>NC_141056.1:49950481-50045481 GCF_041138505.1 Cibotium barometz
CAGCAACATCGATGGCAAAGTCACGCATACACAACCACCTCGAGAGAAGGGCAAACATTCATATTCTCTCTCTATCTTAGACGGTGGACAATGGTGGCAGCAGCAACACAAAACGGTGCACCATGAACTAAACGGTGCACACACGAGTAAAACTAGCCAACCTGGGATGCACCGCCTGAGAGCTACACCTTTTCTCTCTCTCTCTTTAAAAACCATCTTCTAAACCCGACTTTTGCGCAAAAATAGTTTTGCTAATCTCTCCACCTCTTCACAATCAACTTCCATGGATGCACTGTACTAGCCTTGCAGCATCTCAAACCACCCTTGAGTATAAGAATCATTCTACCCTTGCTTTTCTTTATTTCCCACAATTGAGGACAATTGCTTTTTAACCCCGTGGTATGTTATGGAAATGAGAATTATGGAATTAATTGTAGAATTATTTGATATTTTATGTGATATTTATGGTACGCTCATTTGCCACATGGTCGGGACTGGCTATGCGCGAGAGCGTGGAGCAGTGGTTGCATCATGTTGGGTAGATAAGCGAGATTTAATGTGTTTTGTGTTTTTGGTGAGCAAATCAGTGCACGGAGTAGCGTGGGTACGATGGATTTTAGCCGGTCCGCGATCGTCGTATTTTGATGTGCAAAGATGGTCGCCCGCCCATAGTTTCATTTAATTTAATTGTTACAATTTTAATGTAAATAGACTAGCTTGGGGACCAAGTTACTTTTTGATATGCAGTAGTAGGATGAAGTGGACCACTTTGACACATTGAAGAAGCAACTTCGCTTTCTACTCACCTTGAAGAAGTGGCCCACTTCATCCTATTTCTATTTGAGAAGCGAGGGGTTGATTTTGTGGGGCCTCGTCCTTGTTCTGCTTTAGGCATGTGAGATCCCCCTCCGGGGGCACTGGTGGCGGAAGCAGTGTCGGCCTCCCGCGCGGGGCGGGGACCCACACTTGGGGCCTCGCCCGCGGATGTCTGGACGAGAGACTAGCCCGCGGATGTCTGGACGAGAGACTAGCCCGACGGTTCCTCCTCCGAAACCGAGCCCGGAAAAACTCCCCTCGCCCCCCGGAAGGCACGGGCGATTCCACCTGGGGAAAATCTTCTAACGGGGGAATTACTCTAACGAGTCAAAGTCTTAACTAGTTAAACTGATCTGACTGAACTTGAAGTCACATGGTCAGATCAAGAAGAGACTTGCACTTGGTCCATGGAATCAACGCTTTTTTCCTCCTTTAACGAGGCACAGCCACCACTGATCCCCTCCCACAGAACAAGGTCTTCTCAGGACTTAATCTAACTAACGTAACTAATCGCATCTTAATTGTTTCGTAGGAATCCCAACCGGCCCACGGGTTAGCCAACCACCCGACCACTATATTAGTGGGATTCTTTTATAAAAATTTGGTTGTGTTTTTTCCAGGTACCGAGAAAAAGAGTTCCCAGGCCCCCTAGCCAGCTTTCAAGCAAAAATTAAGGTAGGCATACCACGTACAAACCCAATATGAAATTGCCATATATAACAGATTCGGTTGGCTTTAAAACAATCCTTCAATGAAAATCGTAATATTATTGATCATCATCCTCCAGAATTTCGAGTCCATTGTATTACAAAATGTGTCCTCTCTGGACTCTCCGTTGAAGACCAGCTGGCCAACCAACGAGATCTAGTATCAAAATTTGATTCACAAAAATCTTTCCTTTTAGTCCGTCCGAATCTTCCTCGTGGCACGCATGGGTGTCCTAGCAACCGTGAGCCCGTGCATCACCTGGTCAGAACCCTCTAGGATCCTCCTTAGGTGTCCTAGCACTTCATTTAGGGACCGCTTCGTCGGTCCTCGCCCATCGTACCGGAAGCACACCATTTTAACCGTACTGAGGTTGGTCAAGACCTCGACAGGCTTTTCCGCGAGCGACGTCCCTCAACGACTCCCCGCTAGCTGTTGCAATGAGCCTCCTCTTAGTCAAACACATGCCAAATGATTCCTCCAGCATTCTGGCGTAAAACAGTCCTTTAAATAAAAAAACAGAGGTTCCAATGCAAGTAAAATTCCCAGTTTGAGATTGGTTCCACAAAAACCCCTCTTTCCTTAATTTCCCAATTTCATAATGAGAATCCTTGATCTCTCATCAGGGTAATCTACCCATCATTTGACTGATTGTCCAACTAGATTCTTGGTGATTTCGGTCAAAGGAAAACTAGTTTAATTCAACGGTGGTCTATTCTTTGTATTTAGGAACTAGAATTGGTCAAAGTTTTTGCTTGATTCAGATCGAGAGATGGACAAGTAGGTTTACTGTCTGTCCCTCTCGTAGTCTAATCATTCAGTTTAGTTCTAACAAGGATTTTCTTCAGATAAACATCTACTTTTGGGGGTAAATACCAATTTAGTGATTTAACCAAATAAAATATCTAAAGATATTCTTTCTACCATTTAATTTCTCAACCTTAATTCCGTAGGTAGAATTATGGTGGAAATTCTTCTTTTGACACTAAAAATTAATTCAAATCCTTTTTTTCTTAACTATCATAAAAATTCTTCTCTTAACTAAATACCAATATCTATTTTTTTGAATAAACTTGAAATGCCTCCTTTTTCTCATTTAATGAGTGTAATCTAAATATCATGGGAATTCCTCTTTTATCATAAATTAAATCTATCTAAAATTTCTCTAAAAATATTCAATATTCTAAATATACCAAGAATTTTCTTTTTCCATTTAAATGATTGAATTCCAAATATGTTGGGAATTCCTCCTTTATCATTTAAATTTTTCCTATGCATAAAATACTTTTAACTAAAATTTCTCTTAAAAATTACATAAAAATATACATTAGTCCCATTATACTAAGAATTCCACTTTTCTCATTTAAATGGTTGAATTCCAATTATGGTGGAAATTCCTCTTTCATCATTTAAATTTATTTATGCATAAAAATAAATTTAACTAAAATTGAGAGATATACATAAAAAACATCCTAAATTAAGCATAAATGTAAACTTTATGTGATTAATCATTAAAATTCATAAGAGAGCTTCATTTGCATTGAAAAACCATTCAATTGAATACTTCTCAAGCTTGAGCGGGGTTGAGAAGTGAAAAACATTTAGAAGATTAAGAAAAAAGACTATAAGTCACACTTTACCTCTTGTTTTGCTTGATTCTCTAGTCTTAGGAGAGGCCCCCAACCAATCAATTGGCTAGTATGTTGAGGAAATCTCCAAAGAAGGTTGAAGAGAGAGAGAAGCTCCAATCTCTCCAAATTATAGAGGATTTTTAGAGGATAATAGAAAATATGCTTATTTTAGAGTAATACTAGCACGATCTAGTTCACAGATGAGAATACAAAAGAATGAGGGTCTATTTATAGGTGAGGGAGGCCACTAACTGAGTCCAACTAAGTTCTAGAATTTTCCAGCTTCAGTTTGGTTGAATTTGGACAAGATTTGGACCAGTTTGGCTCCCTTTTGATTTGGTTTGATCCAGGAGAGAGGAGAGATAAAAATATCTTAATATTTTGAGTTTAAAACTCCTTCACATGTGTGAAATAGGCACCTCCTTGAAGGCTCCCCCTTTCCTTACCAAGGTGTCAAAATTATATGATTACTCTAAAATATCTCATTTTTTTAGTAATATTTCATAATTTTTAACTAATAAACCTTGTACTCAGTCAACTCTTCATCTTATGTGGGCATTTACTCATTTTTGGGTATTTTATTTTATTCATTGGATTTATCTCATCCCAACACTTGGATTAATCTTATTGGTCCATAGGAACCTTAATTGGACCATAATCCAAAAATTTAAAAAAATCTTAACCCTTAGGCTAAGGTCTTTTAAATCATTTTTAATTAATTCCAATTGCACCTTGGAATTTTTTTTTTGATTTTCTATTTCAGGGAAACATATTTTTGATATTTGTAGAATTTATATATCCAAAAATATCTCAATATTGAATTACCACTCTCTAGAAATTTTTATCTCACTAGGCAAAAACAAGGAAAAATAATAATTTCTTGTATTCAGAAATAGGGAATGATTACAGGGGATTGAAGTAAAGCTTATTCATTATTCAGGCTGAGGAGGAATCTTACAAGGCAAATACTTCAAAGTTGGTGTTCACTTCTTCACAGCGGTGGTGGTAAGTAGAAAGAGAAGCTACTTCTTGACCTTGATCATTATTATTACATATACTCCATTTGAGAAGCTCAGGGTTGATTTTGTATTTTACTTTGGGCAAGTACTTCAAAATTGGTGTTCACCTCTTCAAGGTGAGTAGAACGAGAAGCTACTTCTTGACCTTGATCATTAAACATAATCATCCCACTCCCACTTAATGATGGACTACCAATAAGCTGCATCAAATAATACCTCAAATGCTTCAAAAAAGAGCATCCTCAAGGGCCTTCTTTAAAACAAAGTGCTTTCATTAACTATCATACTCCTAACATACTAAGATATTGGCAACCAAGCATGGCATGAGTATAAAAATCCTCAATAATAAAAGTTATAACTCCATTAACTACATAAAAAACTTTTCCAAAGGGGTACATTTTCGTACCATATAAGACATTACGGATGAAGTAGCGGTTCAAGACAATACAATAGCTTACCTTAGCCTTTGCAAAAACAAGTGTCCTTTAGTCTTGTCTTAGAGTGTAAATTTAACTTCCCAATGTGGGTGTGCTAGCTTGTTTGTCATGTCCTCACTCCATTATCATTCTAAAATTCTTCCATGGCAATGGGAGTGCAGGAAGAGCTCTCTTTGCCTAGATGAAGGCAATAAGAGAATAGCCTTATAGTGGTGCTCTTTCACAAAGGTGGGTAGAGAAGAAGCCCATGAGAGGGAGAAGAAGCCCAACTAGGCTAAATAAAACTTTAAAAAGACCATTGGCACTAGTTCTAGTCTTAAGAAATATGTATATGACATTATGACTTCCCTAATTGGCATTAAGCTTGAGGTAAGGTGACTTCGTAGGTTGTAACACCATTTTACAAGGAATTGGCTTCACATGCAAGTAAGATGGCAAAGCACCTTACGATAAGATAGGCAACAGACAAAACCATGTTAACTAGTGCAAAGTAGTCATACCCCCCTTTCAATGGTGGTGGCTATGTTACCAAGCTTGAGTGGTGAAGATGTTGCCAGTTCTAGAGAGGTGTGGATGGTTCAAGATGTAGTCGGGAACAGAGCAATCCATGTGCTTCAAGGCCATGTTGGATATAGAGTTTGGTTGGCCGTTCAGTTACGAAGCATGTTGAGATTGTATGTTCTGTAATGTAGGCATGTTGAGGTTGTATGTGCTGTAATGTGGGCATAAAAATGCTTGATACAAGGCCTTGTCTCCATGCTTGTGAGTTTTTTGGTCCGTACAAAGAAAGAGGGCACTTGGCTTTTCTTTTATAGATTCATGCACCAAGACCACCTCCATTTTATTGGCACGACACTTGGTTTTGGTTTCGCAAATTCATGTACCAAGACCACCTTCATTTGATTAGAAATGATTGATGGCGATCTAAAATTGTTTGGTGCAGTAAGGTATGATTCCCAAATCTCATATTGGTACTTGAGATTGGGTTACTTGCTACACCTTTAGTGGCGAGGTCTTTTGTTGTGATAGTCAAAGAAGAGGAAAGTGGGATATTACGCATGGAGTTTTTTTATTTAAAGATCTTTAGAGATTCTTACACAATCAAGGATCCAAATGATGGGTCATACTATGGACCAAGCTTTTTGCCACCATGGCCACCCCCATTATCCCACCACCAGAGATGTACTTAAATGAATGTTGAAGATGAAGTTTAGTGCAGGTGTTAACTATTGTGAGTGCATATGTACGCAAGATTTGCATGTGAGTGTAAAGCCCATGTGAGTGTAAAGCCCATGTGAATAATTCAAGTGTCATGTATGGGCTATAAAAGGGCTAAAAGGTGTGTTGTACATGGGTTATGAGGGCTAAAAGGTGTGTTGTACATGGGTTATGAGGGCTAAAGGTGTGTTGTACATGGGTTATGAGGGCTAAAGGTGTGCTCATATGTGTTCTCTTCCATATGAAAGCTCTAACTCTCTGCTTTCTTCACCTCCCTTATTTTTGTTTTCTTTACTTTGTTCAAGAAAAAACTATAGGGTTTAGTTATGAGAAGGTGTGCTTGAAAGGGTTGGTTACTAACAAGGTTGGGTATTTGAAAGGGTTGGTTACCGGCAAGGTTGGGTTGTTAAAAAGAATGATAACTGCTTGTGCATGCATCTTTTAAGGGAATCCATGCGATGGGTTATACCAGGGACCAAGTATTTCGCCCACCATGGTCCCCCATCTAAAAATGTACCTGGATAATGGGTATGGTGCATGCACACTTTGTGGTACTTTGGCTTCAAGTGAGTAATACTTCGTTCTTTGGTTGGTTGTCTTTTAGTTTTGGTAAACTGATCAAGGAAACCTGTGACCTTCTTGTTTGAAGTGTGTTTAGCAACAGAGGCTACTGACACCTATGATATATCTTATTTGAGCTTGGTGTCAGATGGTGAGTTACATTCCCATGTAGGCAAGGCCACCTTAGGACAAATTCAGGTCGAAGTGATTATCATCGTGTGTCGAATGTTTATGTTTATGTTTTGTTGAACGGTGCTTCATCTTTTGTCATCTTTGTTTTTTAGTTTCTCTCTCTCCTCTTATATTCCCTCTCTCTCCCTCTACCTGCCTGGACACATGGCAATCCTATGCATGCTCCGTCTATCATATCCCCCATCAGCCACCCCTACCCCCACCACCAGATCCCTATCCCTCCACCTCCACCTTCTTCACAAAGGGCATGGTCCTCAAAGCCATTTGTAGACTATGCAATGGGTGAGCCCAGGATCATAAGGGACTCACTGTCGAGTACATCTCGCATGCCGATGATACCCTGGTGCCCCTACTAGCTTGCATGTTCAATAGAGCCCTTTGTGAAGGATTTCCACCCTCATGGTCCACCAACACCATCACCCCCATCCTCAAAGCCAGAGATCCACTTGATCCTAATAATTACAGGATGATCATGATTGGCCACACATTGGCCAAACTCTATGGATCAGTGCTAGAGGTAGAGCTCATTCATTTGTAGAGAGCTAGGGATGCAGAGCCTTAGGATAGGCTGGCTTTCAAAGGAGCTATTCTACCCTTGACTGTTGAAAAATAGGTAGAGGGATAGGAGACACACACAAAGGAGCAAACCCTAATATATATTACAAACCCTAACCATAGAGGGAAGCAATCTCCCTACTCACACAATGCATAAAGCCATAATCCATAATACACACAACACACTATGAGTTGTGTCCACACACATCTAACCCTAGCTAATATCCACACACTATGACCAGCTTGACGCGGTCATTTATGTCTCACACATGTTCCTACCTAACATGCCAGCACATAGCATAGCTCACACTGACATCGAGCTTGAATCTCAACAGCCCCTCTCAAGCTCATGATGTACTGCCATAGATGAAGATGTAGATGAGCTTGGGATATCAAAGCTCTCAACACTCCCCCCCTCAAGCTCATCCCATGTACTCCCAACATAGTATGAAAGTACTCAAACTTTTCCCTGCTAAGTGGCTTTGTAAAGATATCTACCACCTGCTCATCAGTCTTCACATACACTATAGTTGGAGTAGCAATGGCTGCACCCCTGTATTCAGCCTCTGTACTGGATAAAGCAACTGTAGGTTGCTTCTTGCTACTCCAACTCACCACGGCACTTCCAAGTGTAAAGGCATAACCACTAGTAGATCTCCTGTCATATGAGCTACCTGCCCAATCAGCATTTGTGTAGCCATGTATATCCAAGCCTTTACCACTCTCATATAGAAGACCATAATGTGCAGTGGTCTTTACATATCTCATAATGCGTCTCACTGCATCCAAATGAGGTTTTCTGGGGCTTTGCATAAACTGGCTTACTAGCCCCACATCATAACTCAAATCCGAGCGTGTGATAGTCATGTAAATGTGACTACCAACCATCTTCCTGTACATAGATGGATCATCCAACTCCTCACCAAAATCAGCCCGCAACTTCACATTTTGCTCCAAAGGTGTACTCATAGGCTTACACCCTGTCATGCCATACTTTGCCAACATATCCAATGCATATTGACGTTGCACTAACCATGTACCTGCATGATCTTTGATCACTTCAATTCCAAGAAAGTATCTCAACTCACCAAGGTCTTTCATGTCAAATTGCCCACTCAATGCTTTCTTGACATGCATCACATCTGTAACATGATCACCTGTGAAACGATCAAATCATCCACATAGATGATGAGTAAAACAATCCCATGATCTGTTTTCTTCACATAGAGTGAAGAATCCGCTGTAGAAACCTGAAATCCAAGGGAGATAAGATATCTGCTCATCTTATCACTCCAAGCACGAGGTGCTTGCTTCAAACCATATAAAGCTTTCTTCAATCTGCATACATGAGTGGGATACTTTGGGTGTACATACCCTTCTGGTTGTGACATATAAACCTCTTCTTGTAGATCACCATTCAAAAATGCATTTTTCACATCCATTTGATGCATTTCCCAACCATTAGCTCTGTAACCATAGCAATGACTGCTCTCACTGTTCCCATCTTTGCCACTGGACTAAATGTTTCATCATAGTCCAAACCTTGGGTTTGTGCATAACCCTTATCTACCAATCTTGCTTTATGTCGCTCAATGGAACCAACAGACTTGCATTTCACTTTGTAAACCCATTTACAACCAATGACATTTTTGTCCTATGGTAATGCAACCAAATCCCATGTATCATTATGAACCAATGTGTCCATCTCAACATCCATTGCTTTCTCCCATACATGCTTTCCAATAGCTTCTGTATATAGCATGTAGGTTCCACATGCTTCACCACAGATGTCATATATGCATAATGCATAGCAAAATCTCAATATTTCAACCTGTCAACTGGATATCTGACCCTTTGGGATCTTCGCAATGCATGCGGATCACTCTGAACACCTGTCACTCTAGCATGTGGTGGCACATATCTTTCCTGCCTAGCACCAGGTGTGCGTAAAACAGGTGCGTAAAACAGGTATGCCAAGTTCCTCATCCAAACTCTCTGAACTTGATGACTCATAACCTGTAATTCCAATTCCTTCAACCTTCTTCTTTCCTTTATCCACAACACTACTCCCAGTGCTCACACTCTCATGCCTCAAACATCCTGACCATGGACGTACAGTGCTACTCTCAGCCTCTGCTGCTGCTCTGCTGGCCCAGACATAGAAGTAGAACTAGAACTTGCTTGTGGCAAGTTCACATGCACATCAGCATCAAGTGACTCAATGACACCCTCATCCTTTGCTTTGTACCAACTAGCAAGCTCATCAAACACTACATCTCGTGAGATAACCACTTGCCTAGTTTGTGGATTGTAACATTTGTATGCCTTTTGATCCTGTGCATATCCAACAAACACACACTTTTCTGCCTTAGGATCCAACTTCCTCCTTCTCTCATAAGCTATGTATCCAAAAACTTTGAGGTGTCCAATGTCTGGCCTAAAACCTGTAAGTCGCATCTCTGGCGCACTTCCATGTATGGCTGTTGTAGGTGTTTTATTCAGTATATACACCGCGGTAGCACAAGCTTCTGCCCAATAATATTCTTGCATGCTCTTTTCATTGAGCATTGCCCTGGCCACTTCACAAATGACTCTATTCTTTCTCTCAGAGCCACACCATTTTGCTGAGGTGTATACCTGCAAGTCAATCGCCTTCTTATACCATGCTTTCTCAAGAAATACTCAAAAGCTTTTGAGGTGTATTCACCACCTCCATCTGTCCTCAAACACTTAATCCAAGAACCATATTGCTTTTCTGCAAAAACTTTGAAGTCAAACTTTTCCAACACTTCACTTTTCTCTCTGAGAAAGTATATCCATGTCATCCTGCTGAAATCATCTATGAATGTCACATAATATAAACTGCCTTTGATAGATGGGTTTTGTGCAGGACCCCATACATCGCTATGTACTATCTCAAGTGGCCAGCTACTCATATTTCCTTCTCTAGGAAACCGCAACCTTGCCTGCTTTCCAAACTGACAGGCTTCACAAACATGCATATTCCCATCATACTTGAATCTAGGCAGCCCACTAACAATGCCTCTTGCCTGCATGTTCTTTAACCTTTGTATATTGACATGTCCAATCCTCTTATGCCACATATCAATGTCCTGTACCACATTTCTGCTTTTAGAAAACATGGTTGATTTTAACTCAGGAATTCCAGCATCCAGCTTAAACAACCTGCCTTCTTTCTTTCCTTTAGCAATTACTCTACATCCATTTTTGAACTCCTCAACGAAACAACCATGCTCGTTGAAACGAACCTGTAATCCCTGTTCCACCATTTGACCAACTGAGGCCAAGCTTTTTGTGATAGAAGGCATATACAATACATCTGACATAGATTTTGTTTCACCATTGTGCATAACCAATGGTACACTTCCAACATGTGTAATGGCATGCTGAGTATCTCCTGTCTCCACATAGCCTTTCACATCCATAGGCTTCATATGCTCAAACCATTTACCATGACAAGTCATATGGTTTGATGCTCCAGAGTCCATATACCGTGTCATCATTTTCAGCATTTGTCATCATAGATCCCACAACATGTTTCATGGCAAACAAGTGATTTGCAGTGCCATCATTGCTACTTGATGCATAATTTCCACCACCATGTTGTGCATAATTTCCACGATGTTGTGCTCTACCCCCTCTCAAATCATTCTGTTTGCGGAAACAATCTCTTGCCATATGACCAAATTTTCCACAGTAATGGCATTCCACATCTTGCATAGATGTCTGTTGACCTTGCCAACGTCCTCTACCACGAGGATTACCTCTGCCTCTCTGAGGTGTATATCCACGACCACCTCTAGCACCATATGAAGGCTGAAAATTCTGCTGTGGTGGTCTGTCTTGCCATCCACGACTATTACCACAACCACGTGATGTAAATCTCCCCCCGCCTCTAAAACCTCTCTGCAAATAGAAAGCCTGATTTTTGCCATTATCATCATGGCTAGTAGAGGCATCCTGAAAAGAATCAGTGAGTTTGATTTCCTCAACAAGCAAGAGTGAAACCAACTCATCAAAGTCTGGTAAACCTGTACTCCGAACTGAGATGGATGTATCAAAAGATTTATATTCCTTGCCAAGACCACACAAGGTAATGTCCACCAAATCATCATCAGGCATGGGGGCATTAATTGTTGCCAATGCATCTGCAAATTTCTTTATCTCTTGTACATAATCATGCATGCTCCTTCTATTCCGCTTCACATTATGTATCTGTTGTCGCAACTGAGACTTGCGAGCACTAGTGTCTGTATCAAACAACTTTACCAATGTATCCCATGCATCCTTGGGATTCTCAGCATCATGTATGTGTATGAGCATAGCATCCAAAATACATATAGACAGATAATGCAACACTCTGAATGCTCTTTCTGACCATTGCTTATGAGCTATAACCAGCTGCTGCTGCTGTGTAGGTTGTCGGGGTAGTTCCGACTCTAGCTCAGCACCTATAATGAGATTCCAAAAACCTTTTCCCTTCAGAAAACTTTTGATCCTGTACTTCCATGCTCTAGAGACTTTAGCTCTATTCATGACCAAGTTAAAGAGGCTATTAGGAAGGCTCAGGAAAAGTATGTAAAACAAGCCAATAAGAAAAGGAAACCCATGAAATTTGAAAAAGGAGACCATGTACTTTTGAGGATAGAAAAGAGGAGACTTAAGAGTGTAGAAAAGAATCCTATTGTCAAACTAGCACCTCGATTCTATAGTCCTTTCAAGATAGTAGACAAAATCAATGACAGCTTATAGACTAGATCTTCCATCCCATTGGAGGATTCATAACTCTTTTCATATTAGTCTATTGAGACCCTTTAAAGGACCAATCCCTACTCATCCTGTTTATGAAGAACCTCCAGAGCTAGTTGATGATGAAGAGCAATTAATACCTGATGAAATTATTGACCATGAGTAGACTACTACTAGAACTGGCAATGTTTATAACATATATCTTTTGACCTTCAAGACCCATCCGAAAGAAGATGCTCGTTGGATGCCCGAGCGGTTTTTCCGCACATGCCCTAACTTAATACACTCTTATCAAATATGCAACTAAGATTAGTTGCTAACCTGAGCAAGAGGGATGTTACATTATTGGCCCTCTCTGGTCTATTGGGGACACCCATCCGACCATTGTGCCATGCTTGCAATTAGTATCGTGAGTGATGCATATTAAATACTACATTGTAAGTGTGATTGGCATATGCTTTGCAATCTATGCTCTGTATGATGTGATTGGGTGATGCCATGTGTACGCATGCTAGTGTTGTTGATATTGGTGTTTGATTGCCTCACCTAACATGTTGACTTATTGAGTATAGGTGTGGGATCCCTGTCCCTACCACGCAAGGGATTCGGGGTGCTAGCAGCGGAAGTAGCATTTCTTGCACGGGGCAGAGTCCCACACTCGGGGCCTCGTCCACCACGGATATCCGGACAAGAGACTAATCCGTCGGTTTTTCCAAAACCGAACCCGAAAAAACTTCCTTTATCTGGAAAGCACGGGCGATTCCACCAGGATAACTTTTTACTCTAACGTAGTCAAGACCATTACTGATCAAACTGATCCGAATGTACCTCTAAAGATACTTGGTCAGATCAAGGAAGAAACTTGCACTTGGATCATTAGGATCAACGCTTTTTTCCCCATCAAGAGGCATAGCCGTTGATTCCTATCCATAGAACAATTACTATCCGAGATTCACTTCATCTATCGTAATAATAGAAATTGAGTCTCGATTTACGGATCCATCAGTCCAGCCTAACCCCATCCAGTCCCATGGGTTAGCCAACCGCCCAACCACTGTAGTGAAGGGATCCAATTAGGAATTTGGTTAGTTTGTTCCGGGTACCAAGGAAAAGAGTTCCAAGGCCCCCTAGCCGGAAGTTCATGCAAACATAAAACTAGTCACACCACTTACACACCCAATATGAAATTGCCTTTTTCTCAACATCAGCTAACTTTAAAACAATCCTTTAATGAAACCATTCTGTCACTGATGACAATCCTCCAAGTCTCTGGTTGAATCCTTATTTCCAGTCATTCATTCATCGGTGTACTTATGGCATCCTTGGCAACCAGAACGATCACCACCTGTTCACTCAGGGGCCTTTTCAATAGTTCCTAGCTCATAGTACCCGGCAATATTATCACATATAAAATCAAGATGGAATCCTCGTTGAAGATCAGCAAGATCAATCAACAGATCCATATAAGAGAGCCATGGACTCATCCGTTGAGGACCAGCAAGGTCAATCAACCAGATCCATGCTCGGTTTCAGAAAACAACTCTTACTCCTTGTTCCAATATCTTCCACGACGCACGTGTGGGTATCTTCGACGACCCAAAGCCCGAGCACCGTATGGTCAGCACCCTCTAGGATCCTTCGCAGGTGACCTAGCGCTTCACTCATAGGCCGCTTCCTTGGTCCCTCATCCACTGTACCGGAAGCTCACCATTTAAATCAAACTAAGGCTGGTCAAGACCTCGGTCGACCTTGCTACGCGAGACGTCCTCCATTGACTCTTCGTCAGCACTTGCAACTTTATCAGATTGGTCTCCATGACCTTAATCCACAAGACGGTCAAAATGCTTCCCCAACATTCTTGACATAAAACAGTCATTTACGAACAGGTCACAAAATACAGTTTCTATATCGAACTCTCGTCTTTCCACATTATCCCTCCTCAATCCACATTACTTATTCCACATTCCATTCATATGTGTACTCATTCTCATCCATTCACTCATATCGACGACACTTTATTTCACATACACATTCACATTCATTATTCTACATACACATCCATGTTCGTACATCCACATCATACATCCAATCCCATATCCGCATTCATACATACACATCCATATCCACATCCATACATCCACATCCACATCCACATCCACATTCACATCCATATCCACATCCATACATCCACATCCACATCCACATTCACATCCATACATCCACATCTACATGCATACATCCATTTTCACATCCTCATTCATACATCCACATCCATATCTACATCCATACATCCACATCCACATCCACATTCACATTCATACATACACATCTACATGCATACATCCATTTTCACATCCTCATTCATACATCCACATCCACATACATACATCCACATCCGTATCTACATCCATACAACCACATCCACATCCACATTCACATTCATACATACACATCTACATGCATACATCCATTTTCACATCCTCATTCATACATCCACATCCACATACATACATCCACATCCGTATCTACATCCATATCCACATTCATTGATACATCCACATCCACATCCACATCCACATTCACATTCATACATACACATCTACATGCATACATCCATTTTCACATCCTCATTCATACATCCACATCCACATACATACATCCACATCCGTATCTACATCCATACATCCACATCCACATCCACATTCATACATACACATCTACATGCATACATCCATTTTCACATCCTCATTCATACATCCACATCCACATACATACATCCACATCCGTATCTACATCCATATCCACATTCATTCATACATCCACATCCACATTCAAATTCATACATCCATTTTCACATTCCCATTCATATAACTACATATGCCTTCACATCTATTCTTTTACATCACATCCATTCTCGCCCTATCACAACCCATATACATCTTATCCCATCACATACACTTCTTACCTCATCCCATACACATCTTATCACATCTAAACTCCTCTTATCACATCCTAACTCATCTCATATGCATCTTATCACATCTAATACACCTCTTATCACATCCTATCACATCTCATATGCCTCTTATTACATCCTATCACTTCCCATATCTATTTATAGAATACAAGAGAATTCTTATATTTGATATAAGATTTCTCTACACATTTATTTATGCATAAATTCCATTTAAGGAGACTAACACTTTCGAAATAAAAATCAATCTTTTATGCATCTTCCTATGCATAAATTCATTTTAAATGAAGACGACACTTTTGAATTAAAATTCAATCTTTTATGCATCTTCCTATGCATAAACTCAATTTAGATGAGAATTGACACTTTTGAATTAAAAATCCATCTTTTATGCATCTTCCTATGCATAAATTCAATTTGGATGAGAATAACACTTTGAATGAAAAATCCATTCTTTTATGCATCTTCCTATATGCATAAATTCAATTTAGATAAGAATGATAATTTTGAATTAAAAATCAATCTTTTATGCATCTTCTTATGCATAAAAATCAATCTTTTATGCATCTTCTTATGCATAAATTCAATTTGGTAGGAATTACACTTTTAGAATAAAAGAATTTCTCTTATGCATCTAAGTAATTCATAAAATCCATTTATGATGAAAATCACACTTTTAGTATAAAAAGAATATCTTTTATGCATACCTCTATGCATGAAATCCAATATGATAAAAGTAACACTTTTACAATAAAATAATCAACTTTTATGCATACCTCTATGCATGAAATTCAAATATGATAAAAGTAACACTTTTAAAATAAAATAATCAACTTTTATGCATACCTCTATGCATGAAATTCAAATATGATAAAAGTAACACTTTTAAATTAAAATAATAATCTTTTATGCATACCTCTACGCATGAAATCCAATTATGATAAAAGTAACACTTTTACATTAAAATAATAATCTTTTATGTATACCTCTATGCATGAAATCCAAATATGATAAAAGTAACACTTTTATATTAAAATAATAATCTTTTATGCATACGTCTATGCATGAAATCCAAATATGATAAAAGTAACACTTTTACATTAATATAATAATCTTTTATGCATACCTCTATACATGAAATCCAAATATGATAAAAGTAACACTTTTATATTAAAATAATAATCTTTTATGCATACCTCTATGCATGAAATCTAAATATGATAAAAGTAACACTTTTATATTAAAATAATAATCTTTTATGCATACCTCTATGCATGAAATCCAAATATGATAAAAGTAACACTTTTACATTAAAATAATAATCTTTTATGCATAACATAAAAATCAATTTCTCCATGATTACAATAAAATTCTTTCAATTAATCCAGGATGATAAATCCTAGAATATGGTAGGAAGTCCTCTTTTCATGCTTTGAATGAAATTATTTTATGTGTAATTTTTATAAAAATTTTACCATAGCTCCGCTACTATGACTGATAAATCTCAATTTATTTTGAAGGATAAAGCTTATCATTAAGGGAATGATTAGAATGATCCCTAATTGGATCATTAACCCAATAATGGATTGAATCATCAATATTCATGAAATACATAAACTAAAAGCATAGAAAAAAGCCATTAATTTGGTCTCAAGCATAGATTAATCTTGGATTAAGGAAAAGCTTTATGATGAAAAGCTTCATTTGGATTGAGAATGGGTCATGAGTATGACCATTTCTTGAGTGAGCGAGAGAGAAATTACATAAAACCATTAGAATTAAGCATAAATGAAAATTTATGTAATTCTTTACTATCATTAATCAATTAACTTCAATAGCATTCATCAAATTATGTAATTCTTCACTACCATTCATCAATTAACTTCAATAGCATTCAAAAACCATTCCAATTAAGCTTCTCAAGCTTGAGAGGGGTTGAGAAGAGAGAAACATTGAGAAATTATAGAAGAGAATCAAAATTCACCATTTACCTTACAAATTGCTTGATTCTTTGTTCACGGTAGAGGCCCCCAACCAATCAATTGGTTCAGTATGTTGATGGAGCCACCAATGGGGATTGAAGAAAGAGGGAAGCTCCAATTTCTCCAATTTGGAGAGAATTTTAGAGAATAGTAGAAATTAGCATTATTTCAGCATAACTCTAGTATAGTAAAATTCTCCTATTTTTTTTCAAAGGGTTCATGTTCTATTTATAGGAGAGGGAAGCTCTAACCAAAGCTAACTGATTTCTAGAATTTTCTAGATTTCAGTTTGGTTGAATTTGGACTAGATTTGGACCTAGTTTGGTTCCTTTTTGATTCGGTTTGGTTCTATTTGATTTGGTTTGGTTCAAGAGAGAGGAGAGATGAAATATCTCAATTTTTATGAGTTTAAAACTCATTCAAGCATGTGAAGTATGCACCTCCTTTAAGGGACTCCCCTTCCTTACATATGTGTCAAAATGGAATCATTATACCCAAAATATCTCATATTTTTTATATTACTCATAGTTTATTACTAATAAACCTTGTTCATAGTCAACTCTTCATCTTATGTGAGCATTTACTCATTTTTGGATATCTTCTTTTACAAATTGGATTTATCTCCTCCCCACACATGGATTGATCCTATTGGCCCACAGGAACCTTAATTGGACCATAATCCAAAATTTTCTGAAAATCTAGACCCTTAGGCTAAGGTCCTTTATACCCATTTCCAATTAATTCCAATTGCACATTGGAAAGTTCTTTTTGAATTTCTGTTTCAGGGGAATTCATTTTAATATTATGAGAAATTTTTTTATCTAAAAATATTCAAAATTTGAATATTCTCTCTCTAGAATATTTTCTCTCTCTATGTCAAAACAGGTAGAGACAAGATCTTTTATATTTCTAAAGAGGGGATTGATTACAGGGGAAGATGCTGGATATCTTGAGAGGCTGGGGAGGAATCTTACATTCTCTCCCACTTGAAAAACGCGAGATGTCCTCATCTCGCAAACTGAGGGTAATTTCGCAAGATGCACGAATATGAGACTGAGAGAAAATTTAATTAAGATTAACCACCAAGAAAAGTCTCAAAGAGAGTAAGACTCGGGATAAGAACAAAGATTTCAACTTTATTCACTCTTGGAACATATACAGTAAAGATAGAACTTTTTACACTTCCATAAGCTCGTCCATCATATGGTCACAAAAGTAGCACTCACAAGCTGGACACATATAAGGTAACTCGTCTATGGGAATAATTCGGCCGATTATTGCAGCACCTATCTCATTGGTATGAGGTGACCTATTAAAAGGACCTCTCATCAGAGGCATATCTTCTGATGAGGAAGAAAACACGCTAGTAAGAAGACCCGCTCAGAAAACCCAACATGCCTTGATCTCATCACGCAATAGTATCGGGGACCCAAACCCAAAGCTTCAATAACCATAGCCAAGCAGACATTATTACGAAAGTACTGTTGACCCCATGGTGTTACCCTAGTTATGTCTTGATAGGTCTGTCATTTGGTCTGAGCTACAGAAGTTCCCAAGTGAGGGAAAAGTGATCGCTCATATAGTTCTATAAAATCCTTCTTCACAGACTCGTTTGCATCTTGAAGGTGAGAAATCATCATGGATAAAACTAATTCTTGCTGCCAAGCCATAAAAGAGATTAAGAAAGAAAGGAGATCGATGGAAGTAAGATTACTGCGAGCGACAAGTAAGAGTTACGACTTATATAAAAAAAGAACTAGCGTAACCTAGAAGCCAACGCGGTATCTTGCCCACTGAAGTTTTTCTGCCTTTCGATGAATTGGGTTTGGCACATTTTTCTTTAGAAGGTTTACATGAAATACATTATGAACTTTGAGATGATGAGGTAGAAAAAGCTCGTAGGCTAAGTCACCTACTTTCTTTGAAATCAGATATGGCCCACAATATCTGGGGCTAACTTTTTATTCTTCCCAAGAGAAAAAAAACTTCTTTTGGGCCGTACTCGAATGAAGACCATATCTGCTTCTTTGAATTTTTTGACTGTCCTCTTCTTATATGCATACTGCTTCTATCCATCCTGGGCAGTCTTTTAACTGAGGACCAAATCCTTGGCATCCAAAACACCGGTTCACACTTCTGAACTCATCGTTCTAAATCCTTAAAATAGGTGGGCTCCTGAGAAAGTATTCTGGGAAAGGTCTTCCTTCTTAAACAGAATCCTCTTTTATTTTAGAGCGGGAAAATATAAGATCAGAAAGGGAGGTTCTTACTCCTGTATACCTCAAAGACTGGGGGAGGAATCTTACATTCTACCCCACTTAAAAACTGCGAGATGTCCCTATCTCGCAAAGTAGAGGACAACTCTTTTTCTTAAGATCCAATTTATTTCAGGGTTCCTTATATTCTGATCAACCCAACAAAATACGGGGATAAATATCCCTTATATAGAACTCATCATTAAATAACAATTCATTCAGATCATATCATTCATATCTTTAATACGATAATGGTCCATTAGACCGAAAAAATTTCCTTCTGAACATTCCTCCACGGGAATTTCAGTTAAGCAAGTTCTCAATTTGTCATCCCTTAACTTGATCTACCGTGTCATGTATTAACAGTAGCAATTTAATAGCACAATCCACTAATCTCATAGTGATTTGCTGAAATCATTATCATCACTTATCATCATCACAGGGACTCGTCCCAATCATCCACATTGTGGTTTCGCTCAGCTTATTACATTTCAACCCATTTTCACGGATTATCATTTTTTTCAATCAGAATCCAAATCAATTCATCAGTTCCCAAACAGAATTAAAAATCATATCAACCACATTCGAATTCATCAACTGGATAGCATTAATGCTTATAATTTCAAGTCTTAGATTTACTCGTATATACTACCGATAAAGAGCTGCAGTTATACCCTCGGTATATACGGGTAGTCATGGTACTTGGAACTATAAGGTAAATACCATCATGTCTAGGCCTCAAGCAAGTCCTCATAGTATATACGGGTAGTCATGGTACTTGGAACTATAAGGTAAATACCATCATGTCTAGGCCTCAAGCAAGTTCGGGCTCCATACAATTGCGGTACTTCCATTTGAAGACCCAATTACTAATTTACGAATTTTCAGTTTGAATATCAATTGTATGAATTATATCATACAATTACAACCATTTTGTGCTACTTGATAAATTTTTGACATATTTGGCTTCTCAGTTGATCTTTATTAGCCAATTTGCTCTGATACTACCAACTGTGGGATCCCTGTCCCTACCACGCAAGGGATTCGGGGTGCTAGCAACGGAAGTAGCATTTCTTGCGCCGGGCAGAGTCCCACACTCGGGGCCTCATCCACAGATATCCGGACAAGAGACTAATCCGTCGGTTTTTCCAAAACCGAACCCGAAAAAACTTCCTTTATCCGGAAAGTACGGGCGATTCCACCAGGATAACTTTTTACTAACGAAGTCAAGACCATTACTGATCAAACTGATCCGACTATACCTCTAAAGGTACTTGGTCAGATCAAGGAAGAAACTTGCACTTGGATCATTGGGATCAACGCTTTTTTCCCCATCAAGAGGCACATCCGTTGATTCCTATCCATAGAAAAATTACTATCCGGGATTTACTTCATCTATCGTAGTAACAGAAATTGAGTCTCGATTTATGGATCCATCAGTCCAGCCTAACCCCATCCAGTCCCATGGGTTAGCCAACCGCCCAACCACTGTAGTGATGGGATCCAATTAGGAATTTGGTTAGGTTTTGTCCCGGGTACCAAGGAAAAGAGTTCCAAGGCCCCCTAGCTGGAAGTTCATGCAAACATAAAACTAGTCACACCACTTACACACCCAACATGAAATTGCCTTTTTCTCAACATCAACTAACTTTAAAACAATCCTTTAATGAAACCATTCACTGATGACAATCCTCCAAGTCTCTGGTTGAATCCTTATTTCTAGTCATTCATTCATCGGTGTACTTATGGCATCCTTGGCAACCAGAACGCTCACCACCTGTTCACTCAGGGGCCTTTTCAATAGTTCCTAGCTCATAGTACCCGGCAATATTATCACATATAAAATCAAGATGGAATCCTCGTTGAAGATCAGCAAGATCAATCAACAGATCCATATAAGAGAGCCATGGACTCATCCGTTTGAGGACCAGCAATGTCAATCAACCAGATCCATGCCCGGTTTCAGAAAACAACTCTTACTCCTTGTTCCAATATCTTCCACGACGCACGTGTGGGTATTTTCGGCGACCCAGAGCCCGAGCAGCACCATATGGTCAGCACCCTCAAGGATCCTTCGCAGGTGACCTAGCGCTTCACTCATAGGCCGCTTCCTTGGTTCCTCATCCACCGTACTGGAACCTCACCATTTAAATCGAACCGAGGCTAGTCAAGACCTCGAATCGAACCGAGGCTAGTCAAGACCTCGGTCGACCTTGCTACGCAAGACGTCCTCCATTGACTCTCCGTCAGCAGTTGCAACTTTATCAGATTGGTCTCCACGACCTTAATCCACAAGACGGTCAAAATGCTTCCCCAGCATTCTTGACATAAAACAATCATTTACAAACAGGTCACAAAATACAGTTTCTATATCGAACTCTCGTCTTTCCACATTATCCCTCCTCAATCACATTACTTATTCCACATTCCATTCATATGTGTACTCATTCTCATCCATTCACTCATATCGACGACACATTATTTCACATACACATTCACATTCATTATTCTACATACACATCCATGTTCGTACATCCACATCATACATCCAATCCCATATCCGCATTCATACATACACATCCATATCCACATCCATACATCCACATCCACATCCACATCCACATTCACATCCATACATCCACATCTACATGCATATATCCATTTTCACATCCTCATTCATACATCCACATCCATATCTACATCCATACATCTACATCCACATCCACATTCACATTCATACATACACATCTACATGCATACATCCATCTTCACATCCTCATTCATACATCCACATCCACATACATACATCTGTATCCGTATCTACATCCATACATCCACATCCACATCCACATCCACATTCATACATACACATCTACATGCATACATCCATTTTCACATCCTCATTCATACATCCACATCCACATACATACATCCACATCCGTATCTACATCAATATCCACATTCATTCATACATCCACATCCACATCCACATTCACATTCATACATACACATCTACATGCATACATCGATTTTCACATCCTCATTCATACATCCACATCCACATACATACATCCACATCCGTATCTACATCCATACATCCACATCCACATTCATACATACACATTTACATGCATACATCCATTTTCACATCCTCATTCATACATTCTCATTCATACATCCACATCCACATACATACATCCACATCCGTATCTACATCCATATCCACATTCATTCATACATCCACATCCACATTCAAATTCATACATCCATTTTCACATTCCCATTCATATAACTACATATGCCTTCACATCTATTCTTTTACATCACATCCATTCTCGCCCTATCACAACCCATATACATCTTATCCCATCACATACACTTCTTACCTCATCCCATACACATCTTATCACATCTAAACTCCTCTTATCACATCCTAACTCATCTCATATGCATCTTATCACATCTCATACACCTCTTATCACATCCTATCACATCTCATATGCCTCTTATCACATCCTATCACTTCCCATATCTATTTATAGAATACAAGAGAATTCTTATATTTGATATAAGATTTCTCTACACATTTATTTATGCATAAATTCCATTTAAGGAGACTAACACTTTCGAAATAAAAATCAATCTTTTATGCATCTTCCTATGCATAAATTCATTTTAAATGAAAACGACACTTTTGAATTAAAATTCAATCTTTTATGCATCTTCCTATGCATAAACTCAATTTAGATGAGAATTGACACTTTTGAATTAAAAATCTATCTTTTATGCATCTTCTTATGCATAAATTCAATTTGGATGAGAATAACACTTTTGAATGAAAAATCCATTCTTTTATGCATCTTCCTATATGCATAAATTCAATTTAGATGAGAATGACACTTTTGAATTAAAAATCAATCTTTTATGCATCTTCTTATGCATAAATTCAATTTGGTAGGAATTACACTTTTAGAATAAAAGAATTTCTCTTATGCATCTAAGTTATTCATAAAATCCATTTATGATGAAAATCACACTTTTAGTATAAAAAGAATATCTTTTATGCATACCTCTATGCATGAAATCCAAATATGATAAAAGTAACACTTTTACATTAATATAATAATCTTTTATGCATACCTCTATGTATGAAATCCAAATATGATAAAAGTAACACTTTTACATTAAAATAATAATCTTTTATGCATACCTCTATATGCATGAAATGCAAATATGATAAAAGTAACACTTTTATATTAAAATAATAATCTTTTATGCATACTTCTATGCATGAAATCCAAATATGATAAAAGTAACACTTTTACATTAATATAATAATCTTTTATTCATACCTCTATGCATGAAATCCAAATATGATAAAAGTAACGCTTTTACATTAAAATAATAATCTTTTATGCATAACATAAAAATCAATTTCTCCATGGTTACAATAAAATTCTTTCAATTAATCTAGGATGATAATTCCTAGAATATGGTAGGAAGTCCTCTTTTCATGCTTTGAATGAAATTATTTTATGTGTAACTTTTATAAAAATTTTGCCATAGCTCCGCTACTATGACTGATAAATCTCAATTTATTTTGAAGGATAAAGCTTATCATTAAGGGAATGATTAGAATGATCCCTAATTGGATCATTAACCCAATAATGGATTGAATCATCAATATTCATGAAATACATAAACTAAAAGCATAGAAAAAAGCCATTAATTTGGCCTCAAGCATAGATTAATCTTGGATTAAGAAAAAGCTTTATGAAAAGCTTCATTTGGATTGAGAATGGGTCATGAGTATGACCATTTCTTGAGTGAGAGAGAGAGAGAAATTACATAAAAACCATTAGAATTAAGCATAAAAGAAAAGTTATGTAATTCTTTACTATCATTAATCAATTAACTTCAATAGCGTTCATCAAATTATGTAATTCTCCACTACCATTCATCAATTAACTTCAATAGCATTCAAAAACCATTCCAATTAAGCTTCTCAAGCTTGAGAGGGGTTGAGAAGAGAGAAACATTGAGAAATTATAGAAGAGAATCAAAAATTCACCATTTATCTTACAAATTGCTTGATTCTTTGTTCACGGTAGAGGCTCCCAACCAATAAATTGGTTTAGTATGTTGATGGGTGGAGCCACCCCAATGGGGATTGAAGAAAGAGGGAAGCTCCAATTTCTCCAATTTGGAGAGAATTTTAGAGAATAGTAGAAATTAGCATTATTTCAGCATAACTCTAGTATAGTAAAATTCTCCTATTTTTTTCAAAGGATTCATGTTCTATTTATAGGAGAGGGAAGCTCTAACCAAAGCTAACTGATTTCTAGAATTTTCCAGATTTTAGTTTGGTTGAATTTGGACTAGATTTGGACCTAGTTTGGTTCTTTTTTGATTCGGTTTGGTTCTATTTTGATTTGGTTTGGTTCAAGAGAGAGGAGAGATGAAATATCTCAATTTTTATGAGTTTAAAACTCATTCAAGCATGTGAAGTATGCACCTCCTTTAAGGGACTCCCCTTCCTTACATATGTGTCAAAATGAAATCGTTATACCCAAAATATCTCATATTTTTGATATTACTCATAGTTTCTTACTAATAAACCTTGTTCATAGTCAATTCTTCATCTTATGTGAGCATTTACTCATTTTTGGATATCTTCTTTTACAAATTATATTTATCTCCTCCCCACACATGGATTGATCCTATTGGCCCACAGGAACCTTAATTGGACCATAATCCCAAATTTTTTGAAAATCTGGATCCTTAGGCTAAGGTCCTTTATACCCATTTCCAATTAATTCCAATTGCACATTGGAAAGTTCCTTTTGAATTTCTATTTCAAGGGAATTCATTTTAACAGTGAATGGTTTCATTAAAGGATTGTTTTAAAGTTAGCTGATGTTGAGAAAAAGGCAATTTCATATTGGGTGTGTAAGTGGTGTGACTAGTTTTATGTTTGCATGAACTTCCAGCTAGGGGGCCTTGGAACTCTTTTCCTTGGTACCCGGGACAAAACCTAACCAAATTCCTAATTGGATCCCATCACTACAGTGGTTGGGCGGTTGGCTAACCCATGGGACTGGATGGGGTTAGGCTGGACTGATGGATCCGTAAATCGAGACTCAATTTTTGTTATTACGATAGATGAAGTAAATCCCGGATAGTAATTGTTCTATGGATAGGAATCAACGGCTGTGCCTCTTAAATAATGGGGAAAAAAACGTTGATCCCAATGATCGAAGTGCAAGTTTCTTCCTTGATCTGACCAAGTACCTTTAGAGGTACAGTCGGATCAGTTTGATCAGTAATGGTCTTGACTACATCAGAGTAAAAAGTTATCCTGGTGGAATCACCCGTGCTTTTCGGATAAAGGAAGTTTTTTCGGGTTCGGTTTTGGAAAAACCGACGGATAAGTCTCTTGTCCGGATATCCGTGGGGACGAGGGCCCGAGTGTGGGACTCTGCCCCGCGCAAGAAATGCTTCTTCCGCTGCTAGCACCTCGAATCCCTTGCGTGGTAGGGACAGGGATCCCACAGTTGGTATCAGAGCAAATTGGCTAATAAAGATCAACTGAGAAGCCAAATATGTCAAAAATTTATCAAGTAGCCATAAAATTGATATTCAAGCTGAAAATTCGTAAATTAGTAATTGGGTCTTCAAAGGGAAGTACCGCAATTGTATGGAGCCCGAACTTGCTTGAGGCCTAGACATGATGGTATTTACCTTATAGTTCCAAGTACCATGACTATCCGTATATACCATGAGGACTTGCTTGAGGCCTAGACATGATGGTATTTACCTTATAGTTCCAAGTACCATGACTACCCGTATATACCGAGGGTATAAGTGCAGCTCTTTACCCGCAGTATATACGAGTAAATCGAAGACTTGAAATTATAAGCATTAATGCTATCCAGTTGACAAATTCGAATGTGGTTGATATGATTTTTAATTCTGTTTGGGAACTGATGAATTGATTTGGATTCTGATTGAAAAAAATGATAATCCGTGAAAATGGGTTGAAATGTAATAAGCTGAGCGAAACCACAATGTGGATGATTGGGACGAGTCCCTGTGATGATAAGTGATGATAATGATTTCAGCAAATCACTATGAGATTAGTGGATTGTGCTGTCAAATTGCTACTATTAATACTTGACACGGTAGATCAAGTTAAGGGATGACAAATTGAGAACTTGCTTAACTAAAATTCTCGTGGAGGAATGTTCAGAAGGAAATTTTTTCGGTCTAATGGACCATTATCGTATTAAAGATATGAATGATATGATCTGAATGAATTGTTATTTAATGATGAGTTCTATATAAGGGATATTTATCCTCGTATTTTGTTGGGTTGATCAGAATATAAGGAACCCCAAAATAAATTGGATCTTAAGAAAAAGAGTTGTTCTCTACTTTGCGAGATGAGGACATCTCGCACTTTTTAAGTGGGGTAGAATATGTAAGATTCCTCCCCCAGCCTTCGAGGTATACAGGAGTAAGAACCTCCCTTTCTGATCTTATATTTTCCCGCTCTAAAATAAAAGAGGATTCTGTTTAAGAAGGAAGACCTTTCCCAGAATACTTTCTCAAGAGCCCACCTATTTTAAGGATTCAGAACGATGAGTTCAGAAGTGTTTATCGGTGTTTTGGTGGATGCCAAGGATTTGGTCCTCAGTTAAAAGACTGCCCAGGATCGACAGAAGCAGTATGCAGATAAGAAGAGGACAGTCAAAAAATTCAAAGAAGCAGATTAGTCTTCATTCGAGTACCGCCCAAAAGAAGTTTTTTACCTCTTGGGAAGTATAAGAAGTTAGCCCCAGATTTTGTGGGCCATATCTGATTTCAAAGAAAGTAGGTGACTTAGCCTACGAGCTTTTTCTACCGACGAAGGATAAAGCTTATCATTAAGGAAATGATTAGAATGATCCCTAATTGGATCATTAACCCAATAATTGATTGAATCATCAATATTCATGAAATACATAAACTAAAAGCATAGAAAAAAGCCATTAATTTGGCCTCAAGCATAGATTAATCTTGGATTAAGGAAAAGCTTTATGAAAAGCTTCATTTGGATTGAGAATGGGTCATGAGTATGACCATTTCTTGAGTGAGAGAGAGAGAGAGAGAAATTACATAAAAACCATTAGAATTAAGCATAAATAGAAATTTATGTAATTCTTTACTATCATTAATCAATTAACTTCAATAGCATTCATCAAATTATGTAATTCTTCACTACCATTCATCAATTAACTTCAATAGCATTCAAAAACCATTCCAATTAAGCTTCTCAAGCTTGAGAGGGGTTGAGAAGAGAGAAACATTGAGAAATTATAGAAAAGAATCAAAATTCAGAATTTACCTTACAAATTGCTTGATTCTTTGTTCACGGTAGAGGCCCCCCAACCAATAAATTGGTTTAGTATGTTGATGGAGCCACCAATGGGGATTGAAGAAAGAGGGAAGCTCCAATTTCTCCAATTTGGAGAGAATTTTAGAGAATAGTAAAAATTAGCATTATTTCAGCATAACTCTAGTATAGTAAAATTCTCCTATTTTTTTCAAAGGACTCATGTTCTATTTATAGGAGAGGGAAGCTCTAACCAAAGCTAACTGATTTCTAGAATTTTCCAGATTTCAATTTGGTTGAATTTGGACTAGATTTGGACCTAGTTTGGTTCTTTTTTGATTCGGTTTGGTTCCATTTTGATTTGGTTTGGTTCAAGAGAGAGGAGAGATGAAATATCTCAATTTTTATGAGTTTAAAACTCATTCAAGCATGTGAAGTATGCACCTCCTTTAAGGGACTCCCCTTCCTTATATATGTGTCAAAATGGAATTATTATACCCAAAATATCTCATATTTTTTATATTACTCATAGTTTCTTACTAATAAACCTTGTTCATAGTCAACTCTTCATCTTATGTGAGCATTTACTCATTTTGGGTATCTTCTTTTACAAATTGGATTTATCTCCTCCCCACACATGGATTGATCCTATTGGCCCACAAGAACCTTAATTGGACCATAATCTAAAATTTTCTGAAAATCTAGACCCTTAGGCTAAGGTCCTTTATACCCATTTCCAATTAATTCCAATTGCACATTGGAAAGTTCTTTTTGAATTTCTGTTTCAGGGGAATTCATTTTAATATTATGAGAAATTTTTTTATCTAAAAATATTCAAATTTTGAATATTCTCTCTCTAGAATATTTTCTCTCTCTATGTCAAAACAGGTAGAGACAAGATCTTTTATATTTCTAAAGAGGGGATTGATTACAGGGGAAGATGTTGGATATCTTGAGAGGCTGGGGAGGAATCTTACAATAGGTGATGAGAACAAGGATGCCGAATGAGGCGTTGTACTTGTGCAAGGGTCACCAAACGAGGTGTCGCACATGCATGAGTGTGCAAGGGTCACCGAATGAGGTGTTGCACGCGCAAGGGTCATTGAACGAGGTGTCGCACAGATTTTGTCATGTGCATGGGCGTTTACATCGCCTCGACATTTATGAGTTATACTTCATTATTGTTGGGTTGCCATGTGCCATTTATTTGTACTCGTATATTTATGCACCCCGATGTGCACGAGTGTAGTGCGTGTGAACTAGAGGTTCACTATTATTTTTGGTACACACTAGATGTGTGTGAACATCCTCTAGAAGGATTGATTATTTTTGTAAAAAGAGCCCTATTTTTGGCAAAAGCTTCACGATTGGCTCAAGGGCTATTTTGAGGAATACATGATTAAATACTCATGCCATGCAAGGAGCCAGCACGCATGAGGGGGAGATTTAACCCAATCCTTGTTGATTGATGATGATGTTTATTTTGCGCATAGTTTTCAAGTCTATGGTTTATCTTCCATGTTTATTTCCATGTCTATGTTTAATATGTCTAAATCTAGTTGAATATTTATTCGTGATTATTATGTGTAATTTTGGTACTTTGATTCTCTTTTGTGTGGCAAGTTCCTGACAGTTATGCACTAGTTTCCATTTGGTTCTTAGTATATGGGCTCTGCATGGATCACCTACCCCTCTTCTGTACAGTTTGGACTTCCCTTTTCTCCAGTTGTCTCACGAGGATACCAACCGAGTTATCCAGTTAGATCTTCTCAGCCTCTACACCCATTGCACATGGATCACACCTCCGGAGCTCCCCCCACGAAGATGCACTTCTACAGAGATCACTTCCTCACACTCACTGAGGATGGATTCATCCAGCAGCCGGGCTACTTGAGTGTTCACATGTCCCATGCCATGCAGATTGCGATTGGCCAGATATAGGTTTCATCCCACTGCCTTAGAGTGAAGACAGGTAGATTTGAGCTCATCTTTAGAGCTGGGAAGCTCATACGGAGACCTAGAGAGGAGAGGATCTACTGATTATGCCACATAGAGGTTGAGATGGAGAAGCATTGCATATTCTATTGCCCAGTATACTATGAGATCTGTGGGAGGTTTCACTATCTATTTCGTGAGGATTTTGGCTTGATAATGTATGAATGGACTTATCATTGTACCAAGAAAGTGTAGGGTGGAGCCAATCAGGGGACACCAAGCATCAAAATAATAGAATGTATAAAAGGATATGAGTGGTTTTTTGTTGGGGATTTTTGTGATGCACTTGACCCCATCATTGTAATAGCAATATACAACCATCATTGTAATAGCAACATACAAGCATCTTTGTGTCAAGTAACTTGCTTTTATCATCCTTGTATAATGGAATCATATTCTTTTGGATCAAACATCTCTTGATGTTTTCTTTCATGTTTTTAGTGAGAGTGAATAAGTGAGTAAGAATGCAATCAAGTGTCATATTCTTTTAGATCAAACATTTCTTGACTATGAGAGCCTAGGCCATGGTAGCTTGCTACCTATGGTGATCCTGACCCAAGGCCTTACTCGATTGTAATAAGAAGGTGGACCAGGTAGATAAGAACACAATCACTGAGTCCTGAGAACAAGAGTACATGGCCAAAATTTGATCTCTACAGCCTTCAGTTCAACAAGAAAAAAAACCATAGTTCTTTTCTATTTTATGTATACGTGTGTCAAAAAATAAATTTTTAGTATAGTTTCTAGTTTTATAAGAGAGAGATTTAAGGATGTATAAACTTTGTGTTAGTTAAATTTAAGTTTTTATTTTGTTATTTTCACCTATTTTACTAAAAGTGTGTAAGAGGACATTTATGGATTTGTGTAGCTTCTATATTTATAAAATAGTATATAGATCTTTGGACAAGATGTCTATATAAGTTGGTGATTAGAAACAAATCATATTTATTTCATAATGCAAATTATTAGCCAAACTTAAAATGTTTTAATAGTGTATCACCCCCTCATTATTTATTTTGTTTGCTTCTTGTTTTCCTTTATAAACCATGGCCTCATGCAATTAAGAAACTAAGTCTCCCAGCATTAATCTTAAGCTTTGGCTTAAGCTGATCTCTAATGCCTAGGTATTTCTTTGCCATAAGGCTTTGCCTCACTTGAGTGCTTCACAACACTAGCACACAAACTTCAATTCTTTCACAAATTCATGGATTGCCAATTAAAGCACATGGGTGGAGGTCACCTTTGTCTACTCAATAGCCACAAAGAAAAAAGTAGGCCCCACATAGGCTCTCAATGACTAGCACATTATTCATAAGTCTTCATAAAAACAACAAAAGAAGGATCAAACCATGATACTAGAAAAAAAAACAACAAAAGAAGGATCAAACCATGATACTAGAAAAGAAAACCTTCAAAGTATGAATCATGAGCACTAGTTGCCCAAGCCACCAGCAATATTAGCCATCATGTCTAATCCCTAGCCTCATCATCTTTTTTCTTGCACCATTTTTTCACTAATGGTTTCACCTAAATTGATGGTTGCTAATTACCTCTTCTTGTTTTAGGAGCTTCCCCACCACCCCTAAATGTACATAATTTTTCAAACACAATCTTGAAGGCAATATCTATGCTAATGAGGTTATATTGCCTCATCGAGAGAGAGAGAGAGAGAGAGAGAGAGAGAGAGAGAGAGAGAGAGAGAGAGAGAGAGGAGTTTTACCCTAGACTATCCTTTAAAATTATCATCCAAGAATTTTTGAGAAGAAGAAGAAATATGAGTTCAATGCCAACTTCACCACCACCAACTCTTCCCAATCATTATGTCCCTCCTATTTAGGAAAATTATGGGATATTTAAGTCCAAGAATCCAAAAAATCGATGCCATTGTTTTAATAAAATATTTTGGTTGCTTTTTCTGAATGGTAATGAGTTTTCTCAAAGAACTATCTATAGATGATTGGTTACATGTTTTCTCAAAGAACTATCTATAGGTGAGTTATCTATAGGTGAGTGGTTACACATTTTCTCAAAGAACTATCTATAGGTGAGTGGTTACACATTTTCTCAAAGAATTGTCTATCGTTGATTGAGTTCTCTTAGATTTGACTTGAGTTAGCTATCCTATTCAATCCACTAGTCATTTTTTCTTTGTTACTCCTTGTAATTTTACTACCATAAGTGTCTTCTAATGTATTGATTGTTCATTCTCTTAACAACTTGGATATCTTCAATCACTTCCTTTGAGCTATGACCTATCTAAGGAAGGTCTTTCCTTTTTGTGGCTAACTAGCTAGAACGAAAAGTCTGATAGGAAAACAAAAACTCACATATCCCTCATGAGTATTCACTGTTATTTAACTTATAAAAATCTCTCTCTCTCTCTCTCTCTCTCTCTCTCTCTCTCTCTCTCTCTCTCTCTCTCTCTCTCTCTCTCTCTCTCTCTCACACACACACACACACACACACACACACACACACACACCCCCTAAAGGTTACATTAGTGATGGCACAAAAATTATTAATAATGAACTTTTATAAAACAATTCATTCCTTTGTAAGAGTTTCTCTCTTCTTGCTTAGCTCTTTTGATTTTTCCTTTAATTTGTTATGCCATCTCATATCCTTAGTGGAGAGATTTCATTAACTAGAGGGACATCTAAGATAAAAAGCTTAAACTTACATGATTATGACTTCATAAAAACTGGTTTGGGAACATAAATATGGCAAGATAGGTGCGTATGTGTTTCTTCAATCATGAATGATGCAAATATATAGCAAAGTATTAGTGAAACTTATGAGGATGTGTGCTGTGAGGATATAATTGATTCGATTAAGCTTTTTGATGATCTTTGGGTAGTAAATTTGCATAATTTGGAAACTTAAAATTCATGATTGAATCATAGAAATCAAAAGTGAATTAAGAGGCTTAAAGGTAATTACTCAAACTCTCATGCTGAATCACTCTCTCATACTATATTGTCAGATAGCTTTAATGAGCTCCCAATCACCACAAGAATGAGTGACCCCTAACCCATGTGGCTACAAAAAGGTTCACATCATCACGTCATTATCCATATTTTTTTTGACCCTTCTTCTACACTTTTACAAATGATCACTAAAGAAAACCTTTCGCCTTAACTTTCATCTAATCTTACAAAGCGTGACCAAACTATAACTCAACATTGCAAGTTCAAATCCCCCTTGCAATGTACAATTCGGAATCAATTCAACACTAGGCTACAAGCATTATATGTCCGACCAATCTGCATGAACTATCCTCATGTTATTTTACATCTACCACTGATTTTGGATGCCTTGAGCCATGGACCTATAGGCACATCACTACTGCTAGACCTTCTAGCATGGGGGCTAGTCTTCAAATAATGTTTGAGACCTTATTGGTTCAATTGATTGTAAACAAGGATTTTAAGGTTGATGAGATGATGTGGTCTTTGTCGATGCTCATGACATTTTTCACAAAAGCACTTGATACATGCACCCATCATAATGATGATTAGCATAATATGAGAAAATGCAAGTTGCCATGTTTACGTTCTTGCATCAATATTTCCATGGTACCATTATTTGTGTTGTAATTGTGGCTCGCCGATGCACAATGGCAATGGTTATATCAAACTATTACTTCAATAGGGAGATATATGTGCCATCATGAACAAGTATATATGTGCTACACATGGACGCAATCATTCTATGCTGAATGTTCCAATTTTGATGACATTGATAAGAATGGTGTTGTTGCAAAGGCATGTGATATATGTAACAACAACTTCCATGATGATAATGTGATGATCGTAATAATTCCATATTACATGTAATCAACCTCTTTTTTTGGGATTAATAATAATTATATATATATATATATATATATATATATATATAATTTAAAAAAGTCAAGGTATTCTAAAATACAGTCGAGTTAAAAAAAACCTATACTGCCCTACAGACCTCTACACATCACTTTTCTCTTCATTTATAATTTTACAAAGAAATCCCCATCTCTCCTCCTCCATCAAGAAACTAGAATGCTCCCAAGATATCTGATAGCCTAGCAAGATACAGGCCTCCATCATTGCTTCAATAGTGTAGCCTCTAGGAGACTATTTCTCCCACATACCCCCCTTCGTAGACCATATCTTCACTGTGGGTCTAGTTCCCACTGGGTTTTCTATAAAAGAAACAGAAGTGTGATCAACCTATTTTCCTTTAAGGTACCATCTCTGAGTTGTGGGGCCAACTTTGGGGAGTCTCTTTTTCCCCTCCCAACACCTCACCTGTAGCATACAAGTTAGAAATTAGGAGCACACTCCTAGTTGGTTGAAACTTCATCCAAATCAGGGCAGAAGTCAAATGATCATTAGGGGGCATTTGAAAATATTTTGGGTCTTTTGCTAATGAAAGTAATTAGCAACAGACCAATAGGAAGAGAGGATTGTGCACATTTGGTCTCCTTTCAATATAGAAAGGGAGACTAGGCTGTAGGGAGGGGGACTTGGCTTTCAGCACTAATAATTACACTTGTCCCTTTCAAAATGTAGGGGGGTTAGGGTAGGTGTAGTCCCACCATTCTTGCGGCTCAAAAAACATGGTAAACATGTAGAGTTTCTTTATACTCATAAATTTGAAACGATTATGAATAATAGCTTCTAGAATTGGTCTTGTTTTCTTCTACAACACATTTTGTATACTCATGGTGCATACTTCATGAATGAATATGGCTCTGTTGACATATGGAGCACCCAAGGAATGGAAAAATCTCACTATCGAGCTAGAGGAGTATATTTCAAAAGCACTCAACATGGAGGAGGGAAGACTCATACAAATTACCTCAAGGAAATGTTCAATTGGTTTTACATATATACTTTTGGGGGTAAAAACTATCCATGGAAAAGGCTTGTATGAGTGATTTAGCAAAGGTAGTGTGAAATCAAGCCAAAATGAGGAGATCACTAAAGTGGAAAGTTGGCAAGGATCAACACGTCATGCGGCATGGAGATCATCAAAAGACAAGAAGGAAGAATTTGGATTTAGTGTAATGAAATTTTGTATACCAAACAAATAAGAACATGCCATAACAAGTAGACAACATTTTGAAGAGTGTTATAAAAATTCTTGCTTAATAAAGACTTGCAATTAAAACTTAATCGAATCATTTCATTACATAAAAGATATAACAAAATATTTATAATGACAAGATAATTAATTGCTCTCGAGTCTCTTCTCTACTTGCTCTTCCTCTTCACTAGGCATTTTTCCTCTATAGCGCAAAAACTTCTTGCGACTATAGCCCTTGAGTACATTTACATCTTCTAGTCCGGCACCTAGAACATAGGTAGCATAGCAGAGGAAGTATCCAGTTCTGGAATGCCAAAATCCTGTATCGTATCCAAAGATATAAATGGCAGCACACTTCTCTATAAGCACGACCTTATGTGTATTATTGTAAGGGATAAAAGAATAGCCATATATCTAGATAGTGCCTTGAGTGAGAAGTGGAATTTCAGCATCACTAGAGACAATAAATATTTCTTTGTCAATAGATGGGATGTAGTGTGCAAGAGCAACATCTTGCCCAACTCTTGCATGAGCAGCACCTCCACGTCCAAGGAAACCATTGGCATCATCAAGCTCTATCTGCATTAACAAAGAACTTGGCTTTCACATAAATTCAGTCAATAACATAACTCACTCAAGAACAAATAAATTACCTTCTGGTTCTCATCCTCTTCCAACTTAGATGTATCCCAAAGGTTGATGGAGCCTTCTTCATTTCCTTGACCAAACTCGGGCAAGGGCTCTCTTCCCATTTCAGTAATTCCCGATTCCTCTTGAAGACTTTGAAATTCTAGCTCTGTGGGAAGAGAAGATTCAATCTCCTTGGCTTTATCAAAGCATAATGACATGGCTTTAGGGGCTTCAATGAAGTTCTCTATCACCTTGGTGTCCAACTTTAGAAACTCCTCTTTATGTTCATTCTCCACATTGAGTATACCTTTGGCAGTTTCACAACCATCTGCTATAATTACAAGGCAATAATCCTCCCTTAAATTATAAAGCATGTGGGAGAGAAAGATATAATTCTTGCCATTTATAAGAAAGGAGGGCAGCCCAAGGATGACAAAGTTTGATTTAAAGCACTCTCCATGCACAGATGATCCCTCATCAATAACAGTGGATGCCTTAAACTCTGCCACATCAAACCCTATGATTAGAAGGCACTCCTCATCACTACAAACCAGGTCCATAACCTCATCTTCAGATTCAATCTCTATGACAAATGATGCTTATAAAACCTTTTGACCCTTCTAAACTTCCAGTTCATCCTTTGTGTAGTCCTCTTTGTCTGCATGAAGAGATATATAAGTAAAAAATCCAAATTAGTACTCAAGAACCTTGTACTTTTTCTTGTGTAGAGGATAGTTGTCAAGACAAGTCTTTATCCTCTTATCTTCTGAATAGGGATCCCACCTTCTTGACATGCTTTTCTTTTCAGATGAGGAGAGGGAAAAGCTGGACATGTGAACATATTGTGATGATCCCTCATTTATAATTTATGTACTTACCAATTTACTGTATGCCTCCCACTCTTCCCCGAAAATAGATCTTGCCATGTCCTTAATAGTATGATCCAAACTGAAGGGCACATTGAATATTGGCTCAACATCTGGAAGACGTTCATCATACCCAGCTCTTCTTAACAAATCAAATAGATTTTCATTGGCACTAGGCTCATCTATTACCTCTTCAAGTGTATCTAAATCTTCCACAGGATCTTGCCATGTCCTTAATAGTAAGATCCAAACTGAAGGGCACATTGAATATTGGCTCAACATCTGGAAGACGTTCATCATACCCAGCTCTTCTTAACAAATCGAATAGATTTTCATTGGCACTAGGCTCATCTATTACCTCTTCAAATGTATCTAAATCTTCCACAGGATCATAATAGTGAACCACTTACTGAAACGGAATAGAAACTACTTATCACACGGTGAATTGAATTCCCACGGTGTGAGTGAAGGGGGACCAAAAGCAATCGATTTCCACAGCGTGAGGAAGGGTGACCAAAAGAAAAGAAAAGACATTATCGCGCCATGACAAGAAAAAATTTAAAATTTAAACAAGGCATGACTATATATAGACATCATTAGGGTTGACATCATCCATGTAGTACGACCAATGTGTAGGGTTGATGTCACCAAAGTGTGCTAAATTACCACATGTAAGACTTACATCACCAAAGTTTACATCTAAATGCCATGTGTGGGGCTGACATCATCGCCAAATCATCGCATATTCATTAGAACCTTCCAAAGGAAACTCAATCTTCTCAGTCATGTTGATCTCACTCTTTACATATGCTATTGCCTCATTCATAAGTGTGATACCCATTCGTTCTAACCTCTTACCTTTCACAATCTGACACTCATCCACTTTCAACACAAAACTTACCTTGTCACCTCGCATGAAAAACAAATGTAGATAAGTTTTGGTACTTAAAAGATTTTTCTATTAGCTTGCAAGGAATGTAAAAAAAACTTACATTGTTTAGGCAGTGCATAGAATATGATCATAGCTCTCTGAAGACGCTGTAGATCAACAAATATATTGGTGAACTCATTGTAGAGATACATGATCTTACCATTTGTGCCTCGCTTTTTCCCCCAAGCTCCAATGGTTAATGTATCATTGATGCAATAGTATTCTCCAATTTTGTGTTGCCTTTCATCATTGCATGTCCTCTTTGCTAATCTTATCTTTCTGGGGATAGGAAAAATATTCCTTATAATGCCTTATTTGCAAAGTGTATCTTTTAGCAATTGATGGAGGGCTTGATATCCTTTTGTGCTAATGCTCACCTCATTGCATGCATTTCGAACCTCCTCAATGCTTAGAATATTGGTAATGTCATCCATTATCTCATTTGCGAGAGTACCTAGCATATCTTCTTGTGGTGCAGGTCTTGAATGATGGAAAGAATGTCATGCCTCCTCACACAACTACGTAATATTTTCCCAAAATCTTGAGGACCATTATCACCACATGCTTCTTTCAAAAAGTTCCTATCACAAACCAATGAAGATTACCAAAAACACCTTAATCTATTGCTTATAAACAACCACAACAACCAAACATATCTTAATCAGAATTACTTGCAACAATAATAGACAAAGAAAAAAAAACCTTGCTACATGGATTCTTCGCTTGCGAGCACCACCACCAACTAGAGTTTTTGAATATTATTGATTGTCCTCTTTCGCTCTCTTTCTCCCACGGGGATGCTCTATGCGAGAGTGTGTCTTGTAGCTTCATAACACAAGCCTCTTTCTCTTTGTCTCTTTTCTCCAGCTCTACAATATTATTTTGTGCATCTTGTAGTGCATGTTGCGCACTACTCAAAGTGCTTTGTATTTGTGAGTGGAGGAATTGGAATCTCCATGCACTCAAGCCCACGCATCACTCATGCTTAACCTTCTGTAGTACCCAAGCAACCCATTCTCACCCTCTCCAACAAACTAAATAAATGAACGAAGATTAGTGAAGGGTGGAGGACAATGCAAAGAAGAATCATTAGGATATAAATATCCATCAACCCAAAGATCCACATATACAAACATGCAAGTCCACCTTTCGCAGAAATTTCTCTGTGTGTCATTCAAAAAATGAAAGAGACTATTCTGAAGAAGTGACTTGGGGATGTCCTATTGTATTCACAATAGGGCTATCCTATTGTATCACAATGGGAACTTAGGGAAGAGAGAGAGAGACAGAGAAAGAGAGAGAGAGAGAGAGAGAGAGAGAGAGAGAGAGAGAGAGAGAGAGAGAGAGAGAGAGGGAGATAGACCTATTGTATTTGCAATAGGAGAGGAGAGCTTGGGAAAAAGGGGGGGAGAGAGAGAGAGAGAGAGAGAGAGAGAGAGAGAGAGAGAGAGAGAGAGAGAATCTTATTGCAGAGGTTGGTAGGAAACGTGATGAATAATAGTAATGAGTGAAAGAAATGGAATGTGAGGGGAATTTCAAATATGACTATTAAAGTGGAGTAAATAAGATTGAAAGCGTAGATATCAGTGATTATGCTAGAAGGGGTTTTAATATCTAGAAAGAGAATCCTAGAGACAATCCTAGTTTGAAAATTAGAGAGATCCCCTACCTTTAGGCCCAAAAGTAGGCTTCATTTATGACCTTTGTCTCCTTAAGCATCAATAATAATATTGTCTTAATTCCTTAAAATTAGGAATCCTTACAGGGCCCTTTTTTTGCTCAAATGCCCCCTAATGTGCTCCTTTGTAGATTTAGTAACAACAAATCCAGCTCAGTGCATCTCAGCTTTGTGCAAAAATTTATGCATTAAATCTTACTCTTTCATATTTCATACCAATACTTGAGACCTTCAAAAAGACAATGGAATTCCTAGAGGACAAGATTTCCCACATAACACATGCTCTGATGATGTTAAATAACTGCCCAACATGTTCATCATCACTGACTGACCGTTTACCTAGAATCCAATCCCCCTAGGATGTTTGAATGCCCAAACTCTTCTTAGTCCATTTAGAGATCTTTGACCAAGTCCCTCTGATTGTAGGAGGGTAGTCCAAAAGGCATGTTTACCATCCTCAACAAAGGATCTACACATGGGGCAGACACCACTAGAAATACTTTTCTTATGAAGTTTAGAGCCAATTGGAAGGACCCACAAACCCACCTTCCACATAAACTAAGAAAAGAGCCAGAGAGAGTGTGCCACACGTGCACAAGAATGTGGTATTCTTGTCTCCTCTACTTTGGAGTACTTCATTATTAAGCCTCTTAGCTGAGGAGATGTCAAGTAAGGCCAAAGTGGGTTTAAATTTGTGTGTCCACCAAATTCCCAAGCTGAGCATAGATTTACCAGTCACCCTGCATCCCCCATCCCAAGTCATGAGGCCTAAGCACTCTTTCCATCTCTTGCATAGCATTTTACAAACTGCAAAATTAGTAACCTTAAGAGGGGCAAAAGAAAAGAGTTTATCCTTCCAACCCATATCCACCCATTTACCTTTAGCCAAAACCTCAGAGGACTCAACTAACTCCCTCATCATTAAGGAAGCATCAAGGCAGTCCTTGCAATACAGTGAGTAGGCAAATGAAGAATACTAATACCACCTTTTTTCTTTTGGAACTGGCAGTTTGTCCCACGCTAACCAAGCTGAGGCTCTTTTGTTTACTTTACCATTCCTCCTTTAAGAAGTCTCTAACAAGCCCTATAATTTTCTTCTAATGACCCTTGCCAAAATCTAGCACTGGGCATAAGAACATAATGTAAGCATTCAGTACTGAGATATAGATATCAACCCTATTATGAAAGGGAACTCTAATGCCCTACCATTTCCTTAATTTTTCCAGGAATCTGTTTATTGCCCAATCCATCACCTGCTTATTAGTTACCCCCACTCCAAATGGGATTCCCAATAGCCTAACAATTTGGCCCCTTTGTACCACCTCACAACCCCACCTTTGCATATCAAAATCATTATCTTCAGTCAAATTGATAATTCTTGAAAGATTCCTATCCCCACCACACAACGAATTCTGGGGTGCTATCAGCGGAAGTAGCACTTCTTGCGTAGAGCAGGGTCCCTCACTCGAGGCCTCACCCATGTATATCCAAACAAGAGACTAATCCCTCGGTTCTTCCAAAACCAAACCCGAAAAAACTTCCCTCACCCGAAAAACACGGGCAATTCCTCCAGGATAGTTTTACTCTAACGTATTTAAAAACCTTAACTAACTGAACTGATCTGATCGAACCCGTAAGTCCCATAGTCAGATCAAGGAAAAGATTGCACTTGGATCATAGAGACCAACGTTTTTTTCCTCATTGAGAGGCACAACCCGTTGATTCTTTTCCATAGAACAATTTTTATCTGGGATTTACTTCATCTATCGTACCATAACAGAATTGAGTCTCATTTTAGGGATCCATCAATCCAGCCTCTAACGCCATCCAGTCCCGTGGGTTAGCCAACTGCTCACCAACCACTGTAGTGATGGGATCCAAATTAAGAATTTGGTTAGGTTTTGTCCCGAGTACTAGGGAACAGAGTTCCCAAGCTCCCTAGCCAGATATTCATGCAAACTTAAAACTAGTCACACCACTTAACACCCAATATGAAATTGCCTTTTTCAAAGATTCAGCTGTCTTTAAAATAATCTTTTAATGAAACTATAGTATCACTTAATATAATCCTCCAAAATATCTGGTTGAATCCTAATTTTTATTTTTTTCTTCATCGGAGTACCTATGGCATCATTGGCAACTAGAATGCTCTCCACCTGTCCACTCAAGGGCCTTTTCAATAGTTCCTAGCTCATAGTACCCGGCAATAAATTCACTTATAAAAATCAAAATGGAATCTCCGTTGAAGATCAGGAAGATCAACCAACAGATCCATATAAAAGAGCCATGGACTCATCTGTTTTGAAGACCAACAAGGTCAATCAACCAGATCCATGCCCGAATTCAGAAAACAACTCTTACTCCTTGATCCAAATATCTTCCCCGACGCACGTGTGGGTATCTTCAGTGACCCAGAGCCCGAGCACCGTATGGTCAGCACCCTCTAAGATCCATTGCAAGTCACTTAACGCTTCACTCATAGGCCGCTTCCTTGGTCCCTCATCCACTGTATCGGCGGAAGCTCACCATTTAAATCAAACCGAGGTTGGTCAAGACCTTGGCCGACCTTGCTATGCGAGACGTCCTCCGTTGACTCTCCGTCAGCTATTGTAACTTTATCAGATAGGTCTCCACGACCTCATTCACAAGACGCTCAAAATGCTCCCTCAGCATTTTTGACATAAAACACTCATTTAAAAACAGGTCATAAATACAGTTTCTATAGCGAACTCTCGTCTTTCCACATTGTTCCATATCAATCCTCATTTATTTCATATGTATTCCCATTCTCATTACATCATTTTCCACATTGTTCCATATCAATCCTCATTTATTTCATATGTATTCCCATTCTCATTACATCATTTTCCATCTCATCACTTCTTTTCTCAATTATCCGCATTAGATCTCATCCACGCATCTATCCATATCCACATCTCATCACATCATTCATTCACATCACATATCACATCTATCCCAATTTACATCACATCTCATTCACTCACATCCCGATTCACATGACATCATATCTCATTCATTTACATTCCGATTGACATCACATCACATCTATTCACGTCCATCACATTCATTTACATCACATCCATTTACATCCATCACATTACATTCATTCATATCCATCACATTCATTCATTCATATCCACCACATTCATTCTCATAACCATCCCATCACATGCATTCTATCCACATTATATCACATGCATTCTATCCACATTATATCACATCACTTCTATCCACATCATATCACATGCATTCTATCCACATTACATCACATCACTTCTATCCACATCATATCTCATTCATACACATCTCGTCTCATTCATCCACATCCATCACATTCATTCTCATAACCATCCCATCACATGCATTCTATCCACATTATATCACATCACTTCTATCCACATCATATCTCATTCATAGACATCTCGTCTCATTCATCTACATCCACCACATTCATTCTCATAACCATCCCATCACATGCATTCTATCCACATTATATCACATCACTTCTATCCACATCATATCTCATTCATACACATCATATCTCATTCATACACATTATATCACATCACTTCTATCCACATCATATCTCATTCATACACATCTCCTCTCATTCATCCACATCCATCACATTCATTCATTCTTTCATATCCACCACATTCATTCTCATAACCATCCCATCACATGCATTCTATCCACATTATATCACATCACTTCTATCCACATCTCGTCTCATTCATACACATCTCGTCTCATTCATCCACATCCATCACATTCATTCATTCATTCATATCCACCACATTCATTCTCATAACCATCCCATCACATGCATTCTATCCACATTATATCACATCACTTCTATCCACATCATATCTCATTCATACACATCTCGTCTCATTCATCCACATCCATCCAATCGTTCATATGTACGACTACTCACATCTATCCATACATTCATATCTATCACTTCACATCCACATATATTCATGTCACATCACATTCTTTCATATACACATCCACATCCATTCTTTCACATACATCCACATCCATTCTTTCACATCACATTCTTTCATCTATCACTTCACATCCACATATATTCATGTCACATCACATTCTTTCATATACACATCCACATCCAATCGTTCATATGTACGACTACTCACATCTATCCATACATTCATATCTATCACTTCACATCCACATATATTCATGTCACATCACATTCTTTCATATACACATCCACATCCATTCTTTCACATACATCCACATCCATTCTTTCACATACATCCACATCCATTCTTTCACATACTCATCCACATCCATTCTCACATACACATCCACATCCATTCTTCATATACACATCTATCCACATATATTCATACATCCAATCGTTCATATGTACGACTACTCACATCTATCCATACATTCATATCTATCACTTCACATCCACATATATTCATGTCACATCACATTCTTTCATATACACATCCACATCCATTCTTTCACATACATCCACATCCATTCTTTCACATACTCATCCACATCCATTCTTCACATACACATCCACATCCATTCTTCACATACACATTCACATCCATTCTTCACATACACATTCACATCCATTCTTCATATACACATTCACATCCATTCTTCACATATACATTTACATCCATTTTCATATACACATTCACATCCACTCACATCCCATATCATTCATTTACATCCTGATTCACATGACATCTCATCACATCTATTCACATCACATCTCATCCCTCCATTCTGGCATAAGACGGACCTTTAAGAAAACATGGTTTCTAAGCAAGTTTTCAGTTTGATTTTCTTTTGAATACAAGAGTATTTCTTGAATCAGTATCCCCAAAACTCCTTGATCGGAATTCTAAATTTCATACCAGAATTCTTTGAATTCTATAACCTTGATCCATAGATCAATTCGAAGGGTCCCAAACTTAGTTTATAAAAATCAACTTCAATGGGAATAATACTTTTATTTTAAAAAAATCCTTTTATGCATAAAATCAAATTTAATAGGAATAACACTTTTAAAATAAAAAGTATTTCTTTATGCATCTATTTATGCATAAAAATTAATTTTTATAAGAATAATGCTATTATAATTAAAAAATTTCCTTTATGCATCTTTCTATGCATAAAAATCAAATTTAATAAGAATATCACTTTTGTAATTAAAAAATTCCTTTATGCATCTTTCTATGCATAAAAATCAATTTTAATGAGAATAACACTTTTGAAATAAAAATAAATCCTTTATGCATGTTTCTATGCATAAAAATCAATTTTAATGAGAATAACACTTTTGAAATAAAAAATAATTCCTTTATGCATCTTTCTATGAAAAAATCAATTTTAATGAAAATAACACTTTTGAAATAAAAATAAATCCTTTATGCATCTTTCTATGCATAAAAATCAATTTTAATGAGAATAACACTTTTGAAATAAAAATAATTCCTTTATGCATCTTTCTATGCATAAAAATCAATTTTAATGAGAATAACACTTTTGAAATAAAAATAAAGCCTTTATGTATCTTTCTATACATAAAAATCAATTTTAATGAGAATAACACTTTTGAAAAAAAAAATTCCTTTATGCATCTTTCTATGCATAAAAATTAATGTTAATGAGAATAACACTTTTGAAATAAGAATAAATCCTTTATGCATCTTGCTATGCATAAAAATCAATATTAATGAGAATAACACTTTTGAAATTAAAATAAATCCTTTATGCATCTTTCTATGCATAAAAATCAATTTTAATGAGAATAACACTTTTGAAATAAAAATAATTCCTTTATGCATCTTTCTATGCATAAAAATCAAATTTAATAATTAATATCAGTGATATCCATGCATATTCATAGGTGAATATGTACATAGAGTAATTAGAATATTTCTTTTAGATGCAAAAATGGTGGGAATTACTCTTTTGGAATAACATAAAAACAAACTTTCTTTTCCACAAAATTCTGGAAAATTTTGCCATAACCTCCTTTGTATGGCTGACCATTTCTCATTTTTATCATTCTTTATTTAACTTTAATTAACCCAAATTAGATTTATAGAACTCTAATCTACACAATTTTCTAAATTCAAGAGGCCCCCAAAAAGAAGCGTTTTTTTAATATCTTTAATCCCTTTGACATTCCACGTACAACTAAAGAACTCTGAATAGTTACTCATGAGAGAGCAGTTTCGTAGAATTCTACTCATTTTCCAAGCTTCCTTGACCATAAAGTCAAATCTTTGTTTAGAAGACGAGGGACGACTATCATCATTAAGTGGACTAAAAGGATTAAAATAATAGGCGGGACTTAGACTCCCATGATAATCCAATGTTCTACCCTCTGTCCCCAGGTTAGGTTGGGCCTTCCTAGCTTCTTTCTTAGCTTGTCTAACACTGGACTTCCCTTTAACCCTAACAAATTCACCCTCCAAAAAAGCACCTTCACTAGTTTCATTGACCACCTCTTTTCCTTTCTCCTCATTCTTTTGACTTTCAGCAGAAACTTTAGCTCGATCCACTCCACTCAGGCTACCTTCCTTCGCCTCCTCCCCTTTTGCCTCAATCTAATTTGGATATTTTTTTGCAATATGGCCAAACCCTCCGCACTTAAAGCATGCACCTGGGAATGCAGAACGGAGGGTGCCCACACAATACAATTGGATACATTTTCAACCATAAGCAAAAATTGTTTGAAGCACAAAAAGACTTTAAACTTTGCCTTCAGTGGATATACCCATGCATGCCTTGAGTAATCATCAATGAAAGTCACGAAGTACAAGTGTTTACCAAATGACAGAGTTTGTATAGGCCCACATACATCACTATGTACAAGTTGCAATTTGCGAGTGGCCCGCACAGAACCATCCTTTGGAAATGCAAAATGCTGCATTTTGCCTAAAATACAGCCTTCACAAACATGTTTTAATGGTGCCTCAAGAGGGGGTAATGAAGCAACCATATCAAATTTCTGCAAACGCAGCAAACTAGCAAGGTTTAGATGACCAAAACGAGCATGCCATAGTTTTGCATCTGAAACTGTCTTTTCATCAAAAACTGTATTTGCTGAATCTTCCACACACTTGTCATAATAATTGAGCCTATACAGCCCACGAAACAAGGTGCCAGATGCAATAATCGTATCACGAGAAGTCAAATCATGAACAATACATCTGTCATCCTCAAATTTGACAAGTCCAAGTTTAGCAAGTGCAAAGACAGACAATAGATTCTTCTTTATCCTTGGCACGTACAAAAGCATCTGAAAGTATGAAAGCACTGCTATTTGTAGCAGTAAGCATAATTTTATCAATGCCCTTCACTGAGTAAGAAGCATTATTGGCACATGTGACAGTATTCCCATTAGGGACATCCTCAAGACAAGTGAACATATCACGATGCGAGGTAATGTGCTTTGTAGCACCACTGTCAAAATACCATACATTAGAGTCAACAGAAACTGCCAAACATGCATCATGTGCAGATGGGTCATACTGGCAATACACGCTAAACGCCCATTCTGTATCCTGCACAACATTTGCAGAATCTACATTTGTAGAAGCATCCGCTATTGTGGCTGCATTTGACTCTTTCTTCTTTGCCTCTTTAGCCTTTAGCTTAGGGCAATTCTTAATGACATGATCAGTTGCCTTATAATAGTTGCATCTGATCTGCCTTCTCAGACCTATTGTTGCTACCTGTGGAAGGAGAAGAAGTTACAGACTTACTAATAGGAGAAGAAACAGTGGAAGGGACTGCCTTACCACTTCTTCTTTGCTGCTGGGCACCAACAAATGCCTGATCAACTGCACGCTGCCTAGCCCTGTTTTGCCTGGACTACGCTTCTTGCAAGAGCTTGTTGACTAAAGTATCATACTTGACAACATCAAGTCTTTCCTCAGTAACAAGTCTCCACGTGGAAGCAAAAGTCTGATATGACTTAGGTAAAGCATCAAGAACAGTCTACATAAGAGAATGATGAGGAATAATCTCACCTGCAGAAATCAACTGTTCCTTGAGATCTTTAATCTCAGCAAGAAAAACATTCATGTCATCATCTTCCTACATAATCTTCAATTCTAGCTCTTAACGCAGGTAAGAGATTTTTGCCTCGTTATACGACCTGCATACAAAGACCTGCATACAAACCAGCTAGAATATCCCAAGCTTGTTTTGCTATTTTAGCTGAACGAATATGTGGAGTGATGTTACCTTTGACAGAAAGTGCAATCAAGGCATGAGCCTACGCATCTTTACCATCCCAACAACGAGCTTGTTCCAGCAGTGGGTAAAACAGCAACAACAGTAGAGCTGCTAAAACCTGCAACATCCTCTACAAATCCTACATCCACAGGACCTGGACATATATCCATACCCTGCACAATGTTTCACACTCCTTTTGCAACCAAAACATACTACATCATGTATGCCCAAAGTGGGTAGTTGCTGTCTCCATCTAGTTTGTCACATCAGCACAGACAACATGCAAAATACATCATTGCTATTATCAGCCATGGCCACTGACTGAAACTGATGCAAAAGCTACCTGTAGTAATGAAGCAAAGACTGAACAGAAAATAACTCATGCTATGTAGCACGGTCCACAATAGAATACGTATGCTTGTTTTGCAGAAAACTACACTGTCAAAATTTCTGCACAAAATGACGAGACGAAAACACCTGTACAAAACTTGAAATACAAAAACGGAGCCCGAAACGACCTTAGATGCAATTTCTGAGAACGCGAAGACTTACGGGCCAATCAAAAGAGTATAGGGACCTGCAAGCGCTCGTGAAAGCTCACCTCAATCGGAGAACGTGAGTCGGAGGATGCTAGCGGCGTAGCCCTGGGAGCTGATGCCTGCTCTGATACCAATTATTGGAATTAGGGTTGCAGGAAAGCACACAAAGCTTGGAGAAGAAGAAGCAAGAATGCACACAACACACAGTGTATTAGATTGTCAATGTAAAAGATAAGTTAGCCCTAGAATAATGGGCGTATATACAAGCCGAGAGAAAAAACCTCCTAAAGAGGGAAAAAGTACCCCGGTGGTCCTAAGTGTGTTCACACACATCACTGCCTATATATATGGCAACATTTATGGACTACGATACTTTACAAAGATTAATCTAAGGACACATTATTATCATATTAGAATATTTAAGGATGATGTCTTTAAGTCTAGTTTAGAACTAGATATGAACATTATAAGTTCTCGGTTTTACCATTCAGATGCACGAATATGCCGGTAACTTTCTAGCAAATGATGAATGTTTATTTTATCTATATTTGAGAAAGTTTGTAATTGTTTTTTAAGATGATATCCTCGTGTATAGGAAGAACCTTTGTTAATCCCATTTTGGGTTAACAAATATGCTCCTCTATTTGAGGACATTAATAAGTGTCATGCAAAGGCACTATAAAAGTTATACATTATGAGATATTGGCCACCCACCCCAAGGCCTTAGTTAAGTAAGTTTTGGGCACCCAAGTGTGAATAAGGCCAATTGTATATAAGGCATTTTCTCATAAATGAATGGACACAATCCCCCTTTGTGCTATTGAGATCTCTTGTACAATGTGTCTTGAGAGAGAGATTGAGAGAGAGCATTCTAGCACTTGTGCCTCCTCTCTATACTTGTATGTTGCATGCTTGTGTTGAGGAGTGAGAGAGAGTGTTTGCCTTATGTGGTGGTGCGAGCGACTCTACGGTGACAGCGTGGAGGTGGAGCTTCTTAAGTGAGCTTGGAGACCTTAGGGGACACAAGTTTGAAGCATTGGTAAGTGCCCTATGTAGTTGTATTTTATTGCTCTTTCCTAAGGTGAATGCATTGAGTTCCCTCTTGGAAGTGTGGTAGCCCGTAACATTTTTGGCGCCACTGTTGAGGAAACACCTTTGTTTCTTCCATTCTCTTTCATTTTCAACTCCCATTACATAAGATTTATTATTGCCTTTGCATTCTGTAGCGCATTGTGTAGGAAATGAATGGATAAGATTTGTTTGGAAGTGAAAAATTGGTTGTGTTTGTTGTGTATTTGTGTGGTGGAGTGGTCTTAGAAGACGACTCCACTATTTTTTCTAGTCAATTTTGATGTCTGCATCACTAAAATCGTCAACATGAACAAGCAGGGTGGTGTTCTGTTTTTTTTCTTTTCAAAAATTTACAAAAATCTTAAAAATAAGAAGCCATTGATTGTGCCTTGAACTCGTATTACATTCCTTAGGCATGGCAAAATCATCTTGGAAGCAGTTGGACAAGGATTTTGCACCTAAAATCACCTCAGTTTGACGAGGGAATTTTCCACGTGAAACTGCAGGAAAATTGTTCACAACATGAACCATTTTTTGCAACTTCACGTCGTGAAATGCTCTCGGCATCAACGTCACGATTAACGTCGTAATTCACGGGATTACCTTACCAAAAATAGGTAGTTTACGACATGAACTGATTGCATTTCACGGCATAAAACATTTTCATTTCACGACATGAACCATTTTAGAACCTTTCACAACGTGAACCATTTGCTTTTCACATCGTGAAACCTTTTCCCTTCACGGTGTGAACTGTTTTTGCAATTTCACACCTTAATCAAATCCAACTCACGAACCTGGTATTATCATATTAAGGCTAAGGAAGTTCTTGAGACCACTGAAAATCATAACAAGGTAACGTGAAATTTTGAGTCCAAAGTAAAAATTTAAACACGTGAAAGTACAAAAAATCGTTCATGACATGAACAGTTTTCTAACACCATGCCGTGAACTGTTCTCTGCAATCTCATGGCCTCAAAAACAAGTTGACAGTATCTAACCAAAATTTAATTGGGGTGACAAAATAGCTTATCAAATCAAATTCACATGCACTTGAGGTCTGGAAAGCTCATCGAAGATGACCTCACTCGTGATGATAATGCATCAAATCACCCAAGATCTTCCTATCAAAAGATTATGGTTTCAGTATCAAAAGAGTGTGAGTTTAGGCCACTCAATAAGCACTCAATTGAGTGTCTTAAGGAATATGACCACTCTTGAAACTAGTAGTGAAGAATCAATGAAAGAAGGGCTGCGATACTCTTGGTTTGGGGAAGAGAAAAAACCACCCTCCGTTACTAGATCTAACAGTATCATTGATATAGCCCGGGGATTTTTTGGTCTCCAAACCAGCAATGATGAAGAGGCGCAATCTGTGGGCATGGGTCCATCAACCAGCGCCACTAGACTTGGTCCAAGGCAAGAAGTACCTATCTAAACTTTAAATTCGAGGCTGTCAAACACTGGCACCCCCCGAAATGAGAAGAGACATGGAAAGTGTAGCCCCACAACTAGTCGAGTATTCTTCCCAACCTCAAAGGAAGTAGAATTAGATCTAAAAAGGATTGAGGTAGAGCGGCAGCTGCTGCGCACGAGAATTGAGCTTAAGGAAACAAGAGCTTGATACATACTCGAAGGGCTAAAGCCAAACAAAAGGAGATGGAAAGTGTAAACTTACTTCAATCATGGGGTAAGGAGCAAGAAATAGTCATGGGTAGAAGTGAGGGAGAAATTCCAAACTTAGAACCCATTAATGAAGAGCCCAGAGCAAAGGAAGGGTTTGTAACCCTAGATGAAGGGGATAATCTACCAAGAGAAGCGGGTGAAGTGAAAGAACGCATGTACACCAAAAAGAACATCGAGCAGATGATCAATCATCCCACGTTCCTATACAGGACATGGAACTCTTAATTCTGCAAATGTGTACATCAGCGGGGCAACTCATGAGCCATTCTAGAATGAAGTGGTCGGACCGTCCCATAGATCGGAAATGCCTAGAAGAGCCAACATAGGAAGATGACAAGGTCTAGGTAGGGGGGGAGTAGCTCCTCAAAGACCAAGGGCAGATCCAACCATAGATCTTAATGCAGCCACAAGGAGGGATTTATTCAATATGGCTGTGGAAATGGACCGAGGAATGGTCAGGGACCTAGGCACTGCTCTAGAATCCCAACCTCTCAAATGAAGCCACACATCATTTCAAATCTTGTTAAAAAATTCTCTAGGGTGGGGGATCCTATTCAACATGTAGAGATCTTTGAGTCCGCATGCAAAAATTGCGGGCCAGTCAGTGATGTAACAATGATTCATGCTTTCTCACACTGACCCTAGAAAGAAAAGCACATCAATGGTTCCGAACCCTCAAACTCAAGGATAAGGTTAATTTCACATGGCTCAAGAATGTGTTTGTGCCCAGCTTTTCCAAAAGTAACGACGACAGATGGAGTCTTGTGGCATAACTGCACAATATCAAACAAAAGGAAATGGAGTCAATGCGAGACTATGTGTCTCGGCTAAAGCACTTAAATTCAAGGTTAATTTCACACGGCTCAAGAATGTGTTTATGCCCAGCTTTTCCAAAAGTAACGACAGATGGAGTCCTGTGGCATAACTGCACAATATCAAACAAAAGGAAATGGAGTCAATGCGAGACTATGTGTCTCGGCTAAAGCACTTAAATTCAAGGTGAAAACTACGGGAAAGGCTAATTGATGCTTAGTTATTGCCTTGCTTCTGGAGAGGAGTTAGAGACCACAAGATGCATGATTATCTGGTATTAGCTCTGGTATTAGCCCATTAGCCCCGACCGGCTACTCTGGATGCATGTTGTAAACTGGCAATTGAATATGAAGACAATATGCTAGAATTACCACAACCGAAAGATGTTAAAATATTTTCCGCAAAACAACGACTTCACGTGTTTTGAGTCACCAAGAGATTAGAACTCGGAGCAAGCAAGTTGGAAACATGACCATGGATGACAAACTCAGTAATGCAATAATGGAAAAATTGAAGGTAAAGGATGGAAGAGAAACATCTGGGCATGGGCATATCTATCTTTACCCCTGTAGAGAATTGGTGTGGTGCTCTATGTGCAGATTAAATCACGCTACCACACCGAATGCCCACAGTTAAGTGCAAGGCCACTACTCTATTATGTACACTATGTAAAATTAGGGAATCATGACACCTCCATGTGCAAATATCCAAGGTTCCAAACAGTAGCATAGCTACCGACACCTAGAGCTCCATTGGCCTTACGAGCACCACTTGTGTAAAGCACTATAGATGTAGGACAACCAAGCTCTTCCTATTTACCTAGGGGGATGTTTCGGCGGCGGGTGCAGGACACTTCACCTCTGCCGCCACCTGTTCTACCACCACAACCACCCCAGGCTTAAATTAAATAAGTATTGATTGAAGAGCCATCATAAGATATGGTATGGTGCGTGAAGTAGAACTCAGTGGAGAAGAGTACTATGAGGAAGCTGCGGAGATTGCACCAGAATTCTATGTCCTACAGAATAACACGCCAGTACCTGTGTTTCAAACCACGGTACAGTGAAAGGGTAAGGACATAAACTCAAACATGAGAAGAGGACCGCTACAATGTTTTGGTTGCAGTGGACCGTTTAACGAATTGCTGAGTGGACCACATCAAATTGCTGAGTGTCCAAACAAGAATGTGGTTCATATGCACCAACCCCAACAATTGACTACCACCCAGTGACATGCCAGTACTTACTTGTACTAAATGTGGGATTGATCATTTGATCAAAGATTGTCCATACCGCGCAAGTGGTTCGACTTTCACTTCTAACCAGGCAAGTGAGATACACACATGGAAGAAACTCTTAATTGCCAAAGAACCCAGAGACATAGGTAGCCTCACAACTGTATTGTCCACTTTTGTGCAAATGCCATTGGGACAACTGCTACATAGTGCACCAACATTATGGGCAGACATAAAGGAATGGGTAGAAGGCAACAACCGACACTACAAAGGATATTCTATCACCTCTAGCAGAAAGAACCTTAAAACACACAAGGGAAAGAACAACCAGAGTCGTCAAGATACCGGTTAATCAATAGGGGCATTATTACAAAAGTGACGACACTAATGCTACAATCCCAATTCATCATAACGGGTACCAAGCACTAGCTATCCTAGATGGTGGGGAGAGGGTTATCATCATCACAAAATGGTGTTGGGAAAACTGGGGAAAACCCGATCTAAAAAAAGGAAAACTTATCATTAAAATGGCAGACGGAACATCTTCAAGGCCCATTGGGATTTTAGAGAATGTGAGACTCAAACTCTTTACATTTCGCTACCATCATACATTTGTAGTAATGGACTTTCTACGCCAACGAGACTCATATGACATAATATTGGGGAGACCCTTCATGAGGGAATCCAAATTGGTGCACGATTAGGCATAAGATCATGTGTATGTGCATAGGGATTCACAAATTCTAAAGATAGATCTGAGAACGTGGAGAGCACACCCCATGGAAGGGTAACTGTTCGGTTATGATTCGGTCACAACCGAGCGGACCACATCCGTACAAATATGCCAGCCCACGATGGAAAATTCCAAAGAGGAAGAGGAAACGGAAATGTATGCATCACTTCCTCCTTCGGATTTCAGTGAAAACTAGATGCATGTGCTAGCTACGATAGATATGATGCAACCCCGAGGAACCCAATATGTGGAATCTGAAGCTGTTCCCACTACCTCTGTCTGACTGGATCATAGGGCCGTACCAGTTCCCAACACCTTAGAAGATGGCAAAAGTAGAGACGATATATTGCTCGACGAAATGCCCTACTACAAAGAAAACCCACGGATGCCTAGTGGCTGAGATACCTTGAAGCAACTAAGGTACACGATGAGTTTTCTAAGGATTGGGATGAGGAATTGAGTAAGAAGCAAAACATAAGGAGAAAGTCATCCTTTAAGAACCAGAAACGCCTAAGCTTACGAAAGCTGGGAGCCAAAAATGAAACAAATCTTTGGTAGAAGCTTAGCGAGAGGCCAGAAAAGTTATGGCTAAAACAAAAAGTGAGAATGAGGATAAACCAGACTTGCTTTCAGTTCCATACCATTTCAAAACCTACACAATTGACAAACAAAAGGTGGTTCAACTGACGGCAAAAAGAGTTAAGGAAGATGGGTTTTCCACATCATACAATGGCCCAACTGAAGTCAAGGAAGTTGATATTATGGAACCAGGGGAGGAAGCCAAACTGTTGGAATTAGGGTTGCAGAAAAGCACACAAAGCTTGGAGAAGAAGAAGCGAGAATGCACACAACACAAAGTATTAGATTGTGTCAATGTACAAAAGATAAGTTAGCCCTAGAAGGATGGGCGTATATACAAGCCGGGGGAAAAAACCTCCTAAAGAGGGAAAAAGTGCCCCGACGGTCCTAAGTGTGTTCACACACATCACTGCCTATATATAAATGGCAACAAATCTCCCCTGGGAGTGATGGTGTGAACGAGAGCTGGCACTCATATATAGGGAAGTGCAATGCCCGAAGTAGATCAGTCCACAAAGGGGAGCAAGCCCAAAGCTTTGCGGAAAGCTTCGAACTTCTCATGAGGAAGCGCCTTTGTGAAAAGATCGGCGAAGTTGTCTTGTGTTGGCACATAGGCCAAGCTGATCTCTCCTGCTGAGAGTCTCTCCCTGACATAGTGAAAAGATCGGCGAGGTTGTCCTCTGTTGGCACATAGGCCAAGCTGATCTCTCCTGCTGAGAGTCTCTCCCTGACATAGTGATAATGCACCTCAATGTGCTTTGTGCGAGCATGAAAAATTGGGTTTCTCGCAACTGCCAATGCGCTCTGACTATCAGTGAAGATAGAGGTGGTAGACTCCTGTCCAACACCCAAGTCAGCCATAAGCCGTCTGAGCCACACACACTCAACCGTAGCTGTGAAAGCTGCCCTGTACTCAGTTTCACAACTAGAAGTGGCCATAGTAGAGGTTGCTTCTTGCTCAACCAAAATATGCATGAACTACCGAGCATGAAACAAAAACCACTTGTGGACACTCTTGTGTCATAGCAACCAGCCCAATCTGAGTCCAAAAAAGCATGTAAATCTGGCGACAACGATCCCCCCTTGGGATAAAACAACCTAAGATGTATGGTGCCACTCAAGTAGCAAAAGATGCGTTTTACTGCCTTCCAATTCTGAGACCCTAGGCTATGCATAAACCTGCTCACCTGTGAGACTGCAAACTGAATGTCCGGCCTCGTAAATGCATACATAAATGAGGCAACCAAAAGCTGTCTGATAGAGTGTGACATCAAAGTGATCTCCAGCATCATGAAGACTCAACTTCAAACCTGTCTCCATTGGAGTAGCAATAGGCTTGTAGTCTTCAAGGCCAAATCTCTGCAACAATGTCTCAATATACTTTGTTTGACACAAACTAATACCTCCATCACACTGCTTAAATTGTATCCCCAAATAATGATACAAATGCCCCAAATCTGACATCTCAAAAGAGGCATTCAAATCAGCAATATGACTTTCATTTGGTCCTGTGAGCAGCATGTCATCGACATAGAGAGCAATGATTAGATGTACATCATCCACACATTTAACATATAAAGTGCTTTCTGTTGGACTATTCTGAAAACCATGTGCAGTCAAATATGCATGTATCTTTTCATACCAAGCTCGTGGAGCTTGCTTTAAACCATATAAAGTCTTTTTTAACCTGCACACTTTGTTTTCCTGCCCTCTTTGAACAAAACCACGAGGCTGCGATACATACACCTCCTCATGCAAATCTCCATTCAAGAATGCAGTCTTTATGTCCAACTGATGTACATTCCAATCATTATGAGCTGCCAATGCACAAATGCTACGAATGGTAGTCATACCACAAGTGGGAGCAAAGGTCTCATCAAAATCAATGCCCTTTTCTTGAGCATAACCCTTTGTAACAAGTCTAGCCTTATAGCGATCAACACTGCCATCTGGCTTTCGTTTCAACTTAAAACCCCACTTACATCCAATGACCTTTTGACCAATAGGCAAATCACACAAAGACCATGTACCATTCTTCATTATAGCATCATATTCACTTTGCATTGCAGCCAACCAATTTTCTGATTTTTGTGCCTGATCAAATGAAAGAGGTTCTTCCTCTTCACACATACTAGACACAGCCAAAGCATAACAGTCTGATGCATAAGAGGCATGCTGAAAACCTGAACGAGTACGACTAGATATAGGTGCATCAATTTTACTATCACGCAAGGTTTGCACCAGCCATTTAGGCATACCTCTAGCTTGCTCATTTTCAGTCCTATTACATCCTGTAAATCTGCATCAGAGATAGGCTGATCTATGATGTTTGTGTTGAAAGAACGGTAGAGGAGGAGGAGACACACACACAGGAGCAAACCCTAATGTATATTGCAAACCCTAACCATAGAGGGAAGCCATGTCCACTCTCACACAAAGCATAATGCACTAATCCATAATCCACACAACACACAATGAGTTGTGTCCACACTCTACTAACCCTAGCTAATGTCCACACACTATGACCAGTTGGACACGCGGTCATTTATGTCTCACACATGTTCCTACCTAATCTACCAGCACATAGCATAGCTGGCTCACACTGACATCGAGCTTGAATCTCAACAGCCCCTCTCAAGCTCATGATGTACTGCCGATGAAGATGTAGATGAGCTTGGGATATCAAGGCTCTCAACACTCCCCCTCAAGCTCATCCCATGTACTCCCAACATAGTCCGGAAGTACTCAAACTTCTCCCTGCTAAGTGGCTTCGTAAAGATGTCTGCCACCTGCTCATCAGTCTTCACATAGTGAAGATCAACTGTACCATCCAGCACCTTTTCTCTGACAAAGTGATAATGGACCTCTATGTGTTTGGTCCTCGCATGAAACACTGGATTCTTTGCCAACTGTATACTGCTCATGTTGTCACAATGAATGACAACTTTCCCATCAAGAGGCTCACATAAATCTGCCAAGAGACTCTTTAACCATACAGCCTCGCAAGTAGCAATGGCTGCTCCTCTCTGTACTCAGCCTCTGTACTGGATAAAGCAACTGTAGGTTGCTTTTTGCTACTCCAACTTACCACTGCACTTCCAAGTGTAAAAGCATATCCACTAGTAGACCTCCTGTCATATGCGCTACCTGCCCAATCAGCATCTGTGTAGCCATGTATGTCCAAGCTTTTACCACTCTCATAAAATAAACCATAATGTGCTGTGGTTTTCACATATCTCATGATGCGTCTCACTGCATCCAAATGTGGTTTCCTGGGGCTCTGCATAAACTGGCTCACTAGCCCCACTGCATAACTCAAATCCGGGCGTGTGATAGTCATATATATGAGACTACCAACCATCTTCCTGTACATAGAAGGATCATCCAATTCCTCGCCATAATCAGCCCGCAACTTCACATTTTGCTCCAATGGTGTACTCATAGGCTTACACCCTGTCATGCCATACTTTGCCAACATATCCAATGCATATTGGCGCTGTACTAACCAAGTACCTACATGATCTTTCACCACTTCAATGCCAAGGAAGTATCTCAACTCACCAAGATCTTTCATGTCAAATTGCCCACTCAAAGCTTTCTTGACATGCATCACATCTGCACCATGATCACCTGTGATAATCAAGTCATCCACATAGATGACTAGTAAAACAATCCCATGCTGTGTCTTCTTCACATAGAGTGAAGAATCTGCTGTAGAAATCTGAAAACCAAGTGAGATAAGATATCTGCTCATCTTATCACTCCAAGCACGTGGTGCTTGCTTCAGACCATATAATGCCTTTTTCAACCTGCATATGTGAGTGGGATATCTAGGGTGTACATACCCTTCTGGCTGTGCCATGTATACTTCCTCTTGTAGATCTCCATTCAGAAATGCATTCTTAACATCCATCTGATGCATTTCCCAGCCATTAGCTGCAGCCATAGCAATGACTGCTCTCACTGTGCCCATCTTAGCCACTGGACTAAACGTCTCATCATAATCCAATCCATGGGTCTGTGCATAACCCTTTGCTACCAATCTAGCTTTATGTCTCTCAATAGAACCATCAAATTTACACTTCACTTTGTAAACCCATTTACATCCAATAACATTCTTGTCCTTTGGTAGTGCAACCAAGTCCCATGTATCATTATGGACCAATGCGTCCATCTCCACATCCATTGCTTTTTCCTATACATGCTCTCCAACAGCCTCTGTATAGCATGTAGGTTCCACATGCTTCACCATAGATGTCATGTATGCATAGTGCATAGCAAAATCTCTATATGTTAATCTGTCAATAGGATATATGACTCTCTGGGATCTCCACAATGCCTGCGGGTCACTCTGTACACCTGTAACTCTAGCATGTGGTGGCACATATCTGTCCTGTCTAGCACCAGGTGTGCGTAAAACAGGTATGCCAAGCTCCTCATCCAAACTTTCAGAACTGGATGACTCATATCCTGTGATTCCAATTCCTTCAACTTTCTTTTTGCCTTTATCCATAGCACTACTCCCAGTGCTTACACTCTCATGCCTCAAACGTCCTGACCATGGACGTACACTGCTACTCTCAGCTTCTGCTCTGCTGGCCCAGACATAGTAGTAGAACTAGAACTTGCTTGTGGTGGCAAGTTCACATGTACATCAGCCTCAAGTGACTCAATAACACCCTCATCTTTTGCTTTATACCAACTAGCAAGCTCATCAAACACCACATCACGTGAGATGACCACTTGTCTAGTTTGTGGATTATAACACTTGTAGGCCTTTCGATCCTGTGCATATCCAACAAATATACATTTCTCTGCCTTAGGATCCAACTTCCTTCTTCTTTCATCAGGCACATGCACATAAGCTATGCATCCAAAAACTTTAAGATGTCCAATGTCTGGCCTGTAACCTGTAAGCCGCATCTCTGGCGTGCTTCCATGAATGGCTGCTGTAGGTGTTTTGTTCAATATATAAACTACAGTAGCACATGCTTCTGCCCAATAGTAATCTGGCATGCTCTTTTCATTAAGCATTGCCCTTGCCACTTCACATATAACTCTATTCTTTCTCTCAGCCACACCATTCTGCTGAGGTGTATACCTGCATGTCAACTGTCTTCTTATTCCATGCTTCCTCAAGAAATGCTCAAAAGCTTTTGAGGTGTATTCACCACCTCCATCTGTCCTCAGACATTTAATCCAACAGCCATACTGCTTTTCTGCAAAAGCTTTGAAATCCATGAATTTTTCCAACACTTCACTCTTCTCTTTCAGAAAGTATATCCATGTCATCCTGCTAAAGTCATCAATGAATGTAACATAGTATAAACTGCCTTTGATAGATGGGTTTTGTGCAGGACCCGATACATCACTATGCACGATCTCAAGTGGCCTGTTACTCATATTTCCTTCTCTAGGGAACCTCAACCTTGCCTGCTTCCCAAACTGACAGGCTTCACAAACATGCATATGTCCATCATATTTGAACCTAGGCAATCCATTGACAATGCCTCTTGTTTGCATGTTCTTTAATCTCTGTATATTGACGTGTCCAATCCTCTTATGCCACATATCAATGTCCTGTACCACATTCCTGCTCTTTGAGAACATGGCTGATTTTAGCTCAGGAATTCCAGCATCCAGCTTAAACAATCTTCCTTCTTTCTTGCCTTTAGCAATCACTCTACATCCATGTTTAAAATCTTCAACGAAGCATCCATGCTCATTGAATCTAACCTGTAATCCCTGTTCTACCATTTGACCAACTGAGGCCAAGCTTTTAGTGATCGAAGGCACATACAGCACATCTGACATAGACTTTGTCTGACCATTATGCATGACCAATGGTACACTTCCAACATGTGTAATGACATGCTGGGTATCATCACCTGTTTCCACATAGCCTTTTACATCCATAGGCTTCATATGCTCGAACCATTCACCATGGCATGTCATATGATTTGATGCTCCTGAGTCCATATACCATGTATCATCATTCTCAGCATTTGTTGTCATAGAACCCACAACATGCTTCATGGCAAACAAATGATTTGCAGTTCCATCATTGCTACTTGATGCATAGTTACCACCATGTTGTGCATAGTTTCCACCATAATGACCACCACGTTGTGCTCTTCCCCCTCTCAAATCATTCTGTTTGCGAAAGCAATCTCTCGCCATATGACCATATTTGCCACAATAATGGCATTCCACATCTTGCATAGAATTTTGTTGGCCTTGCCAACGTCCTCGACCACGGGGGGTACCTCTGCCTCGCTGAGGTGCATAACCACGACCACCTCAAGCACCATAAGAAGGCTAAAAATTCTGTTGTGGAGGTCTATCCTGCCATCCACGACCATTACCACCACGTCCACGTGATGCGAATCTCCCCCTACCTCTAAAGCCTCTCTGCGAGTAGAAAGCCTGATTTCTGCCATCATCATGGCTAGAAGATGCATCCAGAAATGAATCACTGAGCTTGATTTCCTCAACCAATAAGAGTGAAACCAACTCATCGAAGTCGGGTAAACCTGTACTCCTCACTGAGATAGATGTATCAAAAGATTTGTATTCCTTGCCAAGACCACGCAAGGTAATATCCACCAAATCATCATCAGGCATGGGGGCATTTATTGTGGCCAATGCATCTGCAAACTTCTTGATTTCTTGCACATAATCATGTATGCTCCTTTTATTCCTTTTCACATTGTGTATCTGCTGTCGCAATTGAGACTTGCGAGCACTCGTATCTGTATGAAACATCTTGACCAAAGTATCCCATGCATCTTTGGGATTCTCAGCATCCTGAATGTGTATGAGCATAGCATCAGAAATGCATATAGACAAATAATGCAGCACTTTGAATGCTCTCTCTGACCATTGCTTATGAGCAATAAGCTGCTGCTGTGTAGGTTGCCGAGGTAGCTCAGGCTCTGGCTCAGCACCTGTAATGAGATTCCAAAATCCTTTCCCTTTCAAGAAACTCTTTATCCTGTACTTCCATGCCTGGAAGTTCTTCCTATCCAGCTTTTCACCAACAATCTGAACTGGATTGTCCGACATGTTGCTCAATGCATACACCTTCCGCACACTTCAAATCTGTAAATGAGCCTTCCTCAGCTCAACCACACTCCAATGAATGTTCCAGATACTCCAAGGTAGTCAACAAACTCCAAATTTGATGTAGGAAATTAACCTGTAATCATCCAAGATGAACTGACTCACGCAGTGCGGGATACCCTGAATTGACACGCCTTCCAAGGCTCCAAATCGCAATGTAATGGTGCAATCAAGTCTAGGCAACTTGCATTGACACCTAATGAACCTCAATGTTGAGTATCAACTCCATCTGACATGTGTAATTATCAATTTTTGAAAACCCCTTTTTCTATTTTTTGGAAAAACCAGAAAAACCAGTAATGATTTGGCTCTAATTTCTTCAATATTTGACCAAATTGAGCAACCAGGCATTCATTGGCTTAGCAGTAGTGTCCATCAACTCCATGTAAGAGGAATTTGTCCAATTGTAGAACACCAAGGATTAATTGCTCAATTAAAATGCTCTGTTTCTCTGCAACCAGTGGACAGCCTGTTTTAATCAGCTCATTCCCAGCTCAATTAGGCATCATTGACCAAAAAAATCACATAGCCCTCTTCTCCAAGATGTAAAGCATCCAATTGCTAAAACAATTGTGGAAGTAATCAAGCACATAAGTGAAATTTGACCTCCTCGTGTGAAAAATACCAGAAAACTGTCCTGTTTTCTCTGTATGGGCTGCGCCGCCTGCAAATCAGGGGTTTGGGAAGGTTTGAAGTGGCAATTGATGATGGATATAGGTGCCCAACACACTTGGGTATGTGTGCAACCAATCAATGGTTGGATTTTAGCAAAAAACTCACTCCAAATGCATCAATTTTGGACTTCCTTCTCTCTGTTTTGTGAGAGCTCAAAAAAACCAGTAATTTCACTCAATTAAATGCATGTAAATTGCTCCAAATTTTGTTCAAGGCTTGCACATGGGTTGCCAATACATCCCTCTTTGTCAAATACATATGTCTTTTGCCAGAATCACGCGTATTTCCACCATACATCAATGTTGCCAAGCTTTAATGGAAAGCTTCAAAAACCAGAATTTTTCTTTGCTTTGATTTGCTCTATTTTGCTTTGCTTTTGCCTGTTTCACCTGCAATCCGCTCAAGGATGTTTAGAAGACCTTACCCGGTAGGCCAAGCTTTCAGATCTGATAGTATTTGGTGTGCTCCAAGCTTCACAGCTCCAATGGACAGCTTCACAGCTTCTTCTTCTCCCTCTTCACTCACTCACTCATAAACCCTAATAAACAGCACAAGGCTCTGACACCATGTTGAAAGAACGGTAGAGGAGGAGGAGACACACACACAGGAGAAAACCCTAATGTATATTGCAAACCCTAACCATAGAGGGAAGCCATGTCCACTCTCACACAAAGCATAATGCACTAATCCATAATCCACACAACACACAATGAGTTGTGTCCACACTCTACTAACCCTAGCTAATGTCCACACACTATGACCAGCTGGACACGCGGTCATTTATGTCTCACACATGTTCCTACCTAATCTACCAGCACATAGCATAGCTGGCTCACACTGACATCGAGCTTGAATCTCAACAGTTTGAAATCTGCATAGGTTGAATATTTGCCTCATTAGGACTTACATTTGAATTCCCACCTGTAAACAAAGGCAACAATGTATCAAATACATCCCGTGAGCTCACACCTGTCTCTTTGGTATATGATAACAAAGGCTGCACAGCATCTTCCACAAAAACAACATCTCGACTAATCAAGATACGCTTTGACTGCGGATGATACAATCTGTAACCCTTGCTCTCAGCACTGTAACCAACAAAAATGCATTTGACAGCCTTATCATCCAATTTTCTGCATTGTTGCACAAGCACTAAAGCATAGGCCAAGCAACCAAAGACACGCAAGTGACCAATAGAAGGCTTCCTGCCATGCCAAGCTTCGTATGGAGTAATAGACTGCAAGGCCTTAGTGGGACACCTGTTGAGTACATATGCAGCACACATGACAGCCTCAAGCCAAAACGCATGTGGCAAAGCTTGGCTCTTGACCATACATCGTGCCATCTCCATAAGTGACCTGTTTTCCTCTCAGCAACTCCATTTTGCTGAGGGGTATATGGCACTTTACATTGGTGTTTTATCCCACGACTAGCCAGAAATGCATCAAACTCTTTAGACAAGTACTCCCCCCCTCGATCAGAACGGAGGGTGCCCCCACAGTACAATTGGATACATTTTCAACCATAAGAAAAAACTGTTTGAAGCACAAAAACACTTTGGACTTTGCCTTCAGTGAATATACCCATGCATGCCTTAAGTAATCATCAATGAAAGTCACGAAGTACAAGTGTTTACCAAATGACGGAGTTTACATAGGCCCACATACATCACTATGTACAAGTTGCAATTTGTGAGTGGCCCGCACAGAACCATCCTTTGGAAACGCAGAACGCTGCATTTTGCCCAAAATACAGCCTTCACAAACATGTTTCAATGGTGCCTCAAGAGGGGGCAATGAAGCAACCATATCAAATTTCTGCAAATGCAGCAAACTAGCAAAGTTCAGATGACCAACACGAGCATGCCATAGTTTTGCATCTGAAACTATCTTTTCATTAAAAACTACATTTGCTGAATCTTCCACACACTTGTTATAAGAATTGAGCCTATACAGCCCACGAAACAAGGTGCCACATGCAATAATCGTATCACCATAAGTCAAATCATGAACAGTACATCTGTCATCCACAAATTTGACTATAAGTCCAAGTCTAGCAAGGGTAGAGACAAACAATAGATTCTTCTTTATCCCTGTCACATACAAAGCATCTGAAAGTGTGAAAGCGCTGCCATTTGCAGCAGTAAGCATAATTTTACCAATGCCCTTCACTGGGTAAGAAGCATTATTGGCACATGTGACAGTATTCTCATTAGGGACAGCCTCAAGAGAAGTGAACATATCACGATGCGAGGTAATGTGCTCTATAGCACCACTGTCAAAATACCATACATGAGAGTCAACAGAAACTACTAAACATGCATCATGTACAGATGGGTCATACTGGCAATACACGCTAAACGCCCATTCTGTATCCTGCACAACATTTGCAGAATCTGCATTTGTAGAAGCATCCGCTATTGTGGCTGCATTTGACTCTTTCTTCTTTGCCTCTTTAGCCTTTAGCTTAGGGCAATTCTTAATGACATGATCATTTGCCTTACAATAGTTTCACCTGGTCTTTTTCTTGCCTTTTTCACAAGAGCCTTCTCAGACTTATTGTTGCTACCTGTGGAAGGAGAAGAAGTTGCAGACCTACTAATAGGAGAAGAAACAGTGGAAGGGGCTGCCTTACCACTTCTTCTCTGCTGCTGCTGGGCAGCAATAAATGCTTGATCAACTGCACGCTGCCTGGCCCTGTTTTGCCTAGACTGCGCTTCTTGCAAGAGCTTGTTGACTAAAGTATCATACTTGACAGCATCAAGTCTGTCCTCAGTAAGAAGTCTCCACGTGGAAGCAAAAGTCTGATATGTCTCAGGTAAAGCATCAAGAACAGTATGCACAAGAGAATGATCAGGAATAATCTCACCTGTAGAAATCAACTGTTCCTTGAGATCTTTAATCTCAGCAAGAAAAACATTCATGTCATCATCTTCCTGCATAATCTTCAATTCTAGCTCTTTACGCAGATAAGAGATTTTTGCCTCGTTACGACCTACATACAAACTAGCTAGAATATCCCAAGCCTGTTTTGCTGTTTTAGCTGAACGAATATGTAGGGTGATGTTACGTTTGACAGAAAGTGCAATCAAGGCATGAGCTTGCGCATCTTTACCATCCCAAAACGAGCTTGTTCAGCAATGGGTAAAACAGCAGCAAACAGTAGAGCTGCTAGAACCTGCAACATCCTCAACAGATCCTACATCCACAGAACCTGAACGTACATCCATACCCTGCACAATGTTCCACACTCCTTTTGCAACCAAAATATGCTGCATCATGTATGCCCAAAGTGGGTAGTTGCTGTCTCCATCCAGTTTGTCTTCAGCAGACAACATGCGAAATACATCATTGCTGTTATCAGCCATGGCCACTGACTGAAACTGATGCAAAAGTTACCTGTAATGAAGCAAAGACTGAACAGAGAACAACTCGTGCTATGTAGCATGTATTTCGCATGTTGTCTTCAGCAGACAACATGCGAAATACATCATTGCTGTTATCAGCCACCATGGCCACTGATTGAAACTAATGCAAAAGTTACCTGTAATGAAGCAAAGACTGAACAGAGAACAACTCGTGCTATGTAGCACGGTCCACAATAGAATACGTATGCTTGTTTTGCAGAAAACTGCACTATCGAAATTTCTATAGAAAATGCACGGTCCACAATAGAATACGTATACCTGTTTTGCAGAAAACTGCACTATCGAAATTTCTGTAGAAAACACCTGTGCAGAACTTGCAATGCAAAAACGGAGCCCGAAACGACCCCAAATGCGATTTCTAAGAACGCCAAGTCCTATGGGCTTATTTGCAGAGTATAGGGACCTTCAACAAGCGCTCGTGAAAGCTTACCTCAATCGGAGAACGTGAGTCGGAGGGTGCTGGCGGCGTAGCCTTGGGAGCCGATACTTGCTCTGATACCAATTGTTGGAATTAGGGTTGCAGGAAAGCACACAAAGCTTGGAGAAGAAGAAGCAAGAATGCACACAACACAAAGTATTAGATTGTGTCAATGTACAAAAGATAAGTTAGCCTAGAAGGATGGGCGTATATACAAGCCGGGGGGAAAAACCTCCTAAAGAGGAAAAAAGTACCCCGGCGGTCCTAAGTGTGTTCACACACATCACTGCCTATATATATATATGGCAACACAAACCTGTTTATATCACTAAGGTCTTGACTTCGGTTGAAGAAAATGAACTTGTTACTCTCCTTAAGGAGCTTAAGGATTGTTTCGCCTAGAACTACAAAGAGATGAAGGGTGTACCACCTAAAGTGGTGCAACATACGATCCCAATCATGGAAAGATCAAGACCAACCAGGCAAAAACCATATCAGATGAATCCTAAATATGTGGCAATTGTAAAGGAGGAAATCGATAAACTCATTGCTACAGATTTCATCTATGAGATAGAACATACGGATTGGTTGTCACCGATCGTAATAGTGCCAAAGAAGAATGGGAAACTTAGGGTATGTGTCGATCTTAAAAAGGTCAACACAGCTACTAGAAAAGACCATTATCCATTGCCCTATATGGAACACGTTTTGGAGAGAGTAGCTGGTGAAGAAGCTTACAGCTTGTGGATTTTCAGGCTACAATCAGGTGTCTATAGCACCAGAAGACCAGCATAAGACAGCCTTCAATACAATGTGGGGGACATTTGCTACAAAGTCTTGCCTTTTGGTCTCACCAATGCCCCATCAACATTCCAATGATTAATGTGTACAGCCTTCATAACTCTTCATCTAACTCAGTTTCCAAATTGTATACTATATGTTGGTTTTTTTAACCAAAATATGTAATAAATGAATCCTTACAACAATAAGGGCAAATTTTGAAAAATCTTAGGCATTTTTTCATAATTCTAACCAATAAAAATACACTAAGTCATCATTTTTTTTTGAGCATTGCTCCCCATTCTGATGGCACAAAAAGACTTTTTAAAGGTTGAATGGCAAAAAACTCTCAAACATTTCATAGTCACGGCATATTTTCATATCTTGTGTGGACGCCTTATAGTTCTGCACCATGCTCTTTACCACAAACTCCCACCATTTTCAGCAGCAGTATTGGAGAGAGAAACGCCACTGTTGAGCACTCTATGAATGATCATGATTCTTATTGTTTGTTTCTTAAACAAACTCAAAGAACAATTACATGTGGAGTCACAAAAGGATGTTATTTGCATGGATAAACGTATGTATGTATGTATGTCTGTATATGAAAATAAATAGGCCTATTTATTTTGGTCCTTGTAAGTAACCTCGGTTTGGCAGTGCGGGATCGATCGGGGCGATGGTGGATCCGACAAGGTCGAGCGTAGTTCTGCTTCTTCTCCTCCTCCTCTGCGTCTTCTTGGCCAAGGATGGCATGTGCGATTCCAACGCAGAGAGGGTCTCTGCGCTTCTGCACCAGCAGTCCCGCTCGCCGGACGGCGTGATCCGCTTCGACGACTCCAGCGTCCGCTACTTCATCGAGCAAACCGGTGATGGTCCCAGGCCCTACTCCCTCGTCATCTTCTTCGACGCCCTGCAGCTGCGCGACAACGCAGATCTCCGCCTCGAACACCTCCGGCGCGAGTTCGGCCTCCTGGCTTCCTCCTACATCCAGCACAACCAAGGTACTGACTCCGCCTCTAAAGTCTTCTTTGTAGACCTCGAATTCAAGCAGTCCCAGCATAGCTTTTCCCTCTTCGGGGTCTCCTCTTTGCCCCGCATCAGTGTCCTTCTGCCCTCCGTTGCCTCAGCGAAAGATGCCGATCCCATGGACCAGAGCGATTTTTCCAGGTCTGCCGAGGGCATGGCCTCCTTTGTAGAGTCCCGAACCAAGCAGAAAATTGGTCGGATCCAAAGACCCCCCCCTGTTACCAAAAAGCAGCTCATCGTCCTCATCGGTGGCCTCCTTGCCGCAGCCCCCTTTGTCATCAAGAGGCTGATGGCAGGAGACACCCCAATACATAACCCTAAGGTTTGGGCTGCCTTTTGCCTCTTTGTGTATTTCTTCAGTGTCTCTGGGGGCATGCACAACATCATCCGAAGCATGCCTCTCTTCATGGCAGACCGTAACAATCCCAGCAAGCTTGTCTTTTTCTATCAGGCCTCTGGGATGCAGCTAGGGGCTGAGGGTTTCATTGTTGGTTTCCTTTACACGATTTTTGGATTGATGATGGCATTTACAACGCACTTGCTTGTGGTAGTGAAGAACCATACTACCCAACGGTTCATCCTGTTCACTAGCATGCTCGTAGGTTTTTGGGCTGTTCAGAAGGTCATTTTCTTGGATAATTGGAAAACAGGATATCACATACATGGCTATTGGCCTAACAGTTGGCGGTAGTTACTGTACCACCAGACATTGGGTCCATGGCACGTGTCAAACCAACAATGCAGCATTCCTGCCCTTGTATGGCAGCATCCTTTGCGGAGGTTGTTCACATTATGCAGGAGAGATTGCATTTCCTAACATGCAGAAACTTTTCCTCGAGTTTATATCCTTTTGACAATTTGCATTTTGGGATGCCATATCTTTTTCTTACTGTATTCAAGGAGAGATTGCATTTCCTAACATGCAAAAACTTTTCCTCGAGTTTATATCCTTTTGACAATTTGCATTTTGGGATGCCATATCTTTTTCTTACTGTGTCAGACATGCAGTCTCAATGCGTGTTATAGTTATGATTATGCAGTCTTAATGTGTGCCTATGTAAAATCACTATCAATCAGCTTCTTTTTGTTTTTAGATTGAGGCTCTTTCAGAGAGCATGCAGTCATTATCTAGCATACGCTTCTGTTTGGCATTCTTCAAGAAGAATGCTATTAATGCCCTCTTGAAGAGATCGTTTCATCAAATTTTTGGTTAACAGGGACTGTTGTCATCATCAGCTCTAGGTTCATCAATTTGAGGTGTCCTTTTTTTTTTTTTGGGGGGTGGTAACGTGCATCAGGGATTGCGAAGGCTTCTTTTCACTCTTTTTCACTGTAGGGGAGGCAACTTCTTCTTCTTTTACTCCTCTCTCTCTCTCTCTCTCTCTCTCTCTCTCTCTCTCTCACCCACCCACCCACCCAACCACCCACCCCAGTTAAGTTATTTTAATCAAACTGGAACCCTTGTTTTCGTTTTTGGGAGCATAATACCTGTTTCTCATTCATCATCGAAGGGTGCATGCATGGCCCAAATAAGGGTTTTAATATAAGGAAACAGTGCTAGCTCATTGCCATCTTTGGCAATCAAAAGGTTTTTCTTTTTATGTATGTGACTGTGAGACAGTTCAAGCTACTATCTGGTTCTCATAACAGAGCAAGGATAAGTGCACAGCCCATGCACTTTTGTCAATTTAAAAAATCTCTTTTAATGACTAATGAAACAATTCATTACTACCACTAGTGCCACTCTGGTGGTTTTTTGGTGCAAAGGAACTTGCTCTTTTTTTTTTATACAATTGTTGTAGTGTGTCGGGCATTGTTTATAGTGGGTCTTATTGTTTCCGTGAGTATGCAGAGACTTCTAAATGGCATTTGTTTGCCTTATGCACTTCATTTCTTTTGAATCTCATGAGCTCCATTATTGTAGTTTATCAGTTGGATGTTGTGGAGATGCTTAAGGCATCATCCATTGTACTATATACTCTTTCACATTGTGAAGTTTTTCGTCCAAGTTGCAGCCAGTTGATATTGTGTTAATTCTTTCTTTCTTTAGTGGTGCATATGCCCTATCGACTACCTTTTTGTTGTAATAACTCTTTCTATTTGTTATGATCGTTAGTGCTAGGCTTTGGTATTGTTGAGTCTTCCTCTTTCTCCGGAGCTCTGACAGAAACTTAGTACACAGACCTTTGAATGAATGTATGCTCTTATGTGTGTGTGTGGGTGTGGGTGCACGGGGGATGTGTGTGGGAGCATATGTTGATACCAAGTTCTACACCCACTATTGGGCATTGTTCACGTTAGTGGGGATGTTGTAGTATCTAGTCCATACCTTGATGGTTCCACATTTAACAAAAAGGTAATTGTTGATGGGTAACACCATGCATGTCTTTTTAAAGTTTCAATAAAGCAAAAAATGAATTAAAATAAACAATAGCTGTGTATTTTGATGTTTTCACAGCTAACCTTGATGTAAACACAGCTAGGACTTCAAGAGTTGTTAAGAGTTGAATGGTAACACATTCGACTTAGACTTTTTGTACAACACCACAAGCCTATGAATATTGTCACATAGGGTAGGTGAGGTAATATTGGAATGGGTGCTGATGCAGTAACTCTCCTACCCCCAATATGGTAGCATAGAAAAATGAAGCATCAATGCCTCTCCTACCCGACAATAGTAGCACATAAAATAAAGCATCAATGGAGAATATTCTTAATGCGTCAAAAGGGGGCTAGCTAGAATGTGTAGGTTCATTGGTCATCACTTGTACTTGGTCTCGCCCTATTGTGATCTCAACATGATTGTATTTTGATATTTGGTTCACAGTACTTTCTTTGCTTGGTGGTGGATCCTATTGATCAAAGGGTTTTGTTGAACAAAAATTAAGTGCTCCAATACTAGTGCACCCACCCTAGATTTAGTGCAACTATGCAGGTCTAATAGAAAAGAGAAAATTTGAGCACATGTGGTGATGTACGTTTGTGGTTTTGTGGCTCATGGCGCATGGCACATGGCTTCCTAGGATTGGTTGTGTTGGCAAGTGCAACCATTTGCCAACATCAATCAAGGAATGAGTTTACATGCTAGTGGGCATGGATCTCCAAAGGAGTAATTGAGTGTAACTTGCTGTAGCTCAACTCACAAATTTGTGGTCTCAACAAATTTGCTAACCATCTAACATGGAAACTACACTTTTTGTATCTAATTTAGACCCACTTTAAAAATTTCATGACAACCAATTGGAAGTTGGTTGCCCTTTCACCGCAATGGAAATGATTGGTAATGCATTGCATATGACAACCAACTCTATTAGTGTCATTTATTGTGATTTTATGTCATATGCCATGCATTTTTCCACATGATTACAAAGTTATTAAATGCTTATGCATGGCTTGTAGTCAAGGTAAAAGAAGGAAAAATATGATACCCTCAAAACCACTCTCTTTAAGAAAGGATTGGTGGTCAAGTTCTACCAAATCATTTGAAAGAGAGGTGGTGTGGAGTGAGGCTTATGGGGACCAATGGGCTCTGAAAGAGAAGCCCTAGAGATAGGGCCTAAGGCCCATAAGCAAAGAAATAGATCCCCCAAAAAAAGATTACACAAAGGTCCATTTTGGGTGTCAAATGATGTCCTGTAGTTTGACCAAGGTTGCAAGTGTGAAGCTTAACAAATATATACCGAAGCTTCAAAATAAAGTTTAGATACTAGATCTAAACTCTCAAGAGTCAAGGGATATATATATATATATATATATATGAAGATAAAATTTAGATTTGAGGGCAGTAGGCTACTCCATTGTTGGGGTGCCAAGCCAGAGAAATCACTTAAATTAGTGCAAAAACTATGCTTTATCCAAGGTTATTAAGGCATGTAAGATACCTCTTACATGTGATAAATCAACAAGGGGTATTGCTTTCTTATGGCACATATTCTAGAGAGAGACTATAAATGTAAAGAGAGAGAATTGTCCAATTAATGAGGAAAGCACAAGCTCCTAAGAAAATAAAATTAGATAAATGATTATGGTTAATTTTGGATAAATTAGATTAAGACGATGAGTGCACAATTTTATTGGGACCCTCCCATGTGCACATGTGCACCCCTTGCACATTAATTGGGCTAAAGAGCGAAAATACCTTTAGAAAATGTTGTGAAACATTTTAATACATAAAAAGAAAAATTATAAATAAAATATTTTCCATGCACATTAAAAATTAAACCTATACTTAGGTGTAAAATATTGGTCTTGGCAATTGTAAATGTGAATGTGTACATAAATGGGTAAGGTCGATAGGGTAAGGTTAAATTTTAACGCCATGAAAATTAAATAAATGAAGAGATAAAGGTGGAGGCTATTAGTTGAAGTGAACCATGCATGAGAAGGGCTAGTTTATTAAGTGTAAGAGTTAGTTGCATGAAAATTGGATGGTTACATGCGTAGCCAGCTCTAGTTGCATGAGATACAATGGACTATAAACCATGAGTTAACTAGAGGAGTGTGTGAAGTGCCCGATTTCCATTTTCATCTATAAAAAAATCCCCCCTCTCTCTCTAGAAATATACAAATTTTTATAGGAGGAGAAGAGAGTACTTTTGCATTATTTTTAGTACCTGCATTTGCACTTTACCTAGTATAATCATTTGTTTACACTTGGAATACTTCATTTATACATTTTACCAGAGCTTGGGGAGCACTACAACATTTTGGAGAACTATAGAGTAATCCACATGCTTCTAGTAAGTTGTGCATCACATCTACTTCATCCTTGGGCTCTGCTCCAACCCCCAAAGCAAGACCAAGAGGTACGTTCAACACCTGTATTCAAATTTTCCTATTTCTTACATATGAATTAATTGAATGAATTGGATCATTTAAATTCAATTTGAATACATAGATCACTAATTCTCAGTCCTAGGTACTATGAACACCTTAAGATAGAATTTTATTAAGGCTGCGTAATAAGAAAGACATAATTTGATCCTTTTTCTTAAGGGGATATAAATAAGATTAAAGCTAGGATCTTATTAAGGCTATATCATAATTTGATCCTTTTTTAAGGGGATATAAAATAGATTAAGGCTTGAGTATTTTATTAAATTCCAAGAAATGATAAGGTCTCTGCACAAATCCCAAAACAAAGAATTAATTGACCTTTGTCTAACACTTTAGCCTTAGATTTATTGAAGGATTGTTATTTTACCATATTATATAAAATTATTACACCTAGATTAATCCAAGCTAAGGTTAGGCTAAGATGAATTGATCCAACCTTAGTATTGGGATTAATAGTCTAGGTTTGAATCTAAAATTATAGAGAGAGAAAATCCTAATGCACATGCACATGTAGATCATTAATACTTTAGGGTTCAATCATTAATATTACCAAAAAAAATTAGACTTTAAAGTGGCTTTAAATAGTTGATTTTTAATTGGTAGATAATTATGCAAGATTTTAGAGAGAGAAAGCTATTAATTATTTCATTAATCAAGAAAACAAATGCACAAAAGGAGGTGCAAATCCTAACCTTAAGAAATGAGAAATAAAAGACCCACGTGATGTTAGTAAAGGTTGTTAAATTTCATAGTTTATCTCTCTAAAAATTAGTGAAGAAATTGTAGTCAAACCTTAGGAAGAAAATGAAAAAATAAAACTAGAGTTAGTTATATCCAATGTAGAATTTAACCAACTTACGTAGGAGTTTGGAGAGAAAATATCAAAGGTAATTAAGTTATGACCTTAAGGAAGCTAGTTTGAGAAGTGCTAGTAACCATAGAAATGCATAGATATGGTGAACACATGGATCAAGTTTAGGGTGTAAACAACTAATAAGATTATGAGTGACAAATAAAGGCTAAGAATTTCATCTAAGGAAGTTTTGGACCTAAATGAAGTAAAGTGCTAGCACAATGCTATAACCTAGAGTAATCATGGTTTAGCTTGACCTTAAAAGAAAAAAATGTGAGGGATAAAGATTAGAGATAGATTTAAAGGAAAATTAAGAAAAATATTAAGAATTCAAGATTAAGTCTCCATAAAGACCTTATATCTTAGGTGACCTTAAAAAAATCTATGACAAGGAGTCTAGATGTCTAGATCAAGGGCCTTAGGAGTCGAGATTCATTAAGGTTATAAACTTAGATCAAAGCTGGCCAAGAAAGAACCTTAAATTGACTTTAGATAGAATTTTTTTTGACCCTAGAAGGCCGTAGAGGAAAAAGAGTTATCTCTTGGGAAAAATAGATGTGATACCAAGAATGTGGAAAAGAAAGTGTCTTGAGAAGACCTTGCTAGAGGAATTTGACTTATTTGGAGTTTCGACTGGAGATATCTCGTCTAACTTGTGATGGTGTTAACCCATTCCTAGAGTTAACAAGAGCTACTACCATTATCTCGTAATGGTGTGACAGAATACTTATGGCGACTTCCACTTCAAGAGCATATGGTAGCATGTAGGATAAACTCCCAAGTGATGTACTTCATGGATATATTATAAGAGTAGTCATTGTAATAGCATTAGGCCTCTTATGAATCTAAAGTGCCCGGTCGGTTTACAGTTTAAGTGAGTGTGAGCACTTATGGCCATGTATGTAAGTGAATTTCTCTCATAATACAATAGACTCTCCCATTGTGCAAGTGAGTCTTGCTCTTGCTAATATCTCTCCCTAATGCATGCTAGTGAGAGTGTGTGAGTGATGTGAGGTGAGAGAAGAGACGAGTACTTGTAGTGCAACGCGACAGTGTAACAACGCTCGCAGGAGGTCTTGGAGACCTCAAGGGTTACGAGCTCGGCCATTGGAAAGATCCTCACGACAGTTGCGGTTCACCAAGTAATCTCTTGTTGGATGTGTTTCAAGAGGGGTTAGGGTGAGCCATAACATTTTTGGCGCCGCTGTCGAGGAGCCATCCCTTGGCTTTTTCCATCGTTTTTTCTCTAATCTACACATTACCCATTGGCCATTGTCTTGATTTATGGTTTCCCATGAAAAAGATATGGATTTGATGGTGATTTGGTGTAGAATAGCTCTCTTTTTTATTTTTGTAAAGGATGCTTTTTTGCTTAATTTTTAGCTTAATTTGTTATTTTTTGTTGTTGTTAATGTGGTTTTTCATGTTCTTAGGACTTGCACATAGAGTGTATTAGATTTAGTTTACATTCATTGCATCAAACAATGCAATAATAGAATGCATTTTTTAGTGAATGTTAGCTCTCCTTAGTGTTAAACATAAAACTAAGATCATTAATTTTAGCTTAATTTGTGTGTTTTTTTGTTGGAATTGTATGCATTAGAGTGTTAGCAATCATTAGGAGTAACTTAATCCTTTCAAATATTTCTCAAAAACGTAAAAAAATCTTGAAAATGACTAATTTCTCTTAATTGATTGATTTTTATCATTAAGGGTGATTAATCCACTTTAAGAGACAAAAAATTAAAAAAATAAGTTTAGGATCCAAATTGATCATGTAAGGAGTCGAAATTAATATTTTTGAGTGTTTTAAAAGCATCTACATGCTTCAAAATACCTAATTACATCAATTTCTTCATCAATTAAGACTAATGAGCATTCAATGAGTAGATGCATGTCCATTTTGGGGGTCATTTATGAAGGGTGTAAGAGGGTGTCATAAAAAAAGGTTGACTTTTTTAATTCCCACTTACCTTTTTGGGAAAATGTCCATATCTCTCCATTTTCAAATTCAAAAAATATTCTCCTCGAACAAGAAAAATTGAATTTCCCACTAGAACCAAAAACAAAAAGGTTCACGCGTGAACCATTTTTTGCACTCGCACCCTAAGGGTTCAAGCCCTAGGGATCCGTGCCCAAAAAAGAAAAATCAAAAAATGATTTATGTGTGAATTATTTTTTACACTCACGCCTTAGGATATGATGTCCTAGGAGTCCACACCTTTTTTTTTTTTAAAAATGGTTTTCACATGAACCATTTTCTACACTCATGCCTTTAGGTCTCACAGCTTAAGAGTCCGCGCCCAAAAAAAAAATTAAAAAAAATAAATTCAAAAATCAGTTCACGTCCTAAGCGGTTCACGACGTGAACCCTTAAGTGTTTCACGTCGTGAAACAGTGAAGTCCGCTTCACGCCGTGAACACTCTGCTAGTTCACGACTTTGGAAAACACATATCTCTTAAACCAAGAATCTGATGAGGGCGCTCTAGTGCTCGACATCGAGCTCTTCAAATTTGGTCTTCACCGTTCGAAGTCAAAATCGATCGTTTTGGCCTCCGACTAACAGCCTCAAAATTTAACCCGAAAATCGAGACAAAAAACGATCCTTAAAGCATTAGAAATCGTTAAAAACAGCTCGAAAATGACTGCGGACCATATTCGGGCTACTTTTTGAGGGTCTAAATGACAAAATCACGAACGACTCAAAGAGACAAAGTTGTAGTACTCCAAAAATACTACCTCTCTCTCATACAGAGTCTTTCCAAATTCCTTTTGGAACCCCCTCAAAAATGTGCTGCAAAACAAGGAAAAAAATTCGTCTTGAGACAGTGATGAAAATAGGTTTTAGAACCTCCTCTTCCATATGGGAAGTTACTAGCATGCACTTTTTTCAGAAAAATATCCATAAGGTCGTTCACTTGCATGTAGTGTTTAAGCTAATTAGGGCAAACGGGCACTTGTTTGACCCAACGAGAGTACACCATGCCTCTTGAGACTGTAAACAGGCAATGAGAATATAAAAAGCAAAAAAAAAAACACACACGTGTGCTTGCTCATTAAGGAGCAATTAGGCAATCACACATGGTACCAATAGAGGGACTACGTGGGCCGACACCCTCACTAAACCCAATGGCTAACATCTTCGAGCCATTGAGATCTATGCCCCAAATGCACCTCGCAATACCATTTGCCATGCCAACAACAAGAGTGTCATCGGGTTTTGCATCCCCTGTCACTTTAATCCCACCGGGCTTTAGTCCTTTACCTAACATTTCCATAAATCCTATAGGTACCAACCCTTTCCAAACCCTGGATGCCCATACCTTGGACATATTGACTAGTCTAGGAAGGGGGGTAGCCCAAGGACTCAGTGAGTCCCTACCATCAAGAACATTCACATATGTCCTCAGTGACTCGTAAAAAAATACGACTGTATAGATCTCCAAAATTATGGGCAAATACGATAGAACAACCAACCCTGTTCAATTCTTCAAATGTTTGAACAAAAATCCAAACTGCCCCACCAAGGTACATGCGTTGAGAGGGAAAAGCTAGTCGATGGTTCATCACATTGATGCCAGAGATCAAGACAAACTTCAAAACCTTGAAGTCAGCCTTTATCCATGGCTTTTCACAAGACAAGGTGATCGGTGAAGTGCAGCGAAAGAACTCTATTCAATTGAGCATAAACCGAACGAAACCATTAGAGGCTTTATCCTTCAAATAAAACTCTTGGACTCACAATGTGAGTCATAGGAGAAGCTAAACGATTCTCAATTGAAGAGATGTTTCATGATGGGCTTAATCTTACACAACTTGATCATTATATTCAATCCAAAAACATTTGATCAATGTTGTAAAGAAGCAATACGTTTAGATAAAAAGCAATGGCAAAAGAACGATCGATCTCGGAATTGTCATTCCCAAATTTCTATGCAACCTTGCTTAAAAGCTTTCAATCGACATCTCTAAGAGATGATGAAATCCTTCAAAACCAAACATCCTTAATGCCTTTACAAGTGAGGAGCAAAATGCCTTGTGTTCAGTGCAATCACTACGACCATCCCAATCCCCATTATGCATACAAGGCACCTATTTTTCTGTACTGCATATATATTGTAAATCCTTTGGTCATGATACTACAAAGTGTCCCAATTCATCAACAATTGACCCAAAACCTCCATCTTCCGTGCACCAAACAAAAATAGTCCAAAGGGTAGAAATTGCTCCGGAAGCAGTTAATTGAACACTTCAGTGTTTCTATTGTCGTGGACCTCACAAAGTAACAGACTGCACAGTTTGGAATACTTCCATGCCCATAGTCACGAACACTTTGCAACCCATGTGCGAATGATGTGGCATTGATCACATGTTCTAAGATTGCCCAAGACGAGTTGCTTCAATGCAACTTGTCTCATAAAAGACAACTCTTAACATCTTAAGTGTACAAAATGGGCAATTGTCCACGGTACCCTTGAATGTACTTACACGCTTACAAGCCAAGGTACAAGAAACGATCAAAAAGAAGGCAAAAGACAATACTTCGAAATGGGTAGAAGAACATACTTTAAAGCAGAACCCAAAAGAAAAACCAAAATCTTCTAAACCCAAGAAAAACAAGGGGCATCAAACTATCCAAACCAAAGCTGAATTAAAGGACAGGGAAAAGGAGCATGTGGAGGACATAAACCTAAAAGGGGATATAAACCCAAAAGAGCCAAAAGCTACACATGATCCACCTCAAAGGCTACCATACAAACCACAAGACCCGTATGTGCAACACGATACAAAATCCCAAAAGAAAATTCGATCTCATCGCATAGGCAAACATAATGAAAACCTGACGATCCAAAGAAAGTCAAAAGATGAAACATGTTCTAGTACGTCAGTAAGTGAGGATAAAACAAGTTCTAACTCTTCACTCAATGCACCTCACAGACCCATCAAGAAACTAGAACCCGCCTAACCACCCCAGATTGAAAATCATGATCATATGACATGTGGAACACAAAAAGCAAGCTCAAGAGAGCATAAATAGCATGGTTGAGTGTCTTACAGGATCACCGGTTGTGATTGAACCTCATAATGCTAATTCTAAAAAAGCAATCAAAATACAAAACCCGGAGGAGTACCACTTCCCCTTTCATCAAGAGGAAGACATACTCTCTACAAAAGAGTTATTAAGAGACAGATTGCACGAATTATGCGATTGAGAAAGCACATGAGGAATTTGATGAATCCCTTACGAAATTAGAGCAGTCTCTCAAAACCTCATTTGGAGGAATGCTCTTCTCTCATGGTGAAGCCAGCATAGTGTCAGCACTTGCACCTTTAAAGGCTCAACATGAGCTCCATAGAACAGGACTATAAGGATTCACAAGTTTCCAAACATAACTCAATTAGAATTGTCAGAGGACCAAGTGTGCCATTGTACACATTGGGTACTTTTGAAAAAGCTGAGAGCCAAAAAGAGGTCGAAAGTGAATGTGGGAATTGAGACAGAAACGGGATCTGAAGCTAAAACACAAACTGAAACATCCATGGTTCCTCTTGAAGATTCTATCATGGTATGGTTAGATTTCCCTACAAGCAATGATGTTAAGCACAAACGCGCGTTGATTGGCCCTCGAGCTAGTCATAACATCATAACAATAGATACTTGGATGTCAATGGGACAACCTAAACTCATCCCTACAAACAATGGTCTTGCAAGAGAAGCCAATGGACAAAACATTAAAGTTCCCGGTTACTTTAGCTATGCCACTCAAACAATTGATGGATATATATGTGGTGTTTGTTTGTGGAAGCTTACAAAGTTACCACACAGGATCATGGATTTCCATGTAGATGTCATCTGTCCAGATGCATCACGTGAAGGCAATCATCCAAGATCTTGACTTAATCCCTCTTAATAACTAAACGTGGTGTGCCTTGGCACAATTGGTATGATGGACAAGGAAGCAGCTTTGGGTGATTCAGATGGTGCCTAGTGGCTAGGTATGGGACTAGACATACGTGGCCTATGACGTCGGTACTGTCAAAATATGCAGCGGAGATGATAACAATATCTGAGACCATAAAGAGTAAGTAGAGTGTAGAAAATAGACAGCACAAGAGAAGGAGAGAGATAGGCGTGTAGCTCTTCTCTATACACAAGATCCCGCAATGAAAACAAGATACAATGAGTGGGGGGGGCCATGGGGCCATTTTATATGGCCCCATATATGCAATCGGCGGGCCTGCAGAGTAGGGACAACCGACAGAACATAAACAACCAGTGGAAATCACCAGTTGGCCAGCTTCTCAAGGTCAGCCTCACACGTGTGGAGTCGGCCACCCAGCACAGCAGAGAGAATCTGGGACTGCCTGTGACCAGTCGGCCAGCATCTGATACAGCCGACATGTCCTACACTGCCTCCCATACCCTGAAAAAATAGGAAAAAATGGGAAAAAAATACAGGGAGTGAGGAAAAATGATAAAACACCTTCAAAGGGCGGGCACACCCACAACAGAGCCCTAGTGTCTGATAAAGACAGGAGATGACTTTTAACACCCCCTCTCGGCTCCTAGCTGTGAAATCAACCCTAGGGAGCTGGAGTGCCACCTGAGCGTAGCATGAGGTAGAGACTTTGTGAAGAGGTCCGTTGCATTGTCCTCCGTCGAACAATAAAGTAGCAAGATGTCACCAACCAAGCTCTTCTCACGTACAAAGTGATACTGTATCTCTATGTGCTTGGTCCGAGCATAGAAGACTAGGTTCTGAGCAATAGCTATACAACTGTGGTTATCACACTGGTGGATGACTGTGGGCTCCTTCTGTGGAAACCTAATCTCGCCTAGCAGCCTCCGCAGCCACAACCTCGCAAAGCAGCACCACAAGCAACCCGGTACTCTGCCTCTATCGACGATAGGGCAATAGTTGGCTGCCTCTTTTTACTCCTCCAAGAAATTACTCCTGAGCTGAGGGTAAAACTGTAACCTCGTGTCTTGATCTCCTCCCCAATCTGAGTCACTCCAACCTTGGAGTCTGCTCCATCCCCTCCTGTGTAAAAGAGTCCTAGATCCTTTGTACTCTGCAGATACTGCAAGATCCGCAATCCTGCATCCCAATGAGACTTCAATGGCGTCTGCATAAAAGAGCTCAACAGCCCCACGGAGAAGCTCAAGTCCAATCTAGTGTTCAGCAACCAGATCAATGAACGAACCAACTTCCAATACTGCGAGGCATCAACTGGCTCACAAGGATCATTAACAGTTAACTTTGTGTTTGGGTCCATCCGCGGCGAAGTAATAGGCTTGTAGTTCTCCATCCCAAAGGCCTCAAGAAACTCATGAACATACCGCTGATGCTGGGAGACAAAAAAACCCCTCTGGGTCTGCCAAATCTCCAATCCCAAAAAGAAGTGGAGTAATCCTAGGTTAGCGGTCATCTCAAACTCCTTTGACAAGGCAACCTTCGTCACACCAATGTGCTCCACATGATCGCCGGTGAGAATGAGATCATCCACATAAAGGATGATAATCGTAACCATGCCGCGTTCCCGAAAAGAGATACAGGTTGGGATCTGCAACCAATCTCTAAAAACCAGTCCGAACAAAGAAGGAATCAATCTTCTGATTCCAAGCCCTAGGAGCTTGCTTAAGACCATACAAGGCCTTACATAACCTGTAAACCATCCCTTCTGATCTGGAACAACAAAGCCTGGAGGCTGCTCAACATACACCTCCTCCTCTAGGTCACCATTAAGGAACGCAGATTTTACATCCATTTGATACACTGGCCACCTCTGAGAAGAAGCAAGGGCAAGAACGGTCCGAACCGTGGTCATCCGTGCTGTCGGTGGAAAGGTATCCTCGTAGTCGATTCCTAGTCATTTTGAGAATAACCCTTTAGCCACAAGTCTGGCTTTGTGTTTGTCCACCGACCCATCTGACGCATATGTGGTCTTAAAGACCCATTTGACACCAATGACTGACCATTTCGATGGCCTCAGTACCAACTCCCATGTTTTGTTCTTCTCAATGGCATCAAGTTCCACCTGCATGGCTTTCCTCCAAGTATCCTATGAAAGGGCTTCCTTAACGGAAGTGGGCTCCTTGTCCCGCATAATACGAGACATCAAAGCATAGTTTACCTGTCGCAAAATCTGTGCGATCTTCGAGGGCCGTCCTTTGTGGTCTCCGTGACACCTGACTCCCGAAGGGTGTCCAACAACCACCTAGGTACTCGAACAGATCATGGAGCCTCCTGCCGTTGCAGGGGCTCTACTTCAGCTTGCGGGCTCAACCTTCTGTAGTGACTGAGGTGGATCAACTGGGACAATGGTCTGGGAATCATCATCAGACTCTTCTGGATCTCCAAGAAGTGGTGGCTCCTCGATAGTGGATACTGGAACATGCTCATCAAAGACCACATCCCGACTGACAACAATCTCATTCCTATCTGGATCATATGATCTGTATCCTTGGAAAGAATTATATCCCACAAATATAAGCTTGCGGGATTTGGAGTCAAGATTCCCCCTCTGTTTCTTCGGAATATGTACATACGGGTCACTCCCAAAAACACGGAAGTGCGAGACATCAGGTTTCCTGCCAAAGTATGCCTCAAACGGAGTCATATTAGGTACTGAAATCGTTGGAGACCGGTTGAGGGTATGGACAGCCGTTGCCACAGCCTCTCCCCAAAGTGGACGAAGAAGATCACGATGCTCCAGCATGGTCCTCACCATCTCCACCACAGTCCTGTTTTTGCATTCTACAACTCCATTCTCGGAAGGCGATTTTGTATTGGCCAGTTCCCTCTTGATGCCATGATATACACAAAATCTTAGAAATACATTCGAGGAGAATTCACCCCCTTTGTTAGCCCTGAGAGTCTTTACCTGCAATCCAGACTCTTTTTCCACCATCACGTGCCAATCCTTGAACCGTGCAAAAGCTTGGTCCTTCTGTGAAAGAAAGTAGACCCACGTGAATCTGGTATAGTCATCCAACAAGCAGCATAAAATAGAGAGATCCTCCCATTGATGGTGTCTGCTGAGGTCCACACAAGTCAGTGTGAATCAACTCCAATGGTTTTGAAGCCCGCCTGGAAGCCTGCTTCTTCGGAAAGGATTCCGTTCCCAGTGGACCGTCAGTTGGACGGGAACAATTAGGGCATCTAGAAGGTTATGATGGAGTCTATGCTAGAGTCGTATGACCTTGCTGATTTCATTGTTATCAGGGTTCCACGGCCAGAAGCAGAGGAAGGGGAGTTACTGTCAATGAAGAAGGACTGCGAGGCACAGGCACATATGTGGGATCGTGTCAACGCCAGGGTCCCGGTCATTTATCTTCCTCAACTGCACACCGCAAGTAATCAATCACGTAAAGCATATGACACTGGCTAAAGGCATATGGCAGCACTTGGCTTCTCTTTATAACAGGGTATCGCCCATGAAGAGGATTTCCTTGGAAGTACAGATGCGGGTTATGAACCCTGCAAAGTCGTCGACGATGCAGGAGCACATTAACAAGCTGCAGGCCCTTAGGAAGTCCTCCAGGCTGGGAAGGAGATATCATCAAAAGATATGGCCATTACTTTGGTGTCCCACTTGCTTGCTCAATATTCCTCTTTCTACTCCTCTTTGATTACTAGTGGCAGGCTCAGCACCATTACCTCAGAGGAGCTTGTGCTCATGGTCTTGGACCAGGAGGAACGTTTCACGAACCCTCCTCACAGCGGAGGTTCGGAGGCCTTAATTGGCCAATTGCCGAAAGGTCGGAATAACAATAAGGGCAAAGGGAAGGATTCATTGGAGGTGTCTTTTGAGAAGAAATCTGATACAGAACGAGAGAAACTGAAGGCCGAGTGGTCCTGCAATGATTGTGGCGACGAGAAAGGCCACTATTGGAGGAAGTGTCCTAAGCGGACCGCAAAAAGGATACCCAGGAATGGATTCTTGACAGTGGTGCTTCCAGGCACATGACTCTGTCCCATGACTTCTTTCTGGATCTGAAACGGCAGTCAGGTCGCATTTTCATTGGCGACAACTCCACCATTCGGATTCACAGTGAGGGCCGTATGGAGATTATTCCCGACGGCAAGGGGGGCAAGCATGCCTCCCGTGTTCTTTATGTCCTTGCTCTTGGTTTTCATCTTCTGTCAGTGCATGAAGTATACAAGACTGGCTTTCGGGTGGAATTTGAGGAGCATTCAGTTGCTCTACGGGACCGTGAGACTGGCTAGGTTGTTTGGGAAGGTGGTGTGGAGAATGGTATCTACAAGCTCTCTGCACTCTCCTCATTGATAGGTTCTCAGGTCAGAGATCTGTGGCACTTTCGTTTTGGCCACTTAAATGTGGATGCACTGCGGCGAGCTTTCTGGGACCAAATGGTGGTTTGCATGCTCGATGTTGGCAGCAGGCAAGGACGTTGCAGTTCTTGCATACGTGGTGAGCAGCACACGGAGTTAGGATCTTCACATGCTTCTCAGCCATCTCTAACAAATCTGCCATCGCGGGCGGGGATGTAACTGAAAAGGGTGGGTGGGTAGAAAAAAAAACGTTAAACCCGCAACCGCAAGTGGCTGTCCAGCAACTTAGCCCGCCTTCCTCTTGCTACTTCACTTCCTCCCGAACAGTCCCTATAACAGTCCACCAATCAACAACATAACAATCCCCCTCTTGCTCAGAAAACTCCCAAGATCTTTCAAGATCCTAGGGCTCTGATACCATGTCAAAATACGCAGCGGAGATGATAACGAAATCTGAGACCACAAGAGCAAGTAGAGTGCAGAAAATAGACAGCACAAGAGAAGGAGAGAGATAGGCATGTAACTCTTCTCTATACACAAGATCCCGCAATGAAAACAAGATACAATGAGTGGGGGGGCCATGGGGCCATTTTATATGGCCCCATATATGCATTCCGGCGGCCTGCAGTAGGGACAGCCGATAGGACATAAAATGCCCACGACCAGTGAAAATCACCAGTCGGCCAGCTTCTCAAGGTTGGCCCTCACACGTGTGGAGTCGGCCAGCGCAGAGAGAATCTGGGACTGCCTGTGTGACCAGTCGGCCAGCATTTGATACAGCCGACAGGTCCTACACTGCCTCCCATACCTTGGAAAAATAGGAAAAAATGGGGAAAAAATACGGGGAGAGGAAAAATGATAAAACACCTACAAAGGGCGAGCACACCCACAACAGAGGCCCTGGTGTCTGATAAAGACAGGAGATGACTTCTAACAGGTACATGAGTGTGCTAGCTTCTCAAATAGGTAACAATCGATAGAAGCGGCTCCTAGGATAGTGGGATTTTAGATTGTGGTGGATGAAAGACATGTGGGCTCCTCCATGCGTAGTCCACACTGAGAGCTAGAAGTGTGATATCGAGCTTAGTGGATCGAGCTAAATGGTGCGTGTTGTTTTGTCTAAGGATCATGGTCATGGTACAAAAAGGAGATATATTACGATAATGTTGTGACACTGTGATATGTGATTAGATTATTATTAAGATACATGAAACTCATAGATATGTAAAAATTTTAGTATGGTGTCATAAAAATTTTAGTATGATGTCATAAAAAGAACTACTTTCAGAGGAGTACATGTGTGAACTTTGCTAAGCAGTGTGCATGAGTCAAATGGCAATTTCAATTATGGGTGTGTATGTTCAAACCGGCTCCATAGGCCTAGTGGAAGGCTAGAGCCATGGGATTAGATGGGGCTAGGCTAAGTCTATTGAACCGAGCTTAAGTAGAAAAGGATTAAACACTGGAAATATCAGAGCGGAGAGACAAAGGTAGCAACTCACACACATAGGTGCAGCAAGCAAGGAGAGATAGAGAGAAACACAACACTTAAAGTATATTGATGAGCATGAGTGAAATATTAGTGGAGTGACATGATAAGATAACTTACACACACTCATAAGAGTGTGTATATACACTTAGGGAAAAAAACTAAGAAGGAAAAAGTATCCCAATCCATTATTAGCTTATGTCCACACATTAGTACCAAATAAATTGCTACAAACCTCCCTTGTTAGTGATGATGTGATCATGTGGTTAATCAATCAATCAAGCTCAAAGCTTTGCAAAAGGCTTCAAACTTCTCTCGTGAGAGAGCCTTCATGAACATATCTGCCACATTGTTGTGTGAGGATATCAGCCAAGTTAATCTCTCATGTAATGAGCCTCTCCCTAGCATAATAATAATGGCTCTCAATGTGCTTTGTGCAAGCATAAAACACTGGGTTCCTTACAACGACGTCTATTGCATTCTAGTTGTCAGTGAAGATGGAGATAGGGAATTGATATCCAACACCAAGATCTGCCAAAAGGCATGTGAGCCATACACACTCCACCGTTGCTATATAAGCTACCCTATAATCAACTTCATAGCTCGAAGTGACCACTATCTGCTACTTCTTGTTGAGCCATGATATACATGAATTACCATGATGAAAGCAAAAGCCATTAGTGGACACTTGCATAACATCCAGCCCAATCGGAGTCATTGAAACCATGCAGCTAAATATCACCCCCTGTTGCAAAAATTATATGCAACCAAGTATATGTTATCTTATCATACCATGCTTTGGCAACCCGAATAAGGCCATATAAAGCTTTGCTTAACCTACATACTTCAGACTCATGTCCCTTCTCAACAAAACCACAAGGCTGAGATACATAAACCTTCTCATATGTAAATCACCATTCAAGAAAGAAAACTTGATAATAAAAGTTATGAAAAAAATAGAGAAGTTGCCTTCATAATTAAGGAAAATGGATATCTTGTTGAGCCTCAAGGAACCACAAGATGTGATCTACTTTTGAGAATTATGAAGAGAAACGCCTGGTGGAATCATACACATTTCCTCAGGTAAGGATTGTTCCGACTAGACCTTGGAGAGCCAATGTGACCTGCTTGTGAGAATTATTAAGAGAAACACTTGTTGGAATCATACAAATTTTCTCATCTAAGAATTATTCCAACCATACCTTGGAAAGCTAATGGGATAGCCAAGCGTTGAGACATTGTGATATGAAGCTCCAAGTAAGTCACTCTACCCTTAATGTAGTTTTCAATGTCAAATTACTGTGTAGATAAAAGAGTCATCACTAGTGTTTTTTGTGGAAAGTAGTAAAACCTTGCTATATAAAAAATTGAAGCCCAAAGTATAGCACAATGGCATTTTGATGCCCTTTGTGTGACACTTTCATGTTTTGTAAAACGAAAGCTCAAAATCAATGCAAAGGTGGCATTTTAATGCCCATAAGAGAAATTTGAAGTTTAATTTTGGGCTTCAAAGTTAAGGTCCCTGGTGACTATAAATGCCCTACTAGTAAGAAAAAGAGTCAGAATCATACCCTAGTTGAACCATTGATTTATATGGAAGTTTTTAATTTGAAAGTGTTAATGGCCTAGCAAGACACTTTTGAGCAAAAAGAGGACTTGCCAAGTCCAAGTGACTTATATATAGCCAAAGTATAAAGCTATCTATATGCTAGACAAAGATGGGCACCTAGGACACCATCAAGAATGCTTTCGCAGAGATAACGCTCTTGTAGATCTATGATAATAGACACAATTGCTGCCTCAAGCCTTGTTAATCCTAGCCCAAGAAGATCTAAAAGGCACTGCAATAATGGGCAGAAATCCTCTCTCTCAATGCTAGAAGAGCTTTGAATTGAGGGCCAGTATGTGAGGTTTTAAACAAAATTCCTATGCCACTTTAAGTAAGCTCTCAGAACTATTGAGCTTGTATGCCTGGAGCTAAGTTTCAGTTCATATGTGAGAGAAGTATGATTCTCACAAGCTAGTTAATTGATGTGAATTCTTAATTTAAGCTAGAGGCCTTCAGGCTACTTTAATGTGATTTAGATTATTCCCTCCAAGTGGTTTTTGGACCCTAGCTTTGGATACTGAAAATGCCTTCATTGTAAGTCTTTTAGGTTCAATGGTAAAGATCTTGCCAATCTTATACAAGCATTGGACATGTGATACTTGGACTAGATGATCATGAGACTAAGGTATTAAGCAAGATGAGGAATGTGTTACCGACATAATATAGACTTGCAAATAAAGGCCAACTGTGGAAAGGCGTAAAATTATGTGACTCAAGATTGGGCATGCTCAATATTTACTTGTACATGGCACAAGTATGTTTAGGGTTTAGGATGGAGGCCAATTAAGGCTAAACTATATTGTAGAAGGGAAAGCATTGTGTTGCCATTGTAGCAATGAGACCACCTATAACCAGGTTATCCATACCCAAATGTGGTCCCCTACTCTCACACTTCTCCAAAACAAGGTTCTGTTAAGGTTAAGGTGCACATACATAGAGCTCTGGCATTCTTGCAAAATGGCCATGTGTGAAAACCTCCATGTAAGTACACCTCTTTTCTTGGAATTGTGGTGTACATCATCAGAAGACACCTAATCTTTATGGAAAATATACAACTCATAGGATGAAGCTATCATTGATGGCACTGGCATAAATTGAAGTGCCTTCTCCTGCAGTGGTACTACATGGATCCCATGATCCATCCTGAGACTCATTGAGTAAATTGTAGGAAGCCTGCACAAAGATTCAAGTTTTTACTTCTCACGTTTGAGCAGTCTTCTATTGCTCTGCTGGTCCAGACAAATGCAGCCCGGCATCGGATTAGCATAAAAATTCTCCTCCAGCTTGGGGAGCTCTCCTGGTTGCCTGTAACTGGGCCCCCCCACTCTGTCTCTGTGTACCTTCTTCACCTCGGCTTCAAACTCCTCCCACGTTATGGTTCCTGAATCAAGGTCATCCACCAAGGAAACCAATTGTGCCCTGCAAGAAGCAGAGCATTAGTTAGTTCTTTATGACTTCTGCTACTAACTACAGGCAGCCACATGTGTCTACCATCTTCATCAACAATATGACTGCAATGGCACCACTCGTATGAACCTGAAAGGCTTATAGGTGTAAGGAAAGTTTCAAAGCTTCTGATGATTACCTGTCAGGGTTGATGGTTTTACGGAAACCCTCAAACCGCCGATGACCTTGCACAGCCTTTGCCATGTTTCCATCATAGGTGTAGACAAACACATCACTCTCAAGTGCTACAATGTGGTCCAATGCAGCCAATTGGTTTTGATAGTTCAAAAATGGCTGCAATTCTTCCTCAGTAGCCAGAGTAGAGTGTGAGAACACATTTGGGAACTCATTTTTCAAAGCAACCATACTTCCATTGCCATAAATCTCCCCAGCAGCAATGTAAATCCTGGTGGAGGAAGGATAACCCAGGCCTTTCAGCAGAAGGGCAGTCTCACGAGGAGTCAAAGGACATCCCCCTTGCTTGCGTTTTTCATCACCATCGATTTCCTTTTCTTTCCAGTGCTTCACACCATAGCGCATTTGCCTGAGCTCCTCACCTTCCTCAGATGTCAGGCCAAGTGTACATCCAGTGAAAGCCAGCATATCCTTTTCATATCTGTGACATTGCTCCCAATAAGTGAGCAAGATCCACAACTGGTCCTCAAGTCTTTCCAACATGCTCACCAATGCTAAAACCATGAGTACCTCTTCCAAGAGTGCACCAATAAGACAAGGACTACCTCCTCACACGTGACTTGGCCCTATAAAATGAGCTCTTTTTCTTTACAAACTTAAAACTATGTTCACCCCAAGGAAAGCTAAATGATGCAGAGAGAGTGATATACCTTAGATGCAAAGCAATGTAGTGCTTGTCTTGCCTCATCCTGTCAACTAAAGTCTCTCCCAGCTTTTCGATGGGATCTGTGTACTTGAAAGCTTTGTAGCAGGCTCGGCAACGAAGTTTCTGGACGTAATCAGGAAGATCATTGTTTGCCAATCTAGAATCAGAGTGTGTGAAATAGACAACCTTGTGTTTCTTAAGCAAGTGGAGGACTTCATCCTTGTAGTAAGATGCCTGGATAGGTATACATATACACTGGTCAGTACAGACCTAAAGAGCTTAAGGTGGACCCAAGCTGTCTACCAAATGAGTAAAAAAGCTATGTGAAACAAACAATAAGTAAGACGAGAAAAGGTATGCAAACACACCTTTGACCAGGACACAGGTGCCTTACTGAATGGCATGACCTTTCTCAAGGACGATGGCAGCTTCTCAACAATGTGAACGTCTCCTTCTAGCACCTTGATAAAATGTTGGATATCATAAATGTCACCAAACTCACTGCAATGAAGAAATGGGATGTCGAACCTTCTAATTAAAACTTTAAAGACCAAAAAAGTTATAAAGCTACATGATAGTAGAGCTCAAAGGCATCAAGACAATACCTGGGGTCTGCCCAGAACGAGCTATGATCCAATGATGGGATGACAAGCGCAGCATTCATGATCCTTGCAATGGCAACCATGTCACAAATCTGCAGGAAGGGGCACCTTGGTGAGAGAGAGAAAGATATATATATGTATATATATATATATATATATAGAGAGAGAGAGAGAGAGAGACAGAGAGAGAGAGACTGTAATGTCATAGCCAAGCCAGCAGACCACATAATATCCAGATGGTGGCACCAGACCACATATAATATATAAGGCATAGCCAAGCCAGCAGACCACATATAGGCACTAAAGTACAGGGAATGGGACTTGAACTTGTGATTTCTTGATTGGGAGCTCGATTTCAAGTCCCATTCCCTGCAGGGAATGGGACTTGAACCTGTGATCGCACGCATGTGTGTGTGAGACACATGCACGCATGTGCACGCGCCCACGCACAGAGATCATATCTCCTCTACTGAGGCTGGATACTGAACAAAGGCATGGCATGCATGCACATACAATTATTGGAGTAGATGGCTCCATACTGGTGGACAAATGAGAGAGGGATCGGGAGTAAGCGTCCCTAAATGTTGGAGTACCACCTCTGTAAGGCAGAGACAGCAATGCTTTTTCCCTCTGTATGACGAAACTGTGAATGCTGCCTCTGATAAGTGGGAAACATGTGCACATGGTGGCATAATATGGGCATTCCAAGAGCGAGTTGCTCCATCCCTCGCTCACCAAAAGGGCAAAGTATGCATCCCCTCTACGACTCCAATGCCTTATTCCATCGCCTAGTCTCGGTCAATAAGTGGCATGAGCTGAGTCAAAACTGTCTTGCAGTCTCTCTCCGAGAAGAAGGTAAACTTGTGGGTATTGCTGATGTGTAGTACAAGCATTGAAAACCACCTTCTCTTTCCCATCTGGTAAGGTATTGTCTGCTTCATTGACAAGTGGGTCAATGGAAGCGTTGGGCGACAGGTGTAAGGCACCCCATCGACAAAACCATCGTTTGGTGTCCACCAGCCACCCCAATTTGAGTATCTTGCCCTTTTGTGTCTTCTGCCTCTCGCAGCTGGCTAGGGGGTAGCTTGATGATGTACTCCACAAACCTTTGCATCCCCGAGACCTCAACGGGAAAACTTCCCGACTTTGCTGTTTGACCTTAAAGAAGTTTGTGAGAAACGTCTTTTGAACCCCCTCCATGTCCATCCATGTGGTGGCAGAGAGAAATTTGTATTGATGTCTCACAAAACAAGGATGTATGAGACCAAGGTAGTAAATTTCTATCATGCACAATGGCATGAAAAGAGAGAGAGAGAGAGAGAGAGAGAGAGAGCGGTCTCAAACAACACACATCACTATTCTCGGTTGTGTTCAGTATTCCCAATGAAACAAGTATGCATAACAAGTTGTAAAAAGTACCCCATCTCGCATTTGATTTAGGCCACCATTGGCATTGACCATGATATATCCATTTGGAGTAGCTTTTGGGCCTGAAGTGGAAGCCAAAAAAGAAGCAAAATCTATGAGAAGAAATAAGCCATGACACCACAAGCTCATCTAGAAAGGCTACCTACATAGCAACTTTCACTTACGCTTATAACTTTTGGGACGATCGATGCATTGCTGAAGACCTTCACTAACTGGTTTTGCCCAAAGGTCACTCTCCTCTAAAGGAGACTCAATCTAGATCAAAGACATACAGATTGGCTCCAATTTAGTGGTGTGGTATAGAATGCCAACTTGAACTAGACTTTGAACATTTCATAGGTTAGCTTGATAATGATGAGCTGTTGACGTTACCTCTTCTGATCGAAGGGTGCCCTGTTCGTGTGATTTAATTAGGTAAATGGAAGTAGCCCCATCTGCAGACTTGAACATGTCTCTCATAGCCCAAGTCTCATCATTCTGATGTTGAATTAAAACCTGTAGCAGCAAGAATACAGAAGATAAAGCATGCGCACGCACACACACACACACATGGCCCCGTCTGCAGACTTGAACATGTCTCTCATGAATTAAAACCTGTAGCAGCAAGAATACAGTGCACACACACACACACACACTGATGGCCCTTAAAACATTCATCGCATCAGGATACAGGCTCGGGTGAAGCATGGGTGGCCACTGGAGGACAAGTGGCCAACGGACAGCACAAACATGTAAAGGGCCTCAAAATCAATGAGCAAACACTTGCATTAAAATGGTCAATGTTGGCTTGACCTACATTGTATTGATCTTAAAACAATAAGCATATAAGTCATGAAAACCATCTTGGGGCTGGATGCATTTGTGCTGCCCATCATGCTGCAGGCTAGGATTGCACCATCGGCACCTTGAGTGGGTGATCTTGCAATGAATTGTTTTGTCCATGCATACAAGAGTCTGCTGTAAGGGCAGCACAAATGTGTAAAAGGCCTAAGGAGTGATTAAAGACAAAGCAGTTGCATCAAGCATGCACGATGTAAGCATACATAGCGGTCGCATCATGAATGCCTGATGTGGGCATGCCATATTAGAACCTATAAGTTGCATTATGAATGCCCAATGTTGGTATGCCATCTTAGAACTCATTAACATGAGTGTTTAATCATGAAGACCCACTGTCGGCTTGACCTAGATTGTGTTTGACATGGAAGCAGGATGATGCAGACCATTAAAAAAAAGAACACGAATTGATATGGAAACATGTACCATGGAATCTAGAAGCTCCGAAGCGTTGTGAAAGGTGAGCCAGCCAACGCACAGCACTCTGAGGGCTATGATGATGAAGGTAGCTATGGCAAACATGCAGTACAATATGTGCCGTACACTTTTCTTGCTGCTGAAGAAGGTCACTATCCGGGCAAACAGAAAGCTCCAGAAGGTTGGTTTTGCAGGGGCAGTGATAGAGGCTTCTTGGGCACTTTCTGTATCGAGCTTATCTGCTGAAAATCCTGTCCTCTTGTTCGACAAGGACCTCCTGGTGGCATGGCCTCTCCTGGGCGTGTGAAGCACCTCTACCACGTCTCTGGTTGCCATTGATCCGTCTGCTTGAGGAGGAACTTTGAGCCTAAGTGATTCCATTGTGGCCGATATCACTGTAGTTGAAGATCCAAAGTGCATGGCTTTCTGTCCCACAGGAACTTAGAGAAGATGAAACGAAAAGGCGGGCGATTAGAGCAAGGCCAAATCAGCAATTAGTGATCAGAGCTGATGTAAAACCAAAATGTGGGCGATTAAAACGAGGCCAAATCAGCTACAGGATTTGCCAAATCAGTGAGCAAACTTCAAGTTAAACACCTCAAATCTGAGTGTTTGTTTATTTAATAAGAAAGGATTATGGGTTGTTTAACAGACCGTTATTGCACCCGGGGCCTGAAAGGAGAGAGGATTAAATTGGGTTGCTGAGAAATATGGCTATGATGGAAAATGATGAGTAACCTGACAGAGTCAAAAACAAGGGAAAAAAGCGGCAAAGAAAAGGGCTAGATCAAAGAAGGATGACAGCCCAAAAGCCCTAGCGTGCGATCTGATTCGATGGAGGTTTGACTATGGTTGAAGTGTAGAGAGTGCAGAAGAGGGTCGAGTGTGGCTACGGTGGAGGAAAGAGAGAGGGTCGAAATTGGCTACGGTGGAGAGGGCGCAGAAGAGGCCCAAATCAAGCTATGGGGAGTGAAGAACACCATGGGAGTCGGGCGAATGCGAGTGTTGGGGGGGGGGAGGAGTGTATATTCCACCTGAAATGGTATGGACGGGCGTGTGGGCAGATGCCGGGCGGCAACTTCTGCCGAGCTGTTCACATTCTGTGCAGTCGGCAGTCCCAAACGTCCCTCTGGCGCCTGGTAAACGCGCTTCTTTCTAATGCCCAGTCACCGCAGACACAGCCAGGCAAAATCAGCACGTGCAGCATACCCAGTTCATCTCAAATTATTTCACAAAAAAAAGTATTATTTAACAAAGTAGTATTTTTTTAAAAGAAGGCTTTTCTTCTACAGCCTCGAGACCATGGTAGTCCAAAATTTCGTTTTGAGAAGACAAATTTCAATTTTGCAATTTGTTTTTTTTTGGGGGGGAACATAATTATAATTGAACAACATATACAACAGTCCACTTTTTACAACTATCACTCCCATCCTATGACCATTCACTATGAGAAGGCTACGAATTTGATCTCACCTCTCCTCCTCCCACACAAAAGATGAGTGTTCCCAAGAGATATGATATGCCAGCAGCATGCCAGCCACAGCAAGGACTCAGTACTGCATCCTTTGGGAGTTTGTTCGTCCATACATTCTTTCTTGGTCCATATCTTTGCATTGGGTTTCATGTCAATAGGATTTATATATATATATATATATATATATATATATATATATATACCTAGATGAATCCAGGAACGTGCCCAAATTCACCTTTGCATTGGGTTTCATGTCAATAGGATTTAGATGAATCCAGGAACGTGCCCAAATTCACCTTTGCATTGGGTTTCATGTCAATAGGATTTATATATATATATACCTAGATGAATCCAGGAACGTGCCCAAATTCACCTTATAACCTCATGGTAGTTATCCAGAAGACAATAAACCATCAACTCCATCATGCATAGTATGGATTGGATACTACGACATCCCCACTAACGTCATCAGTGCCCAATAGTGGGTGTAGAACTTGGTATTAATATATGCTCCCACACACACACACCCCCCCACACACACACACATAAGAGCATACATTCATACAAAGGTCTATGTATTGAGTTTCTATCAGAGTTCCGGAGATACAGGGCAGACTCAAGGATCAAAGCCAAATAAGTATAAACCGGTTGCTTCTCCTTTAGATACCATCTTCGAGTTTTAGGTCCAAACTTTGGATTCTCTATCAAAGCCAAATAAGTATAAATCGGTTGCTTCTCATTCAGATACCATCTTCAAGTTTTAGGTCCAAACTTTGGCCAGCTTTCCTTCAAATCTTTCCCCTGAATAACCCTGCCACATGCAAATACATGTTAGGTTGCCCTAGTATGTATAAACATCTCAACAGCCTGACAACAGCTCAACCTATCCCAGCTTGTAGAGCCTATACTACCTCTGCAAAATAGAATTGTCATTCGTCTCATTTACATAATATACAGACCAACATTGATGCACACATCTATACATCAGCTCCACCACATCAATCCCCTACCTTATCCTTTTTGAAATACCTGCCAATTTTTAGAGTTCCAAATATCCCAAAGACATCAATAACTAATAAGGTTAAAGACTAAGTTAATAGCCCCCTCAGCTTCTATCAATCTCCCTAGCAACCAACCCCCCCAAGTCCCCTTTACACCTATGTAAGAGAATACCCATTCATTAATCCTACCCCACAACCCCCTAACAGCAGGGCAACCCTAGAAAGCATGTCTATCATCTTTAATTGTAGGTTCACATGTAGGGCAGACTTCGAAAGTAAAGTTCGTCTACAACAATTTATATCCAATGGGAAGAGCCCACATACAAACCCTCCACAGAAAGGTTTGTGCCTTCACAGGAATATCCATTTCCCACAATAGTCTCTATCTCTTGATCCAGGTATTAGGACTCCACCTTACTCTCCAGATTTTGTTACAGTATATCACATTTATCTCACTCTTGCTCATCTCCTCATACAAACATCTGGTAGTCACCCTATCCAACTTAACCCCATTGAACCAAGACCAGTCCTTCAGGGGGAGTGAATTTGTGGGACCACCATAATCCTAGCCCTTCTTTTGGTAGAGGGGTAACCCTCTTGTGAAGAATTACTAAAACCCCCATCCCTTCCCTTCCCCTTTGAAGGGTTTACTATTCATAACTTTGACACATAACTAAAGTAGTATTGGTACTAACTTCAACTTTCAAAGAAAAGTGCATATTCACACACTTAACACGTGCAATATGCTGCACTGATGAGTGGTGAAATTCCTAGCACTATTGGCCTTCATGTTCTCAAATAAGCTACCTCCACGAAGATGGAGCTGTAAAGGTAT
>NC_141056.1:50050481-50320481 GCF_041138505.1 Cibotium barometz
GGTTTTCTAAGGTAGGGAGGTATAGTTAGGTAGAGTGGAGGGGCATACATAGTGACACTAGTCCCTCTTGTGATTTACGGAGATGTGTTCACCTTTTGGGTAGGGAGGGCTAGTTAGGCGGAGTAAAGGCATACATAGTGACACTAGTCCCTCTTATGGCTTACAAAGATGTGTGCACCTTCTATTGAGATGGATATGCCTTGTCGACGAGTGGGCATGCTAGCAAATGTGGTAGGCATCCTAGAAAGACCCACATATAGTTACACAGTAACCCATACAATAGAATAAATAATGAAATTCAAACATATATAAAAGCCCTATAATTAATCTTTTCATAAATACATGTAAGCATCTCATACTTATATAAAAATTTATGTTGTCTATATATTTTTTTAAATAGTAAAATTATGAAAGGTTATGATTTTAGTTATCTAAATTAAAATAAAGTGAGTTATGATATGTAGATTTATTATACGAAACTTGATATATATATATATATATATGCTTTTTTTAAATAAACACCCATCTAATCTCTAATATATAAACACCAATAACTTAAATGTGTGTAGTTATATCTTATCTCTAATATACAAACACCAATAACTTAAATGTGTGTAGTTATATCTTATCTCTAATATACAAACACCAATAACTTAAATGTGTGTAGTCATATCTTATCTCTAATATATAAACACCAATAACTTAAAGGCACATAGTAACATCTAATCTATAATATATAATCACCCACTGACCATATAAATACATGTAGACACATCTAATCTATAATATATATATCACCCATCTAATATATATACACATCACTTTCTTGGTAGCCTGCCACATTAAAGGGCACCTCACTCCTATTATCTACCACCTATTCAAAAGGCCCCCTACCCTTTCATTTCTCTCTAATGCAAACTTTTTGTAATCTCGATGCTCTATTTCTTGGTAGAAATGTGAAACATGCCATTTTTTGATAAGATTATCTCATTAAGTTGTAAGTATGTGACAATTTAAACAAGTTAATAACATACATTAAATGCTCTATTTCTCAGTAGAAGTGTCAAACATGCCATTTTTGATAAAATTATCTAAGTTGTAAGAAATTTTAAAGAATGGTAGCCTATGGAGTGTCTAAGCAAAAAAATCAATGTTTTCCATACTAAGATTGGTGCATTATTATATAACAATAAGAATGCAAGTAGCTTGGCTACCCAACAAATCTTTTTTTATGATTCATTATATGTTTTGCCTATGGGAGAAGAACTAATTCTGGTACCTTTTAGTATATTCCACTCCCATCTTTGTCTAGTTAAGAATGGACATCACCCACCTTCAAGCTCATTACAGCTTGCAATGTTAAGATTGCAAAACTGATATACAAGTTGCAATGAAGCCATCCACAGAATTTAAAGATGTTCATTTGTGTTGGTTTTATTTTCATTTGGTTATTTTGTATATTTCTTTGTGACATGTGAAGAGGTGACGAAAAGCAAATTCACCTATGCTAGCAGAAGTCCAAATGAGAATTAGATGACCCATTTCTTGGGTGATATAAAGAGAACCAATCATGATGATACAATTGAGTGTCGAGTTACAAAGTTAAATGCTAACTTTAGGTGACAAATGAACATGACTACAAATATTATGATGATACAATTGAGTGCCGAGTTACAAAGTCAGATGTTAACTTCTGGTGAAATGAACATGACTACAAATATCATGATGATACAATTGAGTGACGAGTTGCAAAGTTAGATGTTAACTTCAAGTGACAAATGAACATGACAAATATTAGAGGATGGCCATTTCACGAGCGAGACCACGTTCCAAGCAAAGGGGAAATGATTTGTAATGAACATGAAGACACATGTAGTATTTTTTTGTAAATATATCATCGTTGGATCATCTAACCACAACCATAATTTTTCTAGGAAAAAAAAAGCTTGACCACAACAAGAAACCTCAAACGGTGAATCTTAACTTCTATTGAAGAAAAAATCCTGACAACAAAAAGAAACCTTAAACTAGGAGACCCCCAACAATGAATTTTTAACATATTGGCCTACAAAAAATAGTATTGAGCAACATATAAGCGTATTTTACACAGATACAGAAAGTGCGACCCTGACCAAAAACCCAAAAATAGAACTCCAACAGTTAATGCTACACATATTCTCCTCCCAAGACCAAAATACGGGTGACCAAAAACATTTTCCACGAGTTTGTAGATAGCAACCCAAAATCTGTTAATGCATATTCGGACATCCCACAATGCCTCATGGCATTGCTACATTTGCATGGTAACGTTAGACCATACAATGCTTGAAACAGCTCCAATTTTGTTAAAGCCTGCATAAACTCATGCACAACCACATCAAGATTCAGTACCTGCAAAAAAACATAATACATGTGTTTGCAAGGGAGGTACGTCTCATGCTTCACTTCTCTCTTTTGGAAATCCTGACAAGAGCAACTTGGGTACTCAGACAAATTCACCACATAATTCACTCCAGCCGCATGCGACCCCTTTGTGCTCACATAAAACATGGGTAATTTATTACAAACGACAATTTCTTCTCGAACAATGCAAATTGAAATTGAACAACCTTTCTGTACATTCGCTTGAAATTCTTTAGTGATCCCCTTGCACGAACAGACAACCTTACTATCCCAGTACTTAGGTCTACATGAGCTTGCAACTATTTGTGATAGGTTTGACCCTATTTGTTGATGTTGGATTCTGTGGGATGGTGCTACTTGTTAGAAACCCAGTTCTCTCCGGATCGGCCACCTCCTCCATTGTAAGGTTTGTACCTTCTGCAAACTGGCCAAACACTTGGAGTGGGTCCAGGTGGTGCAATCACCCACTTGGTGTCCACATGCCAGCAATGTGTATTCACAGTAGCACAAAACCATACAAATCTCTCCTGAATGCCACTCGAGGCACCATCATGTCCTGCGTAGGTACGTCATCCCCAAAAAACAAGGCGCAGGCACACCACCTTGTTGTGGTCCACCCTATGGATTAATTAGGGCACAGCAATGCTGCTTTGTATCTTGTAGAAATCCAAAGCATGTAACTTTAGACTTAGGTTCTGTCCATCTTATCCCCCATAATGTTTTCACTAGTGTCTTCTCTTGAATGGAGGGCAACATGGATTTTAGAGGAGTCATAATAGAGCTAGTCCTTTTTTGTTACCTATCACAGTCACATACTATGGCCTATGGCTATCATTCTCAAGCATAACACCTGGAGATGCCACGATAGGTCTTTTACGTCACACATATTTTTCTCTTGCTCCACTTTTGGGCAATCCAAATTAGCCTTTGCCATTGCACTATGGGTCAAGTCAATTAGTCTTTTGCTTGTTGATGCCCAACCATTCCTTGAAAGGAAGCGCTCCTTGATTTCTTGCAGTCCTAGTCCATTCCTAGTATAACCACCCACCAAGTATGCATTAATGTGTGCACTCTGCAACACAGTCACCATTGAAAGGTCAACAATAGTAGCCTCATACAAAGACAACTATTTCTTATAATAGATAGGTGCTCTCATGCTGCTAGAGTGCTTGTTTTCAGCAAGGTTTGTGGTCGGCAAGAAAGGAACATCTTTCTCTTGTGTCAAAACCAAGAACTCCAATGCATTGCACACACTTCCCACCATGCAAGCCATGTTTCCATCGATGGCAACTCACCCTCCACAACATGTCCATTTCTCCACCACTGCTATAAAGCATGTTTACAATTTGCCGCCGTAACATCCGAGCTTGCATTCTTCCACTTTCTACACAAGACCTTGTGTTTCTCGTGTGGAAAGGTGGTCTGGTACACTTTTTTGTAAGATTTTCCATGCTCTGCTCCCAATGAAAACTACACGATCATTCTTTTTTTGGGTTACGCTTCCCACAAAAATAAACAGAGTGCACTACAATCCAATTTACACCAGCCATGAACTCAGTCAGGTTTACCATAACCACATTCTTACACAACAGCATTTAACATTTTCCAAAACTCTTTCTGAGCATATCCTCAACCTTAAATTCACATGTAGCAATGGTCAGAAGTTCTATGAGGAAAGGATCATAAACAAAATCTCCCATTGTAGACCAACCATGAACACAATGCACGTGATAAAAAGCACCCATATTTCTTGCAAGTTACCACCCAGTCTCATTCTATTTACCAAATCTACTCCACTCCTAGGATCGAGAGTTGACAATTCAAAAACATGTGGTTGCATGTTCGAACCTAACTACCTTGGAAAAAGAATGCTATGCAAAAACGGATAATCAATCTTGCTTTTCAAATCTAGAATGGCTTGGAGTCCTTTCGGGCCAAACACATTGCTCCCTTTAGCTTCTTGAATACATCTCTCAATTCTCTTCTTATTCGACAACAGAGTGACAACATTAAGTAGGTCATTCAGCTCCTTGCCACCAAAATCTCCTTCTTTCCCCTCACATTCTTTAATCAAAATGTCAAGGACCATCTCTTGGGCCACACTCACCTCGACCTGTTTAGGTGTTGCATGTGGATTCTCCTTTGCATGTGAGTACACTTATTCTCTTTTTCTCCGTACTAATTCCCTCTGCACATGGATGGTCATGGTAGCCTAAATGCATAGCACATCTAGTATAATTCTCCTGATCTTTTGGAACACGACACTGCTTTACACACTCAGGTGGAAGCTTATATAATGACTACATACAAGAGTTCTAGTCTCTACTCCCAATCTCCCAATTAGAGGAAACTTCTACACTCTCCTTGTCCAGTAAGTCTCATTCACAACTGAAGTGGCCACAATGTGTGGGCACTCTAGATTGTAGCAACGTAGGTGACCAACACACTTGCTTAGTCACACTGTACCTGGAAAGCAATCACTACTATAAGTTACATAGTCTGCCTATACATGACCATCATGTTTATGCTCCATTCCCAGCATTGAAGATTTCTGCCCAGATGGAGGGAGCTCAAAAGCAAAATATCCATCATAGGATATAGGAAGTTCATCAATAGATACTATTTTGATGCACACTTTCAAAGGCAACACATAGACTGTTCCCTGGACGTGAATAAGATTAAAAACACTCGAGCAATGCAAAGAGGATGATTGATCCACCACGTTATCTTTCTTCACAGTTTCCTCCTCATCAAGCACTACCGAGTTGATAGTATGCAACCTAACCTTATAAAGTGCTTGAACATATGCATCCAACACATATCCCTTGGTCCCATCAACAAGAGTTTGAGCTTCAATCTTAATACCTTATGCACCCAAAGTTATTGGGTGCAGAGTGAACCGCTTGCTAGAGAGTGCAAAGTGTTCTTATATTTTTGATCGAGATATCTCATTATATCTCTTGCTTGAACGTATAACAAGCTTTTGTTCCCGCGTGTGGACCATAGATGGTTACACACCTAGCCAGTAGATGTCAAAAGAGTAGGTTAAAAACCAAAAGTAGGAAGGAAAATGACCAGATGATGCCAAGGGGAAATGCATGTACACCAATAGAAAATGTGTATATCTGAGCTCACAAGTTACAATATTTTAGTGTAATCAATTCTTGATTTTCAAGGCATAGGAAATAACCACCTTTATTTATAAGGGCTAAAAAGAATTTATTATGACAATTGTCAATAAAGATAATATTGTATATTAGATAACCACCTCTACTATATATTTCATAAATATATTATATATGTATTATTTATTTATGTATTACATTTATAGATATTATGTTTATTCAATATATATAAACCTTATTGATATGTATTTATATAATTACATTATTTTAATATACTCAATATATATATCTAATTATATTATCTTTAAAAAATAATTTATGATATATATACATATATAATGTAATTATACATTTATGTTTTCACATTATATATATATAATTAAATTATATTAATATAATGGAAAAATATTTATTAAAATTAAATGTGCACGCTATCTATATATGTTATATTATATATGTATTTATAGAATTATTTATTATATATGAAAATATATGCTAAGAAAAAAAAATACAAGTCCCATATTTGGTGGTTACTCTAGATCAAACTTTAAATATGTCCTTTTACATATATATATATTATATACATATATATATGTGTGCAATTAGAGAATGTAAATAATATTCAACTTACTAATACATATAATCATATTCAAATCTAAAATATTTAAATAACTTTTCAAGCTGGCAAATTTGTACAGTATGTCGAGAATGATAGACGATTGAAGAAAAAAATGTGATAAAAAAATTCAAAGAAATTATATAGCAAGTTTTTTCCAATGGTTATTAAAATAGATCTATAATTATTATATAGAGAACGTGGCCCCAATATACAAAATATGAATCCTGAAAATGATGGGCAAGTAATAATGCTCCAAAACCACCCAGAATGAATGCGATGGCTTTGTAATCGACCGCCTAAGAGTTATGATGACACTGATGGACCGGTCGACCGAAAATCAAGTGCACAGTCTAAGATATGATTTCAATTTCAATGTGTCTCTTTTCCTCTCTCTTTTCTTAAAACCCTACATTTGTTCTCTCTTCCTCTACACCACACAGAAAGAAACCCATATACATTTTCTTCTCACTTCCTCTCCACCACATAGAAAGAAACCCTCTTATATCTCTTCTCTTGTCCTCTCCACCACACTGAAAGAAACCCTCTTATATCTCTTCTCTTGTCCTCTCCACCACACTGAAAGAAACCCTCATCGTCTTTGTATTGTGGTTGCCCCTACACTCAGCACGACAGGAGAGTACTCCTCCAAGGATCGAATCGGGCTCTCCACTTTCTCCTCCACCGTTAGTGCAACCCTACAATGGCTCCAAAAAGGTATGCTCATCCTTGACCTTCAACCTTGTAGATATGTTTACCATAGCCACCAGGGAGTGGAAGAAGAAGCTTGCTTGCTCACTATGGCCATGGTGACAAGAATATGTTCTGAATCTCTTACTTGCCATGGCCGAAATGGTCATGGTATTCATAAAAAAAGGGGGCGGAGGTGGCCCACGTCATTGCGGGCCACCTCCGCCCCATTTTTTTTAATGAATACCATGGCCACGAGGTGGCTCGCGTCGATGGGTCGCCTCCGTCCGCTTTCTTTTATGAATACCATGGCCATTTCAGCCATGGCAAGCAAGAGATTTCTTGTTTATTGTTTGGGTTGTGTTGCAATCTTGCCATAGGCCTCATTGAAGCATTCAGGACCATGGCCATGATGGCCATGGTTTCTATAAAAAAAGGGGGCTGGAAGTGGCCCGCTCGGCGGGCCGCCTCCACCCCCTTTTTTTATGATGACCTTGGCCATTTTGGCCATGGCAAGCAAGGGATGGATTATGTTGATAATGTGATCTTTACCATGGTTTGATTATGTTGATTATGCTTAGTAGCATGGACACGATGACTATCACATGTGCAAGCCTTTGCTTGCCATAAAAAAAAGGGGGCGAAGGTAGCCTGCGCTGCTACGCGGGTTGCCTTCGCCCCCTTTTTTTAATGACCATGGCAAGCAAAGGCTTGCACATGTGATAATCATCGTGGTCATGCTACTAAGCATAATCAACATAATCAAACCATGGTAAAGATCACATTATCAACATAATCCATCCCTTGCGAGCATTTTGGCCATGGCAAGCAAGGGATGGATTATGTTGATAATGTGATCTTTACCATGGTTTGATTATGTTGATTATGCTTAGTAGCATGACGACGATGACTATCACATGTGCAAGCCTTTGCTTGCCATGGTCATCATAAAAAAAGGGGGGCGAAGGTAGCTTGTGCCGTGCGGGTTGCCTTTGCCCCCCTTTTTTTAACGATGACCATGGCCATTTGGCCATGGTAAGCAAGGGATTGATTATGTTGATAATGTGCTCATTATCATGGTTTTATTATGTTGATAATGTGATCATGACCATGGCCATCATGGCCATGGTTTCTATTAAAAAAAGGGACTGGAAGCGGCCCACACCAGCGTAGGCCACTTTTTTTTATAGATACAATGGCCATCATGGCCATGCTAATGAGCACATTATCTGAGGCAATGTTAATCATGAGGCACATTAAAATATTTACAATATTTATATTTTGACTGAAGCCCATATGTGCATTAATATTGGGTATTGAATATAGTCCAAATATGTTACCTGTGCCTGGGCCGCCATTGCATACCACAGCCATATTGGCATGGTAAAAAAAGGGGGCAAGAGGCAACCCGTGCTAGCATGGGCTGCCTCTTGCCCCTTTTTTTATTGATACAATGGCCAACATTGCCATGGTATGCAATGGCTTAGTATTGTTAATGAATGCTTAAGAGAAAGCCAATTATCCATCAAGGTTTGTTTGATGCTCAATGCCATTGTGTATGTTATATAAACTGTCAAATGGTCTATCTGCAATGCCTTGTTCTTGCAAGTGATTAAGCCTTGATTTGTTTCTTTTAAGTGGTATTTTGAGTGGTTATGGCATTAATTTTTAAAGGGTAAAGGTGTGACTATGTGATATTATTATAGGTATAGGCTCATTTTTCTCCTCTTTTTTTGCCTTGATTTATGGAAGGGATGAGTAGATATAGTGCCCACATTCATTGCCAATAACAATGGTATGTTTGCATACTTCCAATTTCAGCATTTTTACAAGGTTATGGTTGGCTTATCGTTGCTCCAATCCTTTATATTTTGTATGCTAAAAAAATTGCCATTGTGGCCATACTTATTTACTTTTGGATTGCTCTGATGTTCATGAGTTGGTTGGCATGTTGATGGGTTGTGTGGTTCTTGAGAGGTCTTGCATATGTTTGGGTAGACATTAACTTTTGTTTAAACATGAAAAAGTGTGAGCTTGTATGGTTAATCATTTATCATTTGAGTCTAAGAAAAGCATTGAGCAGGGACAAATGTGTCTGGTTGGGCCTCCAATAGGAGAGGTCCAATTGGTAGTCCACCTAAGTCGAGTAAGAGAGGAAGGGGAGGGAGATCAAAGAGGGTTGAAAAGGAGACTAGAGTAGATACAAATGAAGATATGGGGTTGGAAATAGATGATAGGGTTGTTGATGTTCTTGTTGATGAGGGCTATGATAGGGAAAAGGAAGATGACTTATTTAGGAGGGAGCGTGAGATGCAAATAGTTCCATTTGTTGTGAGGCCAGAGAATTTGAAGACGGAAGAGGATCACAAGGATAAGAATAGTTTGTTGATGCAGCAAGGGGAAGATATATTGTAAAAGACTAAATTGTTCTCATGTTATGCATGTCCACCCATTCCTTTATGTAGATTAATTCCATATGCAAAAGTGAGAGGTCTTCATGATGACATTTATGGGTTGAAAGTTGCTTTTTGGCATGAGGCATATGTTCCAGAGAAGGGGGTGTTTATAGGGTCAATGTGGACTTTGGATAGAGAGGAACAACTATTTGATGATGATATTCAACAAAGGTGTGGGATCCAATTTGGAGGGAGGTGAACCCAGCCTTTGAGGATGAGATAGGTGCCCATCCTGAGCTCACTAGTCTAGCTAGCCATATGTTTTTTTTTGTCTAAGAGGTAAACCATTGTAATATTTCTTGGACTGAAGCAATAAGGGAGAAATTATCGATCGTCATGGAGAAGCATGTTCATGTACTCTCTACATTGATCAATCCCACTGCAGTTAGTGAGATTGCACTTTTGTCATGTCTCCAAAGAATGAATTTGTAATCAATCTCATATGTTTCATTTATCACTTGTTTTGATTTGGTTCTTTCAACAATTTCTATAAATTTATACCATTGTGTGTAGCTTGAATACCCATACTCTTGTTGTGACCTCATTGAGAGATGAGTTGATCAACAAATCAAACATATATGAGGCTGATCACAACAAGCCTACTTGCAAGAGCTACCAGAGGAGGATGTTAAGCTTATTTATCAAATTCGTAAGAGGTCAACAAAAGGTGAAGAACCTTGGTTTCCTCTAACAAGAATGTACTTGGGATCTTTGGTGTACAATGTGAGTTACAATCTACTTCTTCCTTGATTTCTAGCTATGTAGACTTGCCCTTTGTTGTTATGTTTTACAAGAATTGTTGTGCATCATTAATGCTCGTGACGATAATAGGTGAAATTAACAAAAGAATTTCATAAGAAGCTTGACATCCTGCATGCCATTCTCTCAGAGGAGGAGTTGAAAAAAGTTGTAGCGTCCACCACAAAGACAGAACTCATGAGAAAATATAATGATAGGATGGGAAAGGTATGGATTACTATTGTTACAAATGATGATATTCAAGTATATTGCTATGTGTGGGGATCTTGTTTGATTTCTTTATCGTTTTTTTAGTTGCCTAATATATCTAACCCCGCCCTTGGGCACGAGTGGTGGAAGAAGGTCTTGGCTCTAAAGTGGAATAACGATAGCTATGCCACTTTGGAGAAGTTGAACCTTATTGCAATTGTGGATATGCCTATAGTAGCGACAAAAATTATGTGGTTGGCACTTTTGGAGGCTAACAAAACTACTAGTTCTACGTTTGGTTTGCCAAGAGGTGACCATGATTACCGAGGGGTAAGTGATCAAAACTATGTAGTGGTGATAATGTTGAATACATCCATTTGGGTAAAGCTATTTCTTATAGTGTTTCATGCTCGTTTTTTTTATTTTTAAGATGAATTGCTGGGGAGGTGGTTTTGGACAAGATCCCCTAGAGAGGAGAGGAGATTTTCGGAGACTTTTCGACATGCCAGATGCTCCTGTTTTGCTTGTGTTGATTGTTTATCATTGAGGGAGCGTTATGGAGAGGTTATGTTGGAAAAAGGTAGACAACTATTTGGTATGGTGAAGCGGGTAGAGAGCAAGGACAGGAGTGAGGAGCTGAAAGAGCTTAGAAAACTAGATTTGCTTTATAGATGGCTACCTAGAGAGTTGTCTTCAGGTTAGTTCTTAGCTTTGGTGCCCTATAATTTTATATGTTTCTTTTGGTATCTTTTTGAAAGGTTGGAGTTACTTTTTCCTTTCTTGTTCTTGTTATTTCCTTGTTTTTTGTTATTGGTGTTTTCAGTAGGTTTCTTGCTATCTTAAAGCACTTGGGTGTCTTTACATCTATTTCACTAATTGCTAGACAATGGCTAGTGATTGACAATATCAACACCACCATGTACCCTCCATACATGAGGTGTCTCACTAAGTGGGAATTAGGCCACTATCCATGGTGGATAGATATGCACAAGGGGAAGCTACTTGAGACAGAGAAGGAGATTTATGAGGACTTTAAGAAGAGTTTTGCAAGTGTTGGTGTCGAGGAGAATAGATTTCAACCGCCTCGTAATAATTTTGTTTTGTTTTGTATTTTGTATTAATGGTGTTTCTTCTTTATTATTTATGTTTAGCTATGATGCTATTTGTATTTTGTATTAATGGTGTTTCTTCTTTATTATTTATGTTTAGCTATGATGCTATTTGTGTTTTAAGAATACACTACAAAGAATAAAGATAAGGAGGTTATCAAGGAGAGTGATGAGGTTGAGTTAGAGAATAGCATGAATAATGATATGGGTCAATTTATTCCTAATTATGGATGGTTTTGCTTTCTTGGAATAGCTAGTTCTTTTACTTGCATGTTACACTTCACTCTTACATTGGGTGTTTTGTGTAGGTGTTTATGTAGATATTGGTCAAGGTGTCGTCGTATAAAAAAGAACTATTTCTTTTGTGTTTTTGCCTCCACCTCCCAATGGGTTAGTTGCTCGATGTCAAGATCATAGATGTATGGTGGTTCAGGGAGACTACATTGCCATTAGGAGGGATTTCTATCTAGGTCTCAAGAACCTAGTCTACACAGAGATCCATGAACATGTTCTAAAGCATGTTGGTGCAAGTGTATGGGCAGAGAAGAAAGGTAGACCTATCTCTTGGGGAATTAATTTGGTTTTTCTTCATCTTCCATTTAGTGGTGTGCATCTTCTTCGGGTATTGCTATTGAGAAACTATTCTTCATTTATCTTTTCTTCACTATTGCTTAAATTGCAAATAGAGTTTGGGGTAGTGTTGCTTTGTTTGGTAGGTTATGGAGATTGGATTGATTGATAGATATTGTCAAGTTTCTAGCTTGGAAATTTGTAATTGAGTAACAGTGGTTCATCACTCACCTTACGGTTATGTAGATATTACTAGAATGAGGACTAAGAATTGTTACTTTGCCTGTTGTAATGATTCTTTGAAATCATAGGAATATAGATTAATGCTTGGAAATTTGCAATCGAGTAACAGTGGTTCATCACTCACCTTACGGTTATGTAGATATTACTAGAATGAGGACTAGAATTGTTACTTTGCCTGTTGTAATGATTCTTTGAAATGATAGGAATATAGATTAATGCTTGTTTTAATCAAACAAACTTATCGACATGAATGACTCTTCTTTTAGTGCTCGATATCTATGTTGTTCTTTGTGTGGCTCACCTAACCCTTCTTGAAACATATCCAAAAAGAGATTACCTGATGAACTGCAACTATCGTTGAGGATCTTTCCAATGGCCAAGCTCGTAACCCTTGAGGTCTCTAAGCTCTACAACTCCTTGAGAAGCAATTCCATCGCGTCTCCCGTGAGCGTTATCATACCACCGTGTTGCACTACGGGTCCTCGTCCCTCCTCTCACCTCACTTCACTCACACACACTCACTAACATGCATTAGGGAGAGAGATTAGCAAGAGCAAGACTCAATTGCACAATGGGAGAGTGTGTTGTATTATGAGAGAAATTCACTTATATACATGGTCATAAGTGTTCACACTCACTTAAACTATGGTCGACCGGGGACTTGAGGCCTAATGCTATTACAATGACTACTCTCATAATATATCCACATGAAGTACTATTGCTTCATATCTTGAATGTATAACCCTTTGGTGTATCTACCATGACTCCTTGATGTAAGATAATGGCGGTATCTCTTGTTAATCCTAGAATTGGATTAACATCCCCCCTTCCTGATGATGATCGCATCTGCATGATCGCGCTGAAGACCTTTGTGTGGGGAGAATGAGCAAAGCTTTGTCGATGGCGTTGATGTTTGAGTGACATTCAATGGTCTTTGTTCCTCCGAAAGGAATAAGAAAAGCTAGTTAATGAACGAATAGGTTAGTGGTGTATTGGGAATTCCTAACGGGATGGGGGGTGGGGGCTTTGTGCGAATGATTGCATTTTTATATTTATGTGAGCCTTTTTTTGGCTCAATTTATTTTTGGCAAAATCATCAGCAAGGCTACATGTGATTTTTGTTAGTGGGGACACTAAGAGATGTTAATAATGGGAGAGAAGAGAGAGAAGGATCCGTAGGAACATAGAGTTAATCATCAGAACAAGATGGTGATTCTCAGTTCCTCATTTGATTCATTGAAGTGACATTCATCATTTGAAGTAATTGGCTTGTGATGATGTCCCTTTGTGTGGCAGGATTCTTGTCAAATGTTGTTGAGTAGGACTTGATCGTGTCTTCTTCTGTCCATGTGCTTTTTATGTTTTTATGTATATTTAAGTGTTCTTATGAAGCAGATTTACATGAAGTACAAGAATTGAGTCATATAGACTCTTATTGAACTGCTCTGTGTTGAAGTAGTCACTTATTGGTGAGGATTGAAAGAATTACGTCGACTTGCGAGGCTAATATAGATATCTTCACTAAGGATTGAAGATAATTGATTTGTGAAGATGGTGTCGTCATTTAGAGAGGTTTGTAATTTGAAGGAAAACTCCAAGCGATGGGTTGTATGACACGCTTGTTATAGGCATGGCCAATGGCATTGGGAGGTGAATTTGTGGCATAGATCTCAATGGCTCGAGGATGTCAGCCATTGGGTTCAATCCTTGTGTGATCCATGGTAATCCCTTTATCGTTGGCCATGGTAGAGTGCCTAAATTCTCCTTAATGAGCAATCACAGTTTTGTAGGGTTTTTTGTTTTTTGTTTTTTGCTTTTTATACCTTCCCACAGCCCGTTATAGCCTCAAGAGGCTTGGCATACTCTTTGTTGGATCAAACGGGTGTCCGTTTACCCTAATTAACTTAGGCACTATACGCACGTGAACGACCTCTGAGATATTTTTCTGAAAAAAGCATATGCTAGGAACTTCCCAGATGGAAGAGGAGGTCCTAAAACCTATTTTCCATCACTGTCCAAGATGAAAAAAATTTATGAGAATTTTTCCCCTGTTTTGCAGCACGTTTTTGAGGGTGTTTCAAAAGGAATTTTGAAAAACTCTGTATAAGGGAGTTGTAGTATTTTTGGAGGACTACAACTATGTTTTTCTGAGTCATGTGTGATTTTGTCATTTAGACCCTCAAAAAGTAGCCCGAATATGGCTTGTCATCGTTTTCGTGCTGTTTTTTTACGTTTTTTTTTTGTGGTTTTGGACTATTTTTTGCCTTGATTTTGTATCTGCATGTAAACTGTCTCCGAATACCATTCTTCTTCAAAAATTCAGAGAACTCATTGGAGAAGTACTCTTCCCCTCCATCTGACCTTAGGCACTTTACATATTTCCCTATTTGCTTTTCAACCATAACTCTGAAATTCTGAAAATGAGTGAACTCCTCACCCTTCTCCTTCATGAGGTATACCCACACTTTCCTTGTGTGGTCATCAATAAATGTCACATAATACCTGCAGCCTCCCATAGACATGGTCTTCGTAGGACCCCATACATCTGAATGCACAACATCTAGTGCATTTCTTCTCACATATATGTTACGTGGAAATACATGCTTTGTTTGTTTTCCAAATTGGCATGCTTCACATATTTTCTGCATACCTTCAACTTTAAACTTTGGCAGTCCTATCACAATTCCTTTAGTCTACATAGACTTCATTCTCTACACATTCACATGTCCAATTCTTTTATGCCAAATGTCTGTGTCTACAATAATTCCTGAACCATTTGCAAACATCGCAGCACTCACTCTTCAGGCATGTTTACATTCAATGTAAACATTTTGTCCACTTTGTTACCTTTTGTAACCAACCTGCACTTGTCTTTAAAGTCTTCAACATAACAACCATCAGGGTTAAACCGAACCTACAAACCCTGCTCAATCAACATAACAACCATCAGGGTTAAACCGAACCTACAAACCCTGCTCAATCATCTAGCTAACTGAAACCAGGTTCTTTGTTATGTTTGGAACATGAAGTACATCTGCAAGGTACCTCACTTTGCCATCCTGCATAGACAATGGCACATCTCCAACATGGGTAATTGGATGAGCAGTGTCATCCCCTGTTTCCACAAAGCCTGGTCTTTCAAGGTTTTTCATCTCCTTGAACCAATCCCTTGACTTGTCATGTGGTTCGAAGAACCTGAATCAACATACCATACATCATCTTTATGTGCTGCTTCAACATTTTCAGACATGGCATTAACGACCTGCTCTGCATAACAAACAACCTTTCATTATCCTCATTATAGTTGTTTTACTGTAATTTTCCATTTTGCATGTTAGTCTACTTCTTATAACAATCTGCCTGCACATGTCCAGGCTTACCACAATAAAAGCATCCACGTGTATCATTATACTGCTTTTGCCAATTTCCACGACCTCTTTGACTCCCCTTGCCTCTGAATTGGCCTCTTCCACCTGCGTGTTGTTGTTGTTGTGAATTCTAGGACTATTGTTATTGCTGCTGTTGGCCATAATTCTAATTACCTGTTCGGCCACCTCCTTGGCTGCGTCCACGGCCTCCTCTACCTCGTCCTCTTCCTAAACTTGTGTAGAAGGCCTGTTGCTCTAAATTGTTTTTGTTTTGTGAAGACTGTTGGTCTTTACCCAAGCTCTTCTCTTCTATAATCAACATAGACACCAAATCTGTGAAATTGGGAATGTTTTCCCGAGTCTGAATAGACGTCTTGAATGCCTTGTATTGTGGTCCGAGATCACGTAGACAGACTTCCACCTTATCATCATCATCTACTGAAACACCAATAGATGCAAGGGATTCCACAATACCCTTGATCTCAATGCATAGTTATTCACAGACATACTCTTTTTCTCCATAGTATGAAGTTCATTCTTCAACTGTATCTTTCATGCCAAGGTATCCCATGCCTCCTTGGGGGACTTGGCATCTTGTATGTGCCCAATCATGGTGTCTTGTATACTGATAGAGAGCCAATACTTAACTTTTCTGGCTCCTTGGTTCCAATCCTTGAACTCTTTCACATCTGCAGAGCAGTCGGATTGATCTATGGTATCTTCGGTGCCTCCTTGGGGGACTTGGCATCCTGTATGTGCCCAATCATGGTGTTTTACCAAGGTGTCCCACGTCTCCTTGGGGGACTTGGCATCCTATATGTGCCCAATCATGGTGTCCTGTATACTGATAGAGAGCCAGTACATAACTTTTCTGGCTCCTTGGTTCCAATCCTTGAACTCTTTCACATCTGCAGCAGTCAGATTGATCTATGGTATCTCCGATGCCTCTTCATGCTCACCTTCTATATAGTCCCAGCAGCAACAGTAACCCTTTCCCATCAGGAAATTTGTAAGCCTGAACCTCCAAGCATGGAAGTTGTTCTTATCTAGCTTCTCAGCAACAATCTGGTTTTATGCCATCATTTGACATCTTGCCAAACACACAAATTTACCAGAAATAGCACTCTGGTTTGTCCATCATTTGACATCTTGCTAAACACACAAATTTACCAGAAACAGCACTCTAGTTTGTCCTACACAAACTACTGTATTTTCTGCAGGGGTACTGTACTACACTCAAATGTCACAACCAGTGACCTCAATGTGCATACATACACCCAATGGCAACTGTTGACCTCCTTGCAGCACACACAATGTCTACACAACCAATCTGTCTTCTTGTAGTTCTTAAAATAGAGTTCTGCAGAGAATTGAAACGCCTGCTTTCTGAAAAACGGAGGTCCTAACGCGCACCATATACAAAGATAAGAGTACACTTCATATGAAAGGTACTCAACCAAATACATACTAGGGTTCTCTATAGTGTGAACCCAACTAAATGAGCTGGCGCTATAACTATGCCAATCTCTAGAATGGCTGTCACACACAACTTGTCATCCAACTGGCCGATATCACCCATGATCTCACCAACCATGCCAGTGGTGTTAGTGTGGGGCCTATCCCCCAGGGTGGGTCATCAGTGTCCACCACCTCACTAGATGAGCTCGATATCTCAACAATAAAGTGGTGTTGAGCTTAGCAATTGGGTGGAGATCACTCTTGTGAACATTGCTATCAAGTTGGTTCAGCTCAAAGCACACTTTGGAGTAGATCTTGAGCTAATTAAATAGAGATTAGCAAATATGTTAAATAGGATTAGTGAAACAGAGCATGCTTAATTGGTCAATTACTACCTACTAGAGCAAAATTGGCCAAATTTCTCTTACATGGTGTTAGAAGACATCATTGCTAAACTTTTGAATGCTTGGGCTTGTTAGAAAACATGGGAGCTCAAGGATGGATTGAGCACATGATTAGAGTAAGGATTAAGAACTAGGAAGCAAGACTATGCTTAAGCATCGCTAGATTAGCTAAAGACAAATCATATGAGCATAATGACAATGTGAATAAGGCAAAAACTAAAGTGTATTCTTCATTAGATGAGGAGCCTTTAAATAGGCTGAAGTACAAAAGGATTAAGGAGGAGATTAAGATCTAATCCTAATCAAGATGCTTATCACTTGCCTAGAAGTGAGCACCCAAAGCCTAGAGTAGAGAGCAAGAAGTAGAGATTCTCTACTAAGGCATATAAAAAAGCTGAAAATAGGACCATCCAAAAAGGAACTACTAACCCTTAGAGAAATAATCTGCTAAGGTCCAAATCTAAAGCCAAGCTACTAAACCTTAGAGAAATAATCTACTAAGGTCCACTACTAAAGCCATGTAGAGGGGCCATAAATTCCAATACCCTCCCTGGACCTCAACATGGCCTGAAAATAAGGCAAGAGCACCCAAGAAGTGTGAAGGAATACATAAATACCCTCCCATGTTCCAAACACTAACTATGGGACTAACCAAAAAGATTTGCCCTCCCAGGAAGCAAATGTCTAAAACGTTACATGAGCTACATCATGTGGTGCTCAGAGGTAACCATACAAAAGCCCACTACTACTACTAAGAAAGTTACATGAGCTACATCATGTGGTACTCAGAGGTAACATACATCAAAAAAGACTTCAAAAAGCCCAATCAGAATCAATAGAAGCAAAATTTGTTTCTTCTTCCTTTGTCAAAACTTCTTTTTCCTCAACCAAGTGTGCTTTATCCTTCTTTTTAAAGCAAAAATTCTCTGAATGACCTTTAAGACCACAAAAACTGCATATCATCTTCAACCTGCATGTGTGAACTTTGTGTCCTGACTTTCCACAATGGGAGCAGGATACTTTTGATTTGCCTACTACCATTGCATTGTCAACTTGAAAGAGACCTTCCTTGCCCATCTTTCTTTCTTCTTCCAGGATAGAAGATTCTACCTTTTTCAAGGTTAGATCTGGTACATTTTTTAAAGTGGTGATCAAGGTGCTGTAAGTGGAAGGTAAACTTTTAAGCATAACAGCAATGACTATTTCATCTTTCAAAACTTCTCCTTCACCGGCAAGCTGAGAGAGAAGGCTTTTAGCCTTATTGAGGTGAGTTGAGAAACTTTCATTAGCTTGCATCATTATCCCAAAAAATTATATCATGAGGTTCATTAAGGTGCCTTTCCCTTTGGCTCCAAATAACTCCTCCAACGTATCCCATGCCTTTCCCTTTGCATTGTTGGACTCACATGAAGAAGGCATGTTGGGCTTACAAAAAAAATAGTGATTAATGTCCACTAATCACTCATTAGTGATTAAGTTCACTATTTTGAAAAACCAAAAAACTGGGCCACCTTGGAGTGAAAGAATGGATGCCTTTCACTAAACATTTTCAAAAAAGCTTCAACAGGCTTCAATAGCAATGTGTCCACATGATAATAATCACCCTAAATACTTGATTAAGCAAAGAAATCATTACTTAATCTCTATTTTAACCAAAGTGCCTTCTGTAGTTGCCACAGTGCTAGAGGAGCTACAAGCAAACATTTTCAGCTAGATCTGATGCTACACGCGTGTTTGCCATGCCCAAAAACCTTCGGGGCTAAGAGGAATTAGATCAATTCGTGGTGATTGGCTCAATTTTTACAAAAAACCAAAATTTTTCCTTCAGGACGGCCATGGCGATTCCGCCTCTTATGAGCATCGTTTTGCTTCGAGCCTCCACGTAGAGGGTCACCTAGGGGTAGCTTGAAGCCCCTAAGAGGGCTTGATCATTGTTGAAGTGGTTTATGCACAGCAAGGCAATGTTCAGCTGTGGGTGCAGATGGGCTATGGTGAGAAGAGGTAAAAGTGACTTAATTAATGAGGGATGATTAGCAAATGAGATTAGGGACTACACACAGCTTGAGGGTGACTTACACAGCTCTAATACCATGTTAGAAAACATGGGAGCTCAAGGATAGATTGAGCACATGATTAGAGCAAGGATTAAGAACTAGGAAGCAAGACTATGCTTAAGCATGGCTAGATTAGCTAAAGACAAATCATATGAGCATAATGACAATGTGAATAAGGCAAAAACTAAAGTGTATTCTTCATTAGATGAGGAGCCTTTAAATAGGCTGAAGTACAAAAGGATTAAGGAGGAGATTAGGATCTAATCCTAATCAAGATGCTTATCACTTGCCTAGAAGTGAGCACCCAAAGCCTAGAGTAGAGAGCAAGAAGTAGAGATTCTCCACTAAGGCATATAAAAAAGCTGAAAATAGGACCATCCAAAAAGGAGCTACTAACCCTTAGAGAAATAATCTGCTAAGGTCCAAATCTAAAGCCAAGCTACTAAACCTTAGAGAAATAATCTACTAAGGTCCACTACTAAAGCCATGTAGAGGGGCCATAAATTCCAATAGGGCCCTCAATTTGGACAACATTTGAAGGAATTAGAGCGGGATTAATCTCTGGTTACTTGTTTTTTCTCAAAACAGAGAATTGGATTAGTACACATTTGGGTTGTACACATCTTTGAAGAGTGTTTATATATGCAACATTGAGCATATTGGGATGATGATTCATGTTTCCCACACTTGATTGAAGTATTACATTGCAAATTGATGCATTTCGAGCCTTGGGAAGTGTTCCAAAAATAGGGTATTTTGAGCCTCCAAAAATGGGTATTTGTGAAGTGTTTTGAATACTTTGAAGTGTCTGGGACATTGTTTGGAGATTATTTGGGCTATACATAGCTCATTTGCAGGTGTTTGAGCTTGTGGCATTGTGTTGCCAATATGGGTGATGGCCTCGTACAAATTGTTGGTGAGAAGCTTAACAGGAACAACTTCCAAGTGTGGAAGTACAGGATGCAAAGGCTATTGGGCCTTGATTATAGGTGATGAGGAGGAGCCAAGGCTCTTAGTGGAGAATGTAACTCTCATACAAAAAGGACGGCACATAGGACATGGACAGAAAGAACATTTAAAGTGTTGCATTACTTTTCTATATGTGTGACAGATGCCATGCTTTGTCATATACAGGATTGCTAGAGGCAGGGGGAGATCTGCTTCTAGAGGTCGTACAAGTGGTTGTGGATGGTATGATAGACCTCCACAACAACAACAGGATTCTCAACCATCATATGGTGCTCATGGTGGTAGAGGTTATGCTCCTCATGCTAGAGGCAGGTCCATGCCTAGTAGAGGTTATGCTCCTCATGCTAGAGGCAGATCCATGCCTAGTAGAGGACGAGGTCACTGGCAACCTCAACAACAACAGGGAAGTGGCATTGATTGTTGCCACTATTGTAGTAAGCTTGGACATATGGCCAGAGATTGCTATAAAAAGCAGAATGATGTACGAGGTGGTAGAGTGCAACATGGTGGACATTATGTGCATCTATTAGAGCAATGTTGGCAATGAGGATCATCTGTTTGCCATGAAGCATGTAATGGGCAATATGTCATCACACAAGGAGAGTGATGATACTTGGTATATGGATTCAGATGCATCAAACAACATGACAGGTCATGGTGAGTGGTTTGATAGGATGTTGCCTACGCATACATGGGGCTATGTGGCTACAGGGGATGACACTCAGCATCCCATTACACATGTTGGTAATGTTCCGTCAAGATGCATGATGGGAGAGTTAAGACAATGTCAGATGTCTTGTATGTGCCAACTATAACAAAGAATCTTGCATCCGTTGGTCAAATGGTTGAGCAAGGAATGCAAGTGAGATTCAATGAGCATGGATGCTTCGTTGAAGATTTCAAGAATGGTTGCAGGTTGATTGCCAAGGGGCAAAAGGATGGAAGGCTATTTAAGTTGGATGCAGGTATCCCAGAATTGAAGTCTGCCATGTTCTCAAAGAGCCAGGGTGTTGTGCCTGACATAGACATATGGCACAAAAGGATTGGACATGTGAATATGCAAAAGTTGAAATCTATGCAAACCAAGGGTATTGTTTTTGGTGGTTTGCCTAGGTTCAAATATGATGGTAGCAACCATGTGTGTGATGCATGTTAGTTTGGAAAGCAGGCAATGTTGCCATTTCCAAAGGATGGCCAGATCAGTAGGAGGCCATTGGAGATCATACACAGTGACATATGGGGTCCCGCACACAGACTCCATCTATTAGTGGTTTTGCAGGTACTATGTCACCTTCATTGATGATTTTAGCAGGATGACATGGATCTACTTCTTGAAAGAGAAGAGTGAAGCACTTGGGAAGTTTATGGACTTCAAAGCATTGGTGGAAAAACAATATGGCCAATGGATAAAATGCATAAGCACAGATGGAGGTGGGGAGTACACCTCACATGCATTTGACAGGTTCTTGCGAGAACGTGGGATTTGGAGAGGCAGATTACTTGCAAGTACTCACCTCAGCAAAATGGTGTTGTTGAAAGAAAGAACAGGGTCATTGGTGAGATTGCTAGAGCCATGCTCAATGAGAAGCGTATGCCAAATTACTTTTGGGCCGAAGCATGTGCTACAGCAGTGTACTTGTTGAACAAGACACCTACAGCTGGCATACATGAGAGTACTCCTGAGATGAGGATGACAAGTTGTAGGCCTGACATTGGACATTTGAAACTTTGGATGTGTGGCATATGTGCATGTGCCAGATGAGAGGAGGAGAAAGTTGGATCCAAAGGCCGAAAACTGTATATTTATTGGGTATGCACAGGACAGGAAAGCATAGAAATGTTACAATCCAATGACTAAGTAGGTGGTCTCATTAGTAGGGATGTAATATTCTCAGAGATGGCTAGTTGGTACCATGATAGTGAGGATGTCATGGTTGATGACATTGATGCAAGTTTGGATGTGAACTTGCCTATTCAGGAGGAGTCCACTAGCATGTCTGGACCACATGATACATCTAGTGAGAATGTGGGTTCTTGGTCTAGGAGACTAAGACATGATGTGAGCACATATGGGAGTGCATTGGACAAAGGAAAAAAGAAGGTGGAAGGCATTGGGATTGGAAATGCAGGTTATGACTCATTTGGCAGAGTGAGAGCCTTGATGGGGAGAGTTGGGCATCCCAGTGGTGAGTGAGGACTCTAGGTGTAAGGTCCCTATCTTGTGTTGATGATTAGAATATAGATCTCGTGTGTGTCTCCTATGCACTGCCCTCTTCTATTTCTTATTAGTTTTTGAACATGAGCTCTTGACAGTACTCAATATAAGGTCAAAAATCTCATTGCGTCAAGTGAGAACAGACTTGGCAAATGAGGATGACCAATGAGTGTCTGATGATTATGTGTTCAAGTGCAACAACCATAAGGTATGTTATTCAATCTAACCTCGAAAAAGTATTCATTCCAAAACTAAGCCATAATCATTATTACTTATATATACATTACTTTGATTTTTGGAAATAGGTACCAAGGAGAAAAGAAAGGACCATTCAATGTAAAGACATTACAAGGAAGCAAGTTTTCGTGGTGCAAACGACCATCACATAGAGATAAATGGATTTTTGACAGCATATAGTTGCATCAATCTTGCATCAATCATGACAACATTTTGTATTTCTTAGAGCAATAGAAACTAAGACAAATATTCTACATTTTCTTATCGGATGTTTAAAACATTGATAGCATGTTCTCATTTTTTCCTATGAAGCGTGCTATTGTGTGTGGGATGATTCTTGTTGTTGGGGTGGTGAGGCTTGTCGTTGAGGGGGTTCGGGACGCTCTTGGGTTGGTTTCTCTTCGGGACCCTCTTGGGCTAGTTGCTCTTCCGGACGCTCTTGGGGTGGTTGCTCTTCTGGAACTGAAGCTTGCTATCGTTTGCGAGGTTGAAGTCTTCAAATTCATTAGATTCTGGAAGCTCGACAACAAACCTGTCGTCGACTTGTGTTCGGGGGTACTGCCGTGGCAGTGGTCCTGGTCGTCGCGACCGTGGTGGAGGGGGCACAAATGCAGCAAAGATATTAGGCGGCTTGCTATGAATGTCGAGAGCAGATCTGTACGAAACAATACTGTTGTCACCTTCATGAGGAAGAGGGTCATACTACGGGGTTTAGAGGGAGCTCCTATTTTCTTGGATGATGATCTCACGAGGATGCAGCTTAAGCATAGGAGAACTTGCATGCCACTACTCTTACACGCGAGGAGAGAAGGCAAGAAGGCCTTCTATCGAGATGGTCGAGTCATCATTGATGGCCGGCCTATGGATTAGCAGTTTGGGGCCTATGGGACACAAACCAGGCCACTGACAGAGATACACATGGCAGTATGAAACTGTAATGGTTCACTATGGGTGGTGCAACCTGGACGACTGGAGCATGTTATGGTGGGGAGAGATATCATACTTCTGATAGAGACACATCAGAGCCCAGAGAGAGGGCTACCTCGAGTAGAGGGATTCCAGTGGGAGTCAGCATATAGGAGGACCACATGCCAAGGTACCTCGAGAGGGTCGGGGGGGGGAGTAGCAGTTCTATTTAGACGGGAGCTACAGGGGAGACTGAGAGTGGTAGCACAGGATCCAGAGGCCAGATACATGTGGATCAGCTTATAGCTCTCATAGGACAGGGTTATATACATAGCTCTATGTTACTTTTCTCCACCAGGGTCCTCCTATGTCATTACAGAGGACATGCCACAGGAGGAGGAGACAGGAGCCTCACCATACACTTGTCTGTCAGAGGAGATTATGCATTATTCTACACTAGGGGAAGTATTTCTCACGGGCGACTTCAATGCCCACACACAGAGCAGACAGTGTGAGGTGTATGACTATGATGACATGGAGATCCTCCACCCTGTGGATCCAGAGGAGATAGGGGCTAGTCGGGCATCAGAGGACACTGGACCAGACAGAGGACATTATGGGGACCACTTACTAGAGTTGGGAGCCAGGCATCATCTCGTTATTTATAACGGGATGCTACAGTGGCCGGGATCAGGAGGGCTGACATGCTTCCCACATGGGGGTCATACACGGACCAGAGGCACGGTGGTAGATTACATTATGGGGTCTTTGGAGGCATCACAGCTTGTCACCTCATTCTCCATTCCACCTCATCCTATTGGGGCAGATCATACATACTTGGCATTTTCACTAGCTGGATCACCAGTATCACCAGCCCCCCACATACCGACGCCACACACTACCATCTACTTCACACATGACATGGTAGACATATACACTGGCAGAGTAGAGGATGGGCTCCTACTCATGGATCCCCTGGCACCTATGGATACCATTAGAGCCCAACTGGCATCACTCCTACACACGGCTGCATTACAGAGCTTCCCACATCGTGTACACTCATCAGGAGAGCCTGCGAGATCTGGGACTATGCCCCAGAACAGATGGTATGATGACGAGTGCAGAGCCCTATACTCACGGCTCCATATACAGAGAGCCTTGGGAGCCATCACAGAGCAGGATTCGAGGAGAGAGATGAGGAGACTTACTCGCCGCAAAAGGCGGGCCTTCGCAGAGATATAGGAGCTAGAGATCTTTCATTTCTTCATGAGTAGAGATAGCCCTGTCTCATGGCGGCACTTCAGAGAGCCCTAGACATCCACACCTATTGCAGACCCACAGACATGGCACACATATGCAGAGGGCCTATACCACGCCCCACAACAGCCACCTATACCTCAGCCATAGGAGCCTCGACCTACCACAGCTAGCTTCTTTACCCACTCAATGGTACAGGAAGCTATCCGCCGCCTATAGCAGCATGGACGGGCCGCCGACCATATGGGCCTGCAGGGTGAGCATCTCATATATGCAGTAGATTCTTTGGCTCTTTTTCTTGTTGCACACCTGTTTAACAGGGCACTCGTCGCAGAGGGTTTCCCTGAGGAGTGGACGATGCACACCATTGTGCCGATTCAAAAAACAAAGGATATGCTCAATCCGAGCAACTACAAGACGGTTATGGTTGGCCACGTGTTGGCCAAACTCTATGGTGCAGTGCTAGAGCAAGAGCTTAGCTTATATGCTGAGCGAGCAGGTTTACGCTCATCAGGGCAAGCAGGCTTCAGGAGAGCTTTCTCTACCACTGACCATGTATTCACTTTGAGATGTATGATTGATCAAGCTAGAGTGAGGAAGAGAAAGCTCTATTGCTGCTTTGTGGATTTCTGGAAGGCATTTGACACAGTACCATGAGAGAGGCTCTTTCAGCGCCTGCAGTCTCTTGGCATTCCAGTAGATATGACATGGGGCATCTATGCATTATATGAGCAGGTTTTTGGGCGAGTCAGATGTCCAGGAGGTATGTCTGAGACTATTGCTAGCACCATTGGTGTGAAGCAAGGATGCCCACTTTCCCCCACGCTATTTGGGTTATACATTGATGAGGTGGTTGACTTCATTACACGGGGAGGTGGAGATGGAGTTGATTTAGCAGGTACCTCAGTACATATTATGCTCTATGCTGATGATATTGTATTAGTGTCTGAGTCTCCAGGTGGTCTACAGTAGCATCTACATGCACTCGATGATTTCTGCACACAGAGGGGTCTTACTGTGAACCTTGGGAAAACCAAGGTTATGGTCTTTCATACATCGAGACAGAAAAGGAGTCAACCGACATTCACTCTCGCAGGACGCCAGGTGGAGGTGGTGACATCATACATGTACCTAGGGGTTACCTTCTCTGCAGCAGCCACACGCTTCACCATGGGTTCAGTAGCCAGAGCTAGATTGACACGAGGATATGTAGCATTGGCTATGCTAGAGAGACAGTGCCACCAGGTGCATTTTCAGGATCCCCGGACGAAGGGGTGGCTATTTGACACATTAGTCACACCGGCATTGATATATGGAGCAGCGGTATGGGCGTCAGGCCTTGCTACCCATTGGTGGACACAGATAGAGAGACCACAGGCCCTCATGATGGCACGCATGATACGTAGCAAACCGTCAGTACCTCATGACATTATTCGAGCAGAGTTTACTGTGCCTCCTATGATGGTAGAGGCCATATTTCAGACTATATGCCTACTAGACAGATTCAGAGAGATGCCACAGGAGGACAGATTGTCATACAGAGCTTTTGAGGCATCTAGACAGCTGGCTGAGGCAGGAGATAGAGGATCATGGTATGCACAGGTCACACATTGGTTCTTACAGCATGGTTTAAACATGGATCATCTACCACCATTCCAGTATGACAGGGATGCACCACGTATCCGTCTCTCTCATAGTGAGAGGAACAGAGTATTGAGACAGGATCTATGGCAGCTCTCTATACACGAGAGACATGGATATCGCCTACACAGCCTCTTCCACCGAAGATGCTATACTACAGAGATCACTTCATGAGTATCACTGATGATGGATTTATAGAGAGGCCTAGATTGTGCGGAGAGGAGGTGGAGAGTGAGGAGCATTATGTATGCAGATGTATGTATGCAGATGCAGAGCATATACAGCCACCATCAGAGAGAGAGATCCCATTTTATTCAGAGAGCCACATTCCCTACGCCAGATCTTTGAGGCAGCAGACCAGTGCATATACTGGGGAGATTCATTCTAGACATACAGCGCCACAGAGAGACATCATTACAGGCTCAGACAGCTCCAGAGGGGGGACGACAGACATAGATTGCTACATTTTTTCAGAGATCCACCCCCTCCTCCTAGCCCCCCCTACACGGCAGGGAATTACTCTCCAGAGAGCAGAGACACTTAGAGCCTGCAGGAGACAGAGGACACCTGGCTTTCGGACACCATGCCTATACCAGAGAGAGATGACAGAGATCAGAGCTCAATTTCACAGAGAGGGTACGGAGCGACTGGCTCGCTTCACAGCACACCCAGGCATGTTCTTCAGGGAGCTGTGGACATCCCCTTCATTGATGTATACCATTTTATACCCCCAGTATGGTACAGGATGGAGCTAGCTAGGTTGCATATCATGATTGTATACTCCACGCATATAGCTTTGCATTCTCCTAGTAGTAGAGCTCCACCCCCTTCACCACTCATTGTACTTATTGCACACCTAGATTCAGCTTTTTTTAGTTCAGTACTTTTTCATTTTGTTGGGATGACAGGGAATACCCAATACAGGTACTCCGATTTGTCTCATAGGCCGAGTTCGATCTTTTGGAAGACGTCAATAAAATCTTTCTCTCTCTCTCTCTCTCTCTCTCTCTCTCTCTCTCTCTCTCTCTCTCTCTCTCTCTCTCTCTCTCTCTCTCTCTCTTACGATATATAAATACTGAATGTATGGACTTACTGTCTCACGGTGCCATGGAATTCTTCACCTGAATTGGCCAAGTAACAAGTCTTGGATTCCATATCGTAAAGGATCAAACTCCAGTGAGAACTACAACATGCAATTAGGAGTATCAGAAGTAACATCAAAATATATAGTAAATATAGGTCACAATACTAAGACTATAAATGAGATTGCATGTCACTTACTCTTCATTGTATGCCATTAGAATTATTTGAGCTACATCAAAATTTATCGAACTAAACCACGGACATACATCAACTAATGAAGTATGTTGTGTAGTAAGAACCGAGGAAAGAAGGGAATCTATAATATATACACGATTTTGAACATCAAATGGGAGATTTGATATAACCAAGCTGCACAAGAAAACCACATCATATTAGTTACTTTGGACAAGCAACCCACTTTACAATCACGATGATGAAAAGGACGTAGCAAACCTTAGAACTATTATGATAATTCTATCGTTGACCTCCCTTAAAACATTGGATAAAACATCAATCTCCTCTGCATCAAAAGGGAAAAATTGCGCAGTGCCTTGCACCGGAAGTCTAACATGAAATGAAGGGACAAAATAACTCAAAGCTCTCACATTTGACTTATGCATTTCCCGAATAGCCGATTTATTTAACCGCAATTCTTGGAGCTCCTGCATCCTGGCTTGGTCGCCAATCCTTTGTGCGTTGAGCCTTGTGTCACATGAATGACTAACCTGTGTCACTTCTATGATCTTAGCTTTCTTCGTCAAAGGCGAGATTTCCAAAATTTCCTTCATTCTCTTGTCACTTAGTAGGGCGGGCTCCAGTGTATGGTCATATCTGAACCTGAGCAAACGAAGCGAGTTCATGTCTTTCGGCATCACGTCGATTCTGTGTGCATGCGTAGCAAGGACATAGCTATCCTGAAAAAACTCGACAAGCCGATCTTTCACCACAGTCTCTTGCAAACATCCTAGGGCAAAGGCCTCCCAACGCATATTAATGCCAAAATTCTCGCATGCAGACCGGACTACACGCTAGAATGGCAACTTCGGAGCCACACAATGCATATGTTGAAACCCCAGATGAAAAGTTGTTCGACTTCCTATAAAGTTCGACAGCATCATCGCCATCCTGAAATCTCATGCATGTTTAATTTCAATTGCTCCATCGAAGACATGATCGTTTCTGCTCGTTCGTATCTTGAGGAGAAAGGGCAGCAATTTTAGCAGACCACTTTGAGTGGTACAGTCATGTTTGACGGCATCCAGCACGTGCACGTGAATGATATCGTGCCGTCAACAACCCTGAGAAAAAAGTTAAACAGGGATGTTTTAAAGGTGCTAGATGATAAGAAGAAGACACACAGTAAGTGCCCCATTCACAATCGCAAGTGTCGTCTTGTTTCTTACCACTATGGATTTATCTGCTACCTGCATATGTGCTGCTTGAGGATGAAAAAGTTGCAAATGAAAAAATTGAGGAGAAGCCAGAGGAACCTCCAAGAGTAGAAGATGAAGTTCAAGAGATTACGGAGGAGATAAACTTGGCTGCGGAGAGGGACTTAAGTGAGCAGTTGGATATTGATGCGCTCACAAGAGAAGACACCTTAGTGGTTACAGGTGACGAGCAGCCCTCTATGATAGAGGAAACAGGGGACATTCCAGCCCCACTACTCCCCACATTTCCTATTGGTGGTGACAAAGAATATTTGTTAATTACAAATTTTCAAGCTGTCTTTGACATAAGGGAAGACTACTGTCTGGTCATCATTGCATAGAATCTTGAGGAAGATGAAGATTTTGTGGATCCAGATTTGGATAAGTATCTCTTATTGGATTCAAATGTCAAGGAGAGTGAGTTCCATTCTGCTGCTGTGCCGACACATTATCCATGATGTACAAGGATGCAAAAGGCTATGAATCCAGCCTTCCCACTTAAGGAAAATTTAAGGCTACTTAGCAAAGACTTAATATTTCACACATGGGAAGGGACGGTCCAAGACACTAACTCAACAATCAATATATGGACAAATGATTTACTTGTTAATGACAAAAATCAGAAGGTGTGTTTACTTGTTAATTACCTTTTATCGTGCTGAGTAGCTTATTCTATTTGTTGTGTTGGCTCATCGACAATATTGTTTTGCAGCTGGTTGTGTTTGAGGATGAGTTTCTCAGTCGAGCAGGCAAATGCGTGGGAGGAGTCGGAATGGACTCAACACTGGGAGAGTACATAAACCGATTTAAGTTTCCACAATACATTATATTCCACAAGAAATTCTCAAAAGACAGTGCAAAATTTCCTTTGTTTGCAATCAAGACATTATCCAGATACCTTGGGGCATATCTCGTCACGTGGAATGCAGACAGAGTCATGCTTTTGGAGAAGCAGTTAGCATTGTGAATCTTTGGGCAGGGCCCTAGAGTCTATGCACTAAGGAGTAAATATTGCTTAGCCTATGCTACTTATGGATTGGTGTGTGGGATAAAGGATCCCGATATGCTAAGTGATTATGGAAAAAGGGAGCTTCTGAGATTCACAAAACCGAGGGTTCCTCCAGTTTGCTAGTTACAGGATGTTGCAGAGCCATCTTCAAAAAGGGCAAGGCTTCATGCACCCGAGGATGTTAGTGAGCAGGTTAAGGAGTAGTAGTATATTCCTATCTCTTGTAATAATATTCTCTCGTGTAATGTCATGACAATTTTGCATATGATCATTTCTGAATTTGAAATGTTAATCATGGATCTATGGGTATCCAAATCTTCCCATTTCTTTGTTTTGTTACTCGACCATTCTGCATGCTTAATACTTGCATTAGATCTCCTCCATATATCTTATTTTCTTTCTTTCTCACAAGTTTTACTGCTTGATTAATTTGGGATGCTTTGAACTGCTGCTTCTTTTTGGCTTTGTGTACAAGCTTCCTATATGTCCAGTGATGTAATTCCTCTAAACTGTTAGCTTTTTATGCTCCTCTACCATGTCTTGTATGACTGAAATAATGTGTTTTCTCCATTCCTGGGTTGACCATATTGATAAACTACCATACTTCTTTGCAAACCAAGGGGTATGATAGTATATAATATGCTTCAAGAGAATAAAAGAATACATTAATTAGTATATTTTTTAATATACAGTATTAAAACTAGTTCAATGCATAGTCAATCTCATACCATATGGGTGATGTGTTGATCCATCCATGCATCAATCATTGATCTCTTGAACTCATCTAGCACTGTTTGAAATATCTCATGGTCATCCTTCGTTCACACTTTCTTGTCACAGAACTTAAACGTGGTGTCTAGAGATTTCCACACCTTGGCTTTCCGTGTTCTTGCTTGACCATTGTCTGCATGGTCTACTACTGCATTATAAACGCACTTCCATCTCTTGTATTTTACGATTTGCACTGGTCGTCTTCTTCTACGACCTTCTGGTGTTGGTTCAAATAGAAACCTTCTTGCTCTAACACCCCCAATGGAAGGTTTCTTAGGTATAATCTTCCCATCCTTAGACCTTTTTTCATCTTGTTCAATTTTTGCATGTACACCATGCAAACCAATGTCTGATATAACTTTCTCTAGTGCTTTGATGGATGTAACCTTTGCTGTGTATTGGGCTGTAGAGTCCATGCAATAAAAACAAGAGTTTTTCAATGATTCTACAAAGAGCATGCATTGTACAAATGTGGACACTTGACAATGGAATATCAAGAATTGGCTTGAAGTTTGGATCTTTCAAGTGCCTATCCGGTGCCTTCTTCCAATACCTCTTATCAAACACCTTTGTACTGCACATGCAATATAAGTAGGGACTTTTTGAATTGGCATCCTTTGACACATTGTGCATACATTTCAGAGTTTAAGATCACCCGCCATATGCCACTCCACCTTATATTGTCCCATGCCTTCCACATCCAAGATTTTGTCATTTCTCTGCTCTCGCTGATGATCTTGAGTATCGATGTCTTATTAAAGAGCCAATGCAGAACATCAAAATTCTCTGATTCTACCTACAATACATAAGAAACATAGGAATGCAACACCCATTAGTGTTTTTTATATGCAATTCTTTTTTCACAAACATATTTGAGTCTAATAAATTTTACCTCAAACGATCCCAATGACAATATATTGTTTTTAGATTGAACACTAAACCATCTAGGATCATCTTTTAGAATAGATGTATCAAGTGTCCTGTTCATTAGTGTGTAACCCTTTCTAACTTTCTCTCCTTTCACAATTTGACACTCATCAAGCTTTAGCACAAATTTGAGGACACCATCACATTCTTTAGGAGTAACTTCAAACAACTGAACAGCATATGATTGTAAGGCCTCCAAGTCCTAGAAAATATTATTGTATCTATTGTAGACAACATCTCCTGTTGGTGCAGCATAGGTGTCTTCAATATGAAATGGGGTTCCTAGTGCTTGCAGTACCTCTTCGTTTACTTGTTTACATATTTTTTTAACCAAAGAAGGATTTGGAAATAATGATCCTTTCATACTAGAATCCTTTATCTTTTCCTGCAAAGTCTTATAAATGGCTGAGTACCCTCTGTGTGATATACCAACCTCATCAAGTATTGCCTGGATGTCCTGTGGATTGAGTTGATTATCTTTAAAAAAGTTATCTATTTGCTTTTCTGAGACCTTCTTATATTTCTTCTTGTACATCAGTGCTTCTGCATACTGGCGATCTAAAAGAAGACTTAAATGTGCGCCAAAAGTTTCTGTCATTGATTCTTTATCAGGGTGTAATAATGATCTGATATATCATATTGAAATGCAGAAATTGATATACATGAACATATGTAATAATGATTGCTATTCATAAAATATCACAATAAAAATAATAAACCAGTTAATAGAAAGGAGCTTACTTGATTGCATGTATTCTCTTCTTGATGCCACCACCTCCTAGCTTCATTTGCTCAATATCCCTTAGTTTTTTTTGTCGTCTACGGAGACCTAATGCGGTCTTCTTATGTCTTAATTGAGACATTTGTTTTTCAAGCCTTGAAATGGTTTTCTTATTGCTTAATAACTTCTGCACACAATGCTCCATGGTTTTCTTTAAATGAATGTTCTCCTTCTGCACACAATGCTCCATGGTTTTCTTTAAATGAATGTTCTCCTTCTCAAACAAATCTCTTTCTAATTATTTAAGAACATTTCTTGTTGCTTCCAAATGATGTGTATATCCTAGGAGCCCATTATAGCCATCTCCAACAAAGTTAAGCAGAGATGTCGTATTCCTAAATGGGGGTGTGGAGTTTGTAAAAGGGTCTTTTGGATATAACCTCCCACCAATCTATAAATCTATGTTTTTCTTCCCTTGCATCCTTAACATTTCTTTAGAAGCAGTACACAAAGTATTAGGTTTATTTCTCTTACTTAGAGGTTCATATTCATGTTCAAGCTCGATATGCAGGTTGTAAATGTCTCTTTTCTCTTTATTTCTCCTTGATCTTGATCCCTCTACCATCCTCTTGATTCTCTCTGTGTTCCTCCTTGCTCTTGATTAGTAGAAAAATCTGAATGGAAAGAGAAAGGTGCCAAAATAGTACAAAGAAGTAGAGTCCAACTAATTTGCAAGAAAACCTTGATTTTAAAGGTACCAATACCTGCAAACTTTGATATGTAATAACTTCAAAATTTAAGGTAAAGTTTCTTGCAGGGAGGGAAGTCGAAAACCTTCGAAATTTGAGGTGAAATTTCTTGCAGAGCGGGGAGGGAATTCGAACTATTTTTGGATGATCCTTGGTTCAAATTTCAAGAAATATTCTATTTCGGCTTGTACGTAGAGATTTTGAGATATAAGCCTTTAAACTTGGAGAATTGACCAATTCATGTAGTACATATAGTACATGAACAGATTGAAGACTTCGAGAATTGGTAATATTTTATCATTTTTATGTATATTTAAGAATAAAAATATATCTTCTATATCTCAAGAAAATGCCAAGAAAAAATACGCCAAAATCAATTTCACCTTATTTTTTAGGCCTTTTGGATTATCTCTCTCTAACCTTAGTTGGCACTTCTTTAGAGGGCCCAAAGTTGAGTCCAAAATTCCCCTAATGGCTCCCTACAACCTAGAGTTTCTCCCCTAGCTTTACACCCCCTAAACCTCCCTAGCTTTGCTTTCCCCCTATAATCCCTAGACCCTCCCCCTACCTTATTCCTAATTGTCACCCCCTTTGTCTTTTAGCTTTACACTCCCTAACCCTTAGAACCTCCTTCTACCAAACCCCCCTCCCCTAATGGGCCCCCATTTCTATTTTCCACTCCCTTTGTCTTTTACTCAAATTTGTACTCCACCTATGGCATGTCATTAGCTCAGCCAAAAAGTGATGTAGAAAATCTATCAAAAATAATTCTCCTCTAAAAAGTGGTGCTTATACCTCCAAAATTCCCCTTATATACCTCCCTATGACCAAAAAAATCCCTTTTTCAAACCTCTTCTCTTACCCATGCCCCATCTTGTACTAATCATCTACCCTTCCATTTCAATGTTTCTAGGTTCTCAAGCCTCCATAGCCTTGTGCTAGGTTTTTCCACTCCTTGCTTCATCGTTTGTAGCCTCTATAGGCCTTATAAAAATTGAAATAACCCTTTGCAGCCCTATCTCTATCATATATAAGGCTCCATATCTTCCCATCAAACATTGAGTTTTTCTACTCCTTGATTCATCCCTTGCAATCCCCCATAGTCCTTACCAAAATCGAAATAAGCCTCTATAGCCTTGTGCTAGATTTTTTCCACTCCTTGCTTCATCCTTCAATGGCCCCATATTCTAAATCAAAATTTAAATATCCCCTATAGTCCTCGTTACATCTCCTATTATCCTTATCAAAATTAAAACAACCCTTGCAACCTTCTCTCTATCCTATCTAATCCTCCTTAACTTCCCAACCACTCTATTTCAATCATTTTTCATCCACCTCTTCCTTGCTAAAGCTTGCATATTCATTTTGTATCCATTTTTGTTCAATTTCCCCTTGTTAGTTTTAGACATGTCTTCTCCATGCTCACAAAGATGCCCAAATGACTTTATGCAAATATCAAAAATGATTTTAGGCATTGGATGGGAGAAATTTTCAAGAAAAGGTTCTTGGGTGTCCATGCAACCAAGTGCAAAATGTCTCCATAGAGCCAACAAAAAGGCATTTTGAAGAATCATTGGAAGGGAAGACTCCTTAGGTTTGCTTGAAGCGTTAAACACATGTACATGGCACATAACTTGGATCTTGGCCCTGACAATGGCTATAACAGGATTCTATCAAAGATGCTTACGTAAAGATTTGGAATTAACAAACATTTTGTAACACATCCCTCTTTAGTTCTCGCGCGCCAGAAAAAACTCTTCTTTATAGATATATAGAATGATCTAGATCAAGACGATCTAGATCTTAGTCTTGATGATCTCAAAATTCCAAGACAAAACATGCATCTTTTTTGCTTCTTCTTTTTTTAAAAAAAATTCAAGATTTTACGAATGTTTTTAGGTTTTTTTTTCTAATGATAGGGTTGCTTTAGCAACACTCCAATGTCATATTTATCAACTCAATTTAACAAAAAACAACACTTACTAAGATTAATACCTTTATTGAGATAGTAAAAAATGCAAAGAATGCTAACGTACACTAATGTTCTAATTAATCTATGGCTAATGCTAACGTACACTAATGTTCTAATTAATCTATGGCTAATGCCCATAGTAGTTAGGAGGAAGTGGAAAGATAGCTTACCTCAATCACATCTGAGACAGATTTCTCTTCACTCAACCACTCCCATGAGATAAAGAATTGAACAAAATAAGAACCATAGAACACCAAAGAGATTAATGTTAGAAGTAAAAATCTATTCTAATCCAAACCTACTCCCAATCACTCCAATCATACAAACACATTTCCTCTCAACAATCAACTAAGTATTTACAACTAAGGTTAAGATATATGGGGGAAAATTAAAAGATTATTGAATAGAAAAATATCTCTACTCCTTTACCTCCTCCAAGACTATTTTGATCCCCGACGACAGTGGTGCCATTTATTCAAGTCAAGAGCCTTCTTGCTCTCTAATAAGAAATCATAGTACTAGTGATTAGAACTTGTCTTGGATCATGGAAGTCCCTTTGCAGAGGCTAAATAAGGCAAGAGGTGTGTCAATCCCTCTTTTTTAACCCCCCCTCTACTCATTAATCAAGGAATCATAGTACTAGTGGTTAGAACACTTGTCGTAGATCATGGAAGTCCCTTATTTATAGAGGCTAACAAAGCCAAGAGATGTGTCAACCCCTCTTGTTTAAGACCTTGCTCTCTACTCATTAATCAACTAAGGAATCCTTCCTAAACAAATGGTGAAGCTAGAAAGCTTGAACCACTCTCTTCTACAATCATGCTCAAGTACTCTTTCACTCAAGCAAGTAAGCATGCACACTTCATACACACCATCCACACACACAAGCATGCACATTATAATTAAGAAAGCAAGAAGGAAAGATCTCATGAGAATAATAAAGCTTTGCACTTGAGAAATGATAGAATTTTCCCATTCACATTATCAAAAGCTATAAATATACAGGGGGGCTTTGCACGACTGCCCAACATAAGTGGGTGCCTAGTTCCTATCTCTACCCATATATATAAGGTTTATGGCTATGTCGAAGGCTTCAATACAATAGTGGCCCACATCCTAAACATAAGCAAGCATAAGGTCAAGATGCAGGACGTGATGGCATAAGAGTCAAGTCCTACATTCTTGTGTGGATAGATCCCATATTGACAATGCATAAGGTGGGATTGTTGAGATAGCCTCTCTATCCTCGAGCTGAGAGAAGGGGAGCTTCCATATAATTCCAAATATGGCTAGAAGTTGTATCAAACCCAAAAGGGCATATACGACTTCTATTGTTGTTTGATGGATGCAAAATGATCATATTAACCTAATTGCCACCTACCAACACACAATGACCACAAATGGCTCCCAACCATGATCTATGTAGAGGTATAATCACCACCCAATTCATTCATTAGTTCTCTTTCTTCATTATCTTAATAGATCCACATCAATCATTAAAACTTCTCACCAGAAGAGTATATCTATAGAAGACTACATTAAAAATATCCAAAATCAATTATTACTTTCAACTTAAATATTGAGCAAAATGGATTTGAATGTTGTATTGAACAAAATCTTGCATGCTTTGAGAGTGTTACCTTGCCTCTGGCATGCAAACTAATACTACCCAACACTGTTGTCATGACAATTTACTTGAAGTATAATTGAAATTATAATGCCGTTGTAACACTCTAAAATTAAAAGGAAGGTAGATAGCTAGCATGATTAGTGAGGCATTAGGCACTATAGAAACATAAAAATTTAACCCAAGTGAAACAATTGGCTTTATAGCAAGGCTGGCTCGAATATAATCCTTTGTGCAAATAATACATTACTTGTAGATTTCTCACAAAATCTTGTATTACCCAAAAAAAATCACTGTATGAAAAGATTTTATACAAATTTCTTTGTCTTGCAAAAGCTTGTGGTTCAAAAACGTTTTCATATTTAATAAAATCTTTCCTATGCAAGGACCTTGATTTAAAATGGACATAAATTTCTTAGAACTTATCCAAACATATAGTCATAATTGTACCCACTCTAAATAGAACCAATTAATCCATCTACTATATTGAAATTGTACAAATATTCACCTTAAAATTGTCTAAAATTTTAAATATTATTAGTAAATATTTAATAAAATAGATTTACCATTTTTCTTACCTTGAAAAAGATTGTTCACATGACTTAAGAAACATGTGTATGTAGTTGTAATTTTAAACACTACTCTGAAAGGTTTTTTATGCATGAGATTGAAAAATGTGAACCCTTAACAAAGTTAGGGATAAAAAGTAAATAGTATCCCCTTTTATCAAAAAGCGATATTATTGCTCTTGGATTTTATGTGCAAATAGTTCTTAGTTCTGCATTGGAGATTCTTCGTTATATTATATTTCTTTTTCTCTTTTTTAATGGCGGCTACTAGAAGGGAGCAAAGTACTTTGTGAGGACCCCTCATATCCTCTACAAAGCGAGAGCAAGGTAACTATTAGGTGTCCAACCGAGGATTGGTCTCCAAGTTAACCCCCATCAACCACTAGAACAAGTTATATTATATTTCACTTATTATTGAGAAATGGGAAGCAAACTCAAGTACGTGTCAACTCCTAATTTTGCAAGCACTTGGGCTTGGGCTCACCATCTAGTCCCCAGCATGAAGACTAAGATCTTGATATCACTAGATTAGCATGCTTGGATATCATGCTAGGCAAAAAGTGCCATGCAAGAAAATGATTCATAATGAAGATACCAAGGGCAGAGAATTCAATTCAATTTGTGTTTTCAAGTTGCATTGAGACAAAGATTTTAATGTCAAAATGGTAAGAAGACTTAATAAGAAAGGGGCAAGTACTTGGAATGACTTGTGGGATTTTGACTTTAGAACCATGTTTGTCCTCAAAAGAATAGACAAATATTTAGTCATGAACAGAGTGTCTGAATGACATTGCTTTTAGATTTTATTTTTCCTTTTTAGGCATCTCCAAAGTCAACACCAAGAAGCACTTGTAACGTTCTTATTTTGTGTATAAAAATCTCAAGCATTATGTCATAAAAAAGTGCACATTAATTGCAAACACCAGCTGCAAAATAAAAAACTTCATCAAAAAAAAAACTTTGATAAATGCAAAGCAAGCTCAAGGACATGTTAAATTCCTAGCAGTTGTGAGTTAAGTTAGACTTTACTAAGAAACTTCAGGGCACTTGAGATACTTGGTGTGTGGTATTAAGAAGAAGTTGCTATCTAGTACACATGAGGTGGTTGAATGCATGTGAAAACAAAATGAGAAATTGTACCAATATATAGTCATCTCCCAATACTCCATAGGAGTTGGAGGCATCATCAATTTTGCCTTGCTTTAAGCACCGTTTCAGTAGTTGTATTTCAACCCTTTAGAAATTGGTTCCATGCAATTTCAAATGTTTTCCAAGGTCAATGTAGTTCAATAAGAGTAAAATGTGATCATTATAGTAGGACTATCATGGCACCCAAGTTGATAATCTGGACACATGCCTAAGTAGAGGACATACACTGCAAAAGACCATTTTGCAATGTCCTTCTACTCTTACCTTCCCTCACACTAGATGTTATAGTATTGCTTGACAATCAGACTTGATTGAAAGTGGCAAGTTTGGTGTGAGTCACTCTAGCACCTTGGCATGCAATTGGCAATGGTCTCAGGCTGCCTACAAAACCACCCCTGCTGTTGGACAGGTGAGATTCCTGACTGGCGTGGCAAGGATGGTCCCCCGTTGTTGGGCAGGAACAGTTCTGTATCTGGACTTAATGTCTAATAATGATGAGACAGCTTACTTTAAGATCTACTCCATTAATCGCAAACTTTCTGAGTTCTTTTGTCATTATGATTAGTCATTATAAATGAAATCAAGATTATGAAAATACAATACTTTTCAACAACTCCATTAATATTCAAATATGTGCAACTTGTCACAAAAATGCCGCATTTATTGACAATTTGAACTGCCTCTTCCTGAACTCCAGAATAACAAACAATTTCATTTCGTTGGTAAGATTGCTGGGGGGAAAGAGTCATGTGTAGATGTGTAAATATCGGATTTGACCTGCAGAGAATAACAACATCAAGGTTAGCTGCATTATTTCTGAGTGTTCTTTAACTAAGGTTGCATATCCACAAAGCTGAAGCTAGCCATTGCAGGCCTGTGTTCGACATGAGAGTCTGCTCACAAAGCTTCAAATCATCAACTCCATCATGCATGGCATAGATGCTGTGCTATGTCACCCTAAAAGAAATTGCAGGTTCATGCACAGAGATATGTCCACCTTGATGGACAATTCTTTATGGATAACCCACCTTACTGAGTTGCTAATGCTCCTCCAAAGGTAAACAGGCACACTCAGACATGATGGAGGTAGCACTAACAGAGAAATGCATGTACACACCCACCCAGAAAGCTCATGATGGCTATATAAAAGAACCTATGTAATGATTTCAGGTAGGAAAGATAATCGTGTTAAAAGATTGCATTGATTACCTTTATATACTGATTGAGCAGAGTTGAAGTGCTGTAGTTGAACCCGGTAACTGGCTTTCCTTGCACTCTTGACTCATTCATTTGCTTCCGTACACGAGATGCCAATGACTGACCTCAAGGTGCACAAATCCAAAATAAATCGACTGCTACCCAAAAAACAGAACCTAAGAGATCCTTTATCAAGACAGATTTCTTTGAGAGAGACGTTTACCTTGCCAAGTTCCACACCCCATTGATCAAAAGAGTTGATCCCCCAGATGAAGCCTTGAACAGCAATTCTGTGCTCATAAATAGCCAGCAGCTGCCAAAAAACCAGTTTACTATTGAACTCGTGATTCATAATGGGAAGCCCACATTGTCACAGGTAATGGTAACCAGAATGCACACTATAAATCTGGCAGACGTCTCTGTCCATGGATAGACTCCTTTAATAATTGAGCCCTAGGTACTTTGCTGTAGACAATCCTTGGGTATCAACACTCAACCCTATACTTAGGCATTTGACCCTTTTCAGCCATTGGCCAGCTTTCAACTTGACCCGAGGCTATCTACACCTCATCCTTGCAAACCCTAGGCCCCCACCCAGGGTCCTATTAACCCTAACCCTCCGCTTAACAGATCTTGGGTTAGTTCATCCCTTAACCATAGGCCAACTGACCCCCTGGTTAATACTGGATTCCACCAGTTTGGGATGTTACACAATGTTGCAATGAAATGCATTTCATTCAATACGAAACGTTTACATTTCACGTGTTTCAAACGTGCATTTTTCATGCTTTTATATTTAAAAACAAGAGAGGACCAAAAAATGTGTGCATGGTCAAATCGACCTTTTTCTTGAAATTTGTGCCGCCTGTACCTAGTCCTGACAACCTGTACCTGCCAGAGATTCCTCATGAGGAGCGGGATACATACGCCATGTTGTATGAGGAAGTTAGGGCACTGTCTCAACTCACACCATCCACTGCTGAACGATGGCATTAGCACACGTGTTGCAGTTGAAGGTGGAGAGGTTGATACATTTGAGTCAGATTCTACCTGAGAGTCCAAGGAATCTGTGGCTGTAGATGTGCGGGAGCTGAGAGCTCTTGAAGATGAGGGATTTAAGTTTTAACATTGAACATTTATCGTGATTCATTTCATGAGACCATATGTCATCTTTTAATGTTAATCTTCACGAGTCATGAGTCATGACATTTGGTCTTTACTATTGTAGCTTGTACCAGGTCACTCAGTACAGCCTTGATTCATAAATAATGAATAAATTCTGCTTTTATTGGGGTTTGCAATTCATAATGCATGTTGTTAGAGTCATTTTCCATTTTCCTTGAAGTAGCTTCTTAATTTTTGCTATTTCATACGATACCCCTGTCAAGATAGTACTTTAAAAAATCCCCCTCCCCCCTTTTTCCAGCCGTTTCTGAAACGTTTGGCAACACCCGGGATGTAACACCTCCCCAAATCAACAGGGTATGCACTCCCACAGCTCTTTGGGGGCTTGGGGCTTCCACCCCCCCCCCCCCCCCGGCGGGGGCCGCGCGCGGCCCCAAACCCTTCTGGCTTCTCACACTCCTCCACCTCACGGCAGAGCAGCGTCAGTGGTGGCACACCATAAGGCCAAAGATCAGATCCTCACTAATGTCGGCAATTCTCAGATTGGGTTGGAGTGGTGCACACCGGATACTTCCGCCACCTCCACCTTTGTGTGTGGTGGTCTTCACCCCTCTCGACGTTCCTTGACCCACAATTACATTTCCCCTTTGCTCTTGCCAGACAGCTGCATGTTTTTTACTAAGGAGGATATCTAACTAACCCCCATAACACTGAGCCCAAGTGATCATTCTTCAAGGAGACACCTGGTACATGATCCATCCCCCATTGTTGTCACAGATCTGTACTTGAGGCTATGGCTCCATCAGAGACGTCTCTGCCTAGACTGCAGTGGGGGATGCTAGGAGCAGGCAGTGACATGGCTACTTACATTTGTACAAATCTTTATGAGTGCAAGGTAGGGACTTGTTCTCAATTGAGGAAAAAAGAAGCTAGTTCTCACTCAAGTGAGAATTAGAGTAAAATGTTTTAAGATTAGGTATTTGTGTGAATAAAATGTTTTAAGATTAGGTATTTGTGTGAATAAAATGTTTGAAGGCTCTTCTTTTGGAAAAAAAGAAAAAAGGCAGGTGAGCAATTATTAGAACAGACTTGGAGAGGGGTGCACACCTCTACAGGTGGTCTCAGAGAGAAGCCAGGTTAGTGCTGTAGGGGCTGTGCTATACAGACAGCCCTGTACAGTCAGCATGACTGTATAGATGACTCAGGGTTGCACGACCTGCATGTGGACTGCAAAGATATAGCTTTCGTATCAAACTTGGTGCGCATGGGCAAACAAGGCAGCAAGCTTGCATGCATTCCATCACAAGAGATAATGTCGGGCTATTCTTAGCCATGTAGCACAGTTGTCATGTATGATGTAAGGGATGTAACTGAGTAGTGCTCATCAACAGCTTCATGTTGATACTGACCAACATGTAATGTGCTAGGTCAGCATTCCACATCAATGTGCCATCGTGTTATGTAAAGCAAGGCTTGTGTCACAAGCAGGTAGTCAAAGGTCAAGGCCACTTGTCGGCAGTTGTTGAGAAACTTCAAAAAGTTACCTTTGTAAGATTATTGCTAAAAGTTGTCCCAGAAAGAAAACCACTTGAAATCCTATCAATTCTAATCCCTAACGTAAAAATCTGCATTCATTTTATAGCACAACCGTGGGTGCATGTTGAGAGAAAAAAAAAACTTAATTATGAAAGATGGTTTGACAAGATACCTGACCAAGTGTGTATGGTGTAAGCTTGGGCAGCAAGATGCTAAGCGATGGACGATTGCCAGAGAACGTCTGCTCAAATTTCAACAAAAAATACCACACTTAGATAGAAGTGAATCAAGTGATGTTTCAAACATCATTATTTTATATTCAAATTGCTTACTTTATGAGGCACCAGGTGTTCAGGCACACCCTCAGCTTTCAATTCCTCTGCTGTCTGTGAGAAACCAGACATACATACTCAATGAAGAAAATATATGCTGAGATGAAGGCTAATTGAAGTCTGTGCTGTTCTTCCCTTTTCTTCAAACATATCAAAGATTTGAAAACCATTCTAAATCCCACAATGAATGTAATTCAACAAACAGTTGTACCTTTCCATAAGCAAGAGCATCAGCTTGTGCGAAAAAATTGCACATGAGCTCGTCATGGTTGTTCACAGTTTCTCCTGCACATCCAAAGCAGCTACTGAGTCACTTCCCTACCTAAACCGAACAAGACTTGGAACAAAAAATTTGAAGCCCACAAACTCCGACTGTCACACACCTTTCAGATATACTGGCTGTTGACTCTCGATAACCCCAATGAAATCACATGGAATAACACGACCCTACCAAGAACACATGTGAGACCTTTGCATATGATACTTACCATACGATTTCACCAGGAACAAGACTAGGTACAAGCCTACCCTACTTGGTCTTGCTGTGCCACCTACACTTGTCCAGTATGCCTTTTAAAATTGTAAGAAGGATCAAAGCTTGATAGGACAGCACACCTGGTGGATCAGTTGGTAAAAGCTGTGTTGCCCATTGGTTCCAGGTTCTCCAAAGTCAATTTCACCAGCTTCAAAGGGAAGAGGAACACCTTCTATCGAAACTCCTTTGCCATTGCTCTCCATACTAAGCTGAAACAAGATATATAAATATCAAACAATGTCACTTGGCAGCTTTTCTGTTATCCCAAAACTATATAAAATTGCTTATGACTTCTTTGCAATTGTCACCAGCCTGAACATTTCCCAATATGAAAGGGGTCTGGTGGACTCTAGGACGTCTAAATATTTGGAAAATACAAGCTTTGGGAATGGGGGATTATCCTGGAATACAAAGGATCACAGTCCTAAAATTTAGGAGAGTTGCCATTTTTGGCCCGACTCCGATGAAAATTATGTTCACGTCATTACGTATGTAAATACCAAGAGTTACCAAAGTACCTATGACAAATGGGCTACTAGTTGGGATATTTTTAGAGATAAAGTTTATGAAAGGACCCATCTCTTAGATTGGAACATGTAGCAAGAAAGTGGATCAAAGTGAGACAAGTGGCCTCACACTTGTTAGAAAGTGGATCAAAGTGAGACAAGAGGCCTCACACTTGTCACTTCAACTATTGTGTGGCTCTCCACTTGTCATTATAGCCTTCTCTTGCCATTTTAGCTCATGGGAGGCCCAAATCTATAAATTGGAGCCCTCTCTCTTCATTTGGAGGGGGCTCTCTTGCCGCACACTAGCCTCTACCATGTTCATTACCTGTATTCTCATCAACTACTACTCAGCTCATAGCTCTAGTCTTTATTTTCTTTTGTACCATGAGGAGATTACATGGACAATATTGTAGGAGCTCCCTAGTTGCTGCTTCCGGATGCTCCCTACTGATGTATTGTAGGGCTAGATACTTACCTTCAGTTCTTTCTTTTCTTTTCCAGATAGTGTATCAGTTGTCACATGGTTGTAACTTTGGTCTCATAGGTCACTTTGGCCTTTTGAAGACGTTAATATAACATTTCATTTCATTTTCATTGTATCACTTTTTCTTTTGAAGACGTTTAAAATAAGCCTCTCTCTCTCTCTCTCTCTCTCATATTACACCCCCATTATGATACTGGTTGGAGTTAGACAGATCTGCATTGCATAATAATTCATGGTTGTCACGGTACGAAAATACAATACCGTACGATACGATACCGTATGGGAATTTTTGGTACATAAGAAATTTTTGGATATCGTACGATAAAATACGGTTTTTATTTTTTACACTTACAACCTATGGAGCTTCAAGCTTGAATGTGAGGGAAGGTTGGGAGGGGAGGAGTCTACAGTGCTTGAGGAACCAGAACATGGATATGTGTCTCTCCCGGTTGGATCTCCCGATTGTCTCCAAAAAAGAACTTGGATGGGTAATGCAATACCAAAGGTCTCCCAGTGTAGCGTTTATGACTAAGGGACCATCCTTGCACAAATACGAGGAGTGCATCTAAGGTGATAAGTTTAGGGACTCCTCTGTAGATCAAAATGGCCATGTCCAAATCTTCTCCCTGGTACATAACTTGAGAATCTAATTGTCTAGCCTACCTATACCAGGGATCCCCAAGTGATGTAGCAAGATTCTCTCATCCTACCAATCAAGTGTACACTACCACTCTACCTCGCCAGATTTTTTAGGTCTCTCAACAACCCCATATGGAATACTGAGTGGACACGAAAGTTGCGAAGTATTGCGAGCATTTGGGATCTTTGTAAAGCAAGGTTTCTGAAACCGGCCTGACGGGCGGTGAAACAAACACTCGCACATAAAACACTTCAACGCCATTGAGGACCTAGAAAAGGAAAACAAACAGGGGGAGCTAGAGTGCTCCTGCAAACAGTACACAGACACCGATTGGCCCCAAATCGCAATCTGCATCATGGCTTCTTGTCCACTTGGCATCCACAAACAAGTCCAGCCATTGTTCGCATCGAAAGACTCTCTCACATTGAGTCTACATACAGAAGCTTTCTCCCATGATCAGGGCTGCCACAACCATCCATAGCCTCTCACACTATGAACAGCATCACACCCTAACACATCCAGTGCTTCTGCATCACAACACAGACTCCCAAACTGTCTCTCAAAAGAGAACTCATATCACAGCACAGCATACCATACAGTTGACACACCTGTACCAACCCTCTCTACCTTCCAAGGGTATATCCATCTCTGTCATGGATTCCTTGTCCCCTTTCCAATCAGTAGCAAGGCTGTACCAAACATGTGTCCATTCCTGTACCCTTTGCTTGCATGTGACCTATCTCCTGGAGAAACCCAAATACATGTTTCCTCAAGAAACCTACGACCTGTTTCCACATGAAACCCTTAGGCCTGTTTCCCTTTGAAACTTCTGTCCTATTTCCATACAGAACCATTCATTGCACCATTCAACAACAGTGCCAACAACAGCATACATCAAGTTACCTGTTCCCTCATGAAACATCTGGCAACATAGAGATGCCCATAACTGTAGGTCCCTCTGTTCCTTTCTAGCAAGAAGAAAACAATTTGCTCCATGAGCACGCAGCCATGCGAGCTTGCATCACTCCCATGCCAAGAAACACTACCTGGTGACCTGTACTGCGTATCATCCTCGAGAGCATCAAGATCTGTGGTCTCTCCAGCTGTACCCATGTGGAGGCTACAAGCCCTGGTGCCCAAACCGCTGCTGCATACATCAAGGCTGGTGTCACTAATGTATCAAAGAGCCACCCCTTCGTGCGGGGTTCCTGAAAATGTGCCTGATGACACTGACGCTCAAGGCCAGCAAGAGCTGCATACCCCCGGGTCACTCTGTCTCGAACTGCCTGAGCCATGGAGAAGCGTCCAGCTCAGCTAGTAAATGTGATGCCAAGGTAAACATAAGAGCTCACCACCTCGACCCACCCTCCTGCTAATGTGAGAGTAGTGTGGCTCCTGACTGCGGGTGAAGTGTGGAAGATCATAACCTTGGTTTTCCCAAGGTTCACTGTGAGCCCCTGCTGTGCGCAGAAGTCATCAAGAGACACAAGGTGTCTTTGAAGCCCAACCTGCGTGTCGGATACCAAGACGATGTCATCAGCATAAAGCATAACATGGACAGTAATACCTGATAGCTCAACCCCAGAGCCTCCTCCCTGTGTGATGTAATCGACCACTTCATCAATATAGAGCCCAAAGAGCGTGGGGGAGAGCGGGCACCCCTGCTTCACACCAATGGTGCTAGCAACTGTGTCGGACAAGCCTCCTGGGCATCGGACTCTCCCAAAGACCTGCTCATATAGCCTGTATATGCCCCACATCATGTCTGAAGGTATGCCTAGTGTCTGTAGTCGCCGAAAGAGGGCACAGTATCAAATGCCTTGCGGAAATCCACAAAGCAACAATAGAGCCGTTGCCTCCGTGCCTTGGCCTGATCAATCAGGCACCTCAATGTAAAAATGCGGTCGATGGTCGAGAAGGCTCGACGGAAGCCTGCCTGGCCTACTGCTCTCAATCCCCCAGCCTCTGCATGAGTGCTCAGCTCTGCCTCCAAAACTACTCCGTATAGTTTGGCCAATATTGCCAATCATGATGGTCCTGTAGTTCCCGGGGTCTAGTACATCTCCCACTTTATGGATCGGCACAATAGTGTGCATCGTCCACTCAGCCGGAAACCCCTCTGACAGAGCTCTGTTGAAGAGATGAGCAAGAAATGGTGCCAATGTATCAATAGCATAGATGAGATGCTCTCCCTGTAATCCTATATGATCTGTCGCCCGTCCATGTTGGAGTCGGCATATGGCCCTCCTAACCATAGGTGGGGTGAAGAAGGTGGAGACTGTGGAGCATGGCTCTGTGGGCTGTGGTATAGGGGGCTGTGCAGGCACATCATAAAGTCTCTCTGCATATGTCTGCCAGGTCTGAGGATCGGCAATAGGTGTGGGAGGACGGGGCCCTCTGAGTCTCCTCCAAGCAGCAGCAGCATCTCTGCTCATGAGAGAGAGAGAGAGAGAGAGAGATAAATGAAATGAAATGATGTATTAACGTCTCTAAGAGGCCATAGTGGCCTATGAGACCAAAATTGAGAGTACATTTGAAGTTGGTGTCTCATCAAAGAGAACAACTAAATGAGACTAAAAAGTATATATATATATATATATATATATATATATATATATATAGAGAGAGAGAGAGAGAGAGCTGTATTAACGTCTACTAGAGGCCGAACTCGACCTAGGAGACAAATCAATGTACAACTGTCAATGTCTTCTGGATGTCCAGGAAAAAAAAGGACAAAATGAACATGAAATAAACTATGAAAGTATTGAGCTAGTGGGGGGGTGTGATGGATGGAGCACTATTGCTAGAGGCTCAGTATGCAACCTATATGCGTAGGGTATAGTTGTTTCTCGTACCGGCTCGTACCGTACGGTTCGTATGGTACGATACCGTACGGCACGAGGTTTTTTCCTTGAATTTTTTTTTTCCAAATGCTTAAAAAAAATATAGAAACTGTCACGACCCTGTGTTTTTCTCTGGACAGTATGCAGGTGTGCACGGGGACATGGTGGACAGTGTGAATGGCATCAGGTTGGAGTCAAAAAGGGAGTCCATGTGTGGACAACCCCAAGTGTGAAGGGGGCCAAGTGATTAAAATCTTCACTCATAACTCATGGGGGCAAAGGGGTTTGGAGGGGACAAAGGTTTAAAAGCCCTTAAAAATAAAAGAACCTCTTTTAGGGGATAATCGTGGCCTTATGCTTTTCTTAGAGGGAGTCGAGCTGCAGTTCCAGTCGCTTGTGCTTTTTGGGAGGCGACTGCTGGATTCTGAAGGAGGGAGCTTCTAGGTCTTTCTCTGTCGTCTGATAGCATGAACTCCACGTGGTTGGACTGCACATGGGCTGGACTGCAGGTACAAGTCGGCTGCGTGGAGGAGAAGACAGTCGGGCAGGGACTGAACAGAGCGTGGGTCTCTCCCCCTTCCTGGTGAAAAGCTGCGCAGGCAGTTATAGGGCTGCTGGAGGCGGATAGAGCTGGCGCAGAGACTGTCGGCATGGACTCCACGTGGATGGACTGCAGAGGTGCTGGACTGAACAGGGCATGAGAGGCTCTCTTGGAAAGAGGGGACTCAAGGAGAAACAGGGGCGTACATGTGGGGACAGCCAGTACTGCTCTCTCTCTCTCTCTCTCTTCCTCTGCTGAAAAGTGGATAGGCCTGCAGGTAGTGTCTGGGCGGGCAGATGCAGCACAGACACATGCTTTACTGGTTTGGAAGAGAGGCTTGTGGGCTGACTGCAAGAAGCGCCCAGCCAACAGATTCTCACGCTCTCTTTCTCTTGGAAGGAGGCGGGCAGAAGGAGGCGCATAGCCGGGACTGTTTTGGGACAGTTTATGAAACGCGTTTTTTTCATCATCCAATTTTTTTTATTTTTTTATTTTTTTATTTTTTTATTTTTTTATTTTATTTTTTGTGTGTACAATGTAGAGACGGATTGCATTGAGAGTTCTCTCCCAGGATTGCAGTTCAGGGCCTTGTGAGAGAAACTGGAGTACATGGGCTCTTTTTCACACGAAAAAGAGAAATAGACTCTCCTCAGCACAATTGGAGAGGCTTGTCTTTTGTCATTGCAATCTCTGATTGCTAGAACAAAAGGGTCATCCCATTGAGCCTCGCCAAGTGAATCCAGATAAGATTGATATCATGAAGTGCAAGGAGATTCCCGACATTCCTCAGGAGGAGAGAGACATCTATTCTATGCTCTATGAGGAGATCATGGCTCCGGCTCGCACTACACGATCTTCTCGAGAGGCTAGCACTAGTGGTGCACCTGCACCTCTAGAGGATGAGGCATTTGAGGACTCGGCTACCGGCAGTGACCTTGAGAGTGAGGCTGCAAAGGCAAAAGATGCAGATGAGGATGAGGATGAGCATGAGGATGCAGATAGTAGCTAGCAGCTGCTGCCAGTATCATTTTATTTGGACATGTTATTTAGTTTGAACTTTGGACATGCTATTTATTTTGATCTTGGATTTTGAGTCATGACTCATCACCCACGTGGTGATCCTTTTGATTTCTGCTTAGTCATCAGTGATCACCCACGTGATTTGTGATATCATCATATCTTACATGTATTTTGTTTTTATTGAAATGAATTCAATGTGGTCTCTTATAAGTTATGTCAACAGTTTTTTCTTTTCTATATTTCAAGTTAAAAATATACATGTTTTTTCTATTTTGTATGAAACCTTTTTGTACCCGTTTCTTACCTTTTATGAAACGTTTCAAAACGTATGAAACCCGTTTCATACCTGTCGTTTCTGAAACGCCTGGCAACTATGGGCAGTGGAGGCATTGTTCCAGACGATCTCCTTTATATACAGGATGAGGGAGATGCCCACGGAGAGATTATCCCGCCGAGCTTTTGAGGCATCCAGACAGCTGGCCGAGGCTGGACACACTGGATCTTGGTATGCACAGATGCTACAGTGGTTCTCACATCATGGGATAGACATTGAGCGGTTGCCACTTTTTCAGTATGATCAGTCTGCTCCACGGGGTTACCTCTCTCTCAATGAGAGGAACAGAGTGATGAGACAGGACATATGGCAGCGCTACATACAGGAGACATGGACAGCACCAGAGAGCCCACTACCACCGAAGATGCTGAATTACAGAGACCACTTTATGAGCATCTCACGGGATGGGTTTATACATCGACCGCGCTACATGGATGTATACATGCCACACAGCTCTCGCGTTGCTATTGGACAGCTACGAGTCTCATCACATCAGATAGAGATAGAGGCTGGGAGAGCGGCACGGGTTCCCAGAGCTGAGCGGATATGCAGATTGTGCCGCGAGGAGGTGGAGACTGAGGATCACTTTGTATGTAGATGTAGAGCCCACCAGGGGGTCAGAGATAGATATGCAGGATCGTTTGAGGAGCACTCTTCACTACATCAATTGATGGAGGCCTCGGACCAGCGACAGCTTGGCAGACTACTACTAGAGCTTCATAGTTCTCGAGAGAGACTCCTCCAGACACCCGCTCCCACTAGGGGTGGGAGACAGTCCCAGCTCATAGATTTCTTCCAGAGAGCTATGCCAGTGCCAGCTGATGTACCACGTGGGGTGACCGCACAGAGAGCAGAGGAATTGAGAGCCAGGAGGAGACCTAGACAGACCGGATATAGAGCACCCCGACTCCGTCACCGAGAGATAGCAGCTATCCGAATGAGACACCAGATGGAGACACAGGAGAGGCTAGCTCGCTTTCATTCAAACTCAGGGTACATGTTCATGCCATTCACAGCCTCAGCATCGGCGATGTATGATATCTTATATCCCTCTTATGGCACTAGATGGAGTTAGACATAGATCTGCATAGCATGCTTGTACTACCCCTTCAGCGTATAGAGATGCATCTTGCCTTAGCACTCCATCCACATCCCCACCCCCTTATATTGTTTGTATATGGGCTCCACCGATCCATGATGATTCACAGTTGTATCCAGACACATGCACACTTTTTTTCTTGTTTCTTTTCTTCCGATGACCGGAAGAACACAGTTGTATTATTTTTTGTCTCATAGGCCTACTTTGGCCTCTCGTAGACGTTAATATATCTTTCTTTCTTTCTTTCTTTCTCTCTCTCTCTCTCTCTCTCTTTTCCCATTCCAGTATAGTATATAAGTGCCCTCCTTTGCTCTCAGCCGCATAGAGCTCAACAGGGTCATTAGGAAGGACATCGTGAGACTGGATACTCAGAGGACTTGGCCCCCACCCGTCCAACCCTTTGGGATAAAGATGGCCTTTTACAAAGACCATTTTCTTCGCCTGACAAAGGACGGCTTCATCACAAGCCCACACTTTATGGACACACATCTGTCATTTGGGGTGTGATGTGCGACTAGACAGATCTGCACCTCATCCCATCAGTTGAGAGTGGAGACAGCCAGATATGGGTCGAAGGCAACTGCACTAGAGGACAGCATATGTCAGCTTTGTCACACACAGGCTGAGACAGAGGCCCACTATGTATGCACATGCCCAATATACCATGAGATTAGGGGGAGGTTCCACTGCCTCTTCTGAGATGGATTTGGACCACTTTCCAAGATCATGGATTTCCCAAACCAGAGATGCTTGGGACTTTTCCTCCTGGAGCTTCGCAAGACACAGGGAGTGTGAGGGCAAAAGGCAAAAGGACCAGATGTATGAGAGATTAGAACAAAACCACACAGCATGAAATATGTGAGTGAATATATATATAATGGTGAGTGCAAATATGTACAAGAGCCCCTAGGTGTGAGGTGACTCTGAGTAGAAAGACCAGTGCAGAAGCAGAGATGATATTGAAGCTGAAGCACGGTCGGTGATAAAGGCTCACGTCGATGTGAGGCAAAGCACTCAGAGCGATGGTCGGTGTCGAAGGTTTGCGTCGGTGGATGCAGATGCACTCTGAGGTGGTAATGGCAGAGAAAGATGAGGTGATGCAGGCTCTGATAACAAGGGTGCCGCGCTGTACCTGAGGTGGTAGATGAAGAGCAGAGAGAGCTGCCGTCTCGAGTGGTGTAGTGGTGGTGCAAGCTCTAGTGACAAGTGTCATGTGCGCAGTGTGTATCTACCGTGTGCTACACGCACACAAGACTAGCTTCGAGGTTGGGGAAGCTTGGAGCTAGGCAGGCTGATTGGCGAGCTAAGTTACGGATAGACTAACGGGCGGGCACCCAAGTATGGGCAGGCAAACGCCCAAGTGTGGACGCCCGATGATCGGAGCCTGGATCTAGTGCAGACGTGCACCTGCTTCATGCAGCTGAGGCCGGCAACAGTCTCGAGGCCCGCGAGGGTAGCTTCATGGCGGTATGGGGCGTCACGAGGTAGAGATTGGTCAATACGTCCATCTAGTTAGCTCAGCTCATGGCTCGGTGGGGACAGCCAAGACTTGTGGGCTTGCCCACGGCTGTCGAGGTTGGGAGGTGAGTCAGGCCTGCACCCCCTTCACATTTGTTCGTTTGTTTGCAGGTTTCGAGTCTTGTACCAGGAGCGTTCCACGAGGAGATCCTATGGAGATTTGACAGTGGTATCAGAGCAAGCCTCGTGAATGAGCAAGTCGGTAGGCAGAGAAAAAGAGGTCAAAGAAAAGGTACGAGTTCAAGAAGCTTGCTGTTTTTTCTGTGCATACGGCTGTTTTTTCAGATTCAGTATGTTGCTTTTTCATCGTGGGAACCCGTGAAGAAGGGTTGGTTTGCTTAGCAAGAAGAAGGGCTAGATGTTCTTTTAACTGTATGAACAGTTTGGAGAGAGAAAAGAAGAAAAAGCCTGTTGGCTTTGTAAGAGAGAGAGAGAGAGAGAGAGAAAGAGAGAGAGAAGAAGAAGCAAAGGCTGTTCATGTCTGTGTATCGCCTGAGGGCTGCGCAGTCTACATGTATGAAGACGCCAGCCGCAAGGTCACCACACCAGTCACAAGCAGCAGTACACGCAGGCGGACAGGTTGGTGCACGTAAGCGGGCTGGTACACATAGGCTGTCGCACGTGGGCAGGCGGATCTTGCGCACGGGCAGTTAGGCGCAGTCAGCACAGGCGGGCGCACGTGGGCAGGAGGGTATGGCACACGGGTTGTATGCGCAACCAGGTGCAATCGGTCATCTCCACGCACAGGCCACCGGGTATGTGTGCAGGCGCAAGCAGGCGCTTGTGCGCAGGCAGGCGTCGAACCCCGTGTACATGTGCAAGCAGCCAAGCGTCTGTGTGGGCAGGCGGGTACACGCAGGCACGTGCGCAAGGAGTCCACGCAGGCAGGCAGCCGCTCATTACAGGTGGGTGATAGAAAAAAAAAAAGCGAAAGCATACTTGCGTAAGTTTTTTTTGCCTTTTGTTTTTTTTTAACAAATAAAAAAACAAAAACAAAACCGACGTCTTGTTTTCATTTTTTTTTTGTGGGTTAAACCTTAGTAAAGGGGTTAAAAAAACCCACTTATTGCTTTATAAGTGTTTTTTTTTCTTTTTTAAAGAAAACAAAATATATATATATATATATATATTTGCCCCAAAAAAAAAGCAAAAGCTAAGTAAGCTTTTGGGGAAGCCTATAAATCTCCCTTAAGCGGGCTTCTAGTCACACATCTCTCAAGTCCTCAAGCTCTCAAGCTCTCAAGTTCTCTAGCACTCTCCGTGTGCAAGATAAATATTTTTTCTCTCACCTTGCCCTCTTCAAGATGTCGACCCAAGAATCTGAGTTGGAGCCCTTTATCGAACGTGAAGACCTGCTGGCTACGGAAGACACTGATGTCGATCTTTTCGACGATTATGTGTCAAAATCAGATTTCCAAGAATTTAAAGTTGCTCTCGAAGCTTCTTCCTCGGAACGTCAAGCACAAATTGCCGCGCAGATGCAGGCTTTACAGAATTTCATCTCTTTGTTGACCACTACCCTATCTACTCTTTCGGGTATGGATACCTTGGCATCTGCTTTAGGCCCCAATATTACTCCTGAACAGTTTGGGGGCGAGCAAAAGCAGCGTACCAAGGAGATAGTGGACACTTGGCTACATAAATGGCAAGTCCATTTTCAGTTCCATCCATATAACGATGGGAAAAAGATCCAATTAGCAGCAGGTTTCCTCTCAGGCAAAGCTTTGCTTTGGTGGAAGGAACTCAACCCTAAACCAACGACTTGGGCACAGTTCGAAGACGTCTTCAAGAAAGAGGATAACTATGATGTTGTTGCCCGGTTTACTACTTTGACCATGACCTCGTAGAACCTCACTTATGAGGTCTCTCTCTCCAGAAATTTAGGGACTTGCAGATGAAAGCTACGAAGATGGATCCCACAACTCTTTTGGGTTTCTTCGTAGCCAGTTTACCCGACTCATACCATTTACAGGTTTTTAACAACAAATGCAAAACTTTGGACGAGGCCATTCATTCCGCTCGTATCTATGATGATACAATGATCTCTTCCAAGTCTAAATCCATTACCGAGCAGGGGAACAAGCACAAAAGAAAGTTCTCCGCACCAATGGTTAGCACGACTGAAGAAAAGTCTTCGGACCAACCTTCGAAGAATTCAACTTTGACACCAGCGAAGAAGAAACGTCTCCTTAAGGCTTTGAAGCTCAAGAAGAAGGAACGTTGCTTCATCTGCGAAGAAAAAGGACATATGCGTAACGAGTGCCCGAAACAAAAGGGTGCAAAGACCAACACAGGACCCAAGCCAAAGGTAGCTAACCAGTTGTCTTTGACAGGTACGTCAGTTACTATACTTTCTCGCCCTAGTACATGTTCTGATTGTCTGTTCAACTCTAAAGTTTTTGGCTTGCATGATCTTCCCCGAGTTTATGGAGAAGTGAATGGCCATAGAATCCACATTCTTCTAGACCCTGGCAGCTCACACAACTTTGTTAATTACAAACTTGTGCAAAAATTGGGTCTTGATACAACGCCAGCGATCATACCTACGAGGTACGCCTACCTACGGGTCGGCAAGTATGAGGTGGAGACACTACCGATCCGGATTCAAGACTACAAAGATACTCTGGAATGCTATATTATGCATCTAGAACATGTAGACTTGTTATTAGAGATTGAGTGGTTTAAGACTCTTCAAGTCCAAATAGATTGGTCTAGTCATATTTTTTCTTTTGAACATAGGAACACCCAGTATAGTATCTTAGGTGATTGTATACATTCCTCTCAGGGACCTCTTGTAAATACAGTTGATTTTGGCAATATAATGAACTCTTCTTTGTAGCTTTCCATTGTGTATTGATTCCACTTTCTTCATTTCTCATACCTTCTATGGATGTCAATGAATTAAGTGTATTTGAAAGTAAAGAATTACAGAAGATACTTGATTTGTTCCAAGATGTATTTCCTAAGGAACTGCCATCGGGCTTACCACCTGAAAGGGCAGTAGATCATCGTATTGACCAGATCCCTGGTGCTCACCCTATTAGTATTCCACCTTACAGGATGAGCCAAGCTGAGAAAGATGAGTTGGCTAAACAACTCGAAGATTATTTGAGGATGGGCCAGATCCGTCCAAGTAAATCACCTTGGGGTGCAACTGTGTTGCTTAGGAGAAAGAAGGACAACACCTGGAGAATGTGTACAGATTACAAGAGATTGAACAAGTTGACAATTAAGAACCATTATCCTCTCCCTAGATCAGATGACCTGATTGACCGGTTAGTAGGAGCGAAATATTTCACGAAGCTAGATTTACGTACTGGCTATCACCAGATACGTGTTCATGAAAGGCATGTCGAAAGAACCGCCTTTCGGACTAGGTATGGCCATTACGAGTTTCTCGTATTACCTTTTGGGTTAACCAATGCTCCAGTCACTTTTCAGCAGATGATGAACGATCTTTTTCGTGAACATTTGGGAAAATTTCTGGTTGTGTTCTTGGATGATATTTTGATATATAGTCGTACTCTTGAGGATCACGTTAGACACCTCATGATTGTCTTAACTATTTTAAGACAGAATCGACTATATGCTAAAATAAGTAAATGTGAGTTTTTCATGATAGACATCATTTACTTGGGACACAAAATCACTAGAGATGGATTGAGCATTGACTATGACCAAATTCAGAAGGTTCTGACCTGGCCTATACCGCGAATAGTAAAACAACTTTGTTCTTTTCTCGGTTTTGTTGTTTTTCTTCGGAAATCTGTGCCGGAGTACTCTCAGCTCACACTACCGATGACCGGCTTGTTGAAAGGTCGTGGACGTAAGTCAAATCAGCCTATCACTTGGAATAACGATCTGGATATGGCCTTCAGACTTTTGAAAGATAAAGTCAAGGAAGCACCTATCTTAGCATTACCCGATCCTAGTCGGTCTTATGTTCTTGAAACTGATGCTAGTGACTATGCCATCGGGGTTGCTCTATTTCAAGATGGTAGACCTGTTGCTTTTGAAAGTAAAAAGCTGGACGGCACTCAATCTCGTTGGCCAACCCTTGAGAAGGAGCTTTATGCTGTGATTCACGCTCTCAAGGTTTGGAGACATTATTTATATGGCTCCAAGTTTCTGGTATTGACTGATTATCAGTCAATCAAGTATGTGTGTGATGCGGATGATTTGAGAGGAAGGAAAGCTCAATGGGCTGAATTAATGCAAGATTTTGATTTTGAGATTCGTTATAGAAAAGGGTCCATGAATAGTGTTGCAGATGCGCTTAGTCGAATTAGAGAGGTGAATACTTTGTCGTTCACCGAGATTTCTACTGACTTATTTCAGTCATTGGCAGAAGATCCAGGACGGGAGCTCATTGATTGACCAAGACTCGATGACTGAGCAGCCTACCATTCAGGCTGCAGGAGGCCAGTGGATGATTCGGAATGGTTTACTATTCCGTAATGACAGAATTTGTGTACCACAGAGCCCGGACATTAGGTCCAAGATTCTTAAGGAGTGTCACAACGCCCCTTTTGCTGAACACCCTGGGGTACACATGACATTATTGTTAGAGAAACACACTTTTTATTGGCCAAAGATGAAAGGGTATGTTGAAGATTATGTTCTCAAGTGTCAAGTTTGTCAAGCAAATAAAGCTGAACGCTTTAGACAGGCTGGGTTGTTGCATCCTTTGCAAATCCCAGGTAATAGATGGGAAAGTATTTCCATGGATTTTATTACCGGATTGCCAAGAATACATCAAGGCCACGATTCTATTTGCGTTGTGGTAGATCGCTTGACAAAAATGACTAGATTTTTACCGACCCGGAAGACCATTACAGCTACGCAATTAGCAAGGCAGTTTATCGAGCAATTGTTTAGACTGTACGGGTTACCACAAGACATAGTCACTGATAGGGACTCTAAGTTTACGAGTGATTTTTTGAATCTTGTTTTTGAGAAGTTGGAAATAACTTTGAATTTGAGTTCCTCGGATCATCCTCAATCTGATGGCCAGACTGAAAGAGTGAATCAAATTTTGGAGGATATGCTTCGAGCATATGTATCCAAAAGACAGAGTTCATGGGAGGATTATCTTCCTATGTTAGAATTTGCAGATAACAGTACTTGAAAAGATGCAGGGGGGAAGAGAGCTTGAGCACTTGCAAGCACACACACACACACTCACAAAACCCTAATAGAGAACACACAAGGTGAGAGGCTGAAATCTTCTTCTTCTCTACTCAACACTCAACACACCATATACAAGAATAAGAGTACACATAATATGAAAGGTACTCAACCAAATACATACACGGGTTCTCTATAGTGTGAACCCGACTAAATGAGCTGGCGCTATAACTATGCCAGTCTCTAGAATGGCTGTCACACAGCCTGTCATCCCACTGGCCGCATATCACCCAAGATCTCACCAACCATGCCAGTGGTGTAAGTGTGGGGCCTATCCCCCAGGCGGGTCATCAGTGGCCACCGCCTCACTAGACGAGCTCGATATCTCAACACTCCCCCTCGAGCTCAACTCCATCTCATGTACACCAAGCGAAGCCCTGAATCTGCGGAGCTTCTCTGCACCCAATGCTTTGGTGAAGATGTCAGCTACCTGATCCTCTGTGCTGACATAAACAAGGTCAAGATCTCCTGCCAAGACCTTCTCTCTGACGAAGTGGTAGTGGACCTCTATGTGCTTCGTACGAGCATGAAAGACTGGGTTCCTGGCCAACTGTATACTGCTAATGTTGTCACAGAAAATGACAACTTGTCTATCCACTGATAGACCCAAATCTGCAAGTAGCTTTCTCAACCAAGCTACCTCACATGCTGCCATAGCAGCTCCTCTGTACTCGGCCTCTGTACTCGATAGAGCAACCGTAGGCTGCTTCTTGCTGCTCCAAGTCACAGCAGCACTCCCCAAAGAAAACATGAAGCCACTGGTAGATCTTCGATCTGAGATACTACCAGCCCAATCAGCATCTGTGTACCCATGTACACTTATCTCTGTCCCAGTCTCATAGAATAGTTCACAATGCAAAGTAGACCTCACATACCTCAGTATGCGTCTCACTGCATCCAAATGCGGTTTCCGTGGAATCTGCATAAACTGACTCACCAACCCAACAGCATAGCTCAAATCTGGTCTGGTGATCGTCATGTAGATCAAACTTCCTACTATGCGTCTGTACATAGTAGGATCCTCCAAGATCTCTCTTGAATCTGCACTCAACTTGCCATTCTGATCCAATGGCACGGAAATAGGCTTACAGCCTGTCATACCATACTTGGACAACATGTCCAAGCCATACTGTCTCTGCAGTAATCCAATACCATGTGGTGACCTAATCACCTCAATGCCCAAGAAATATTTGAGCTCCCCCAGATCCTTCATCTCAAACTTCTGTCTTAGCAAGATCTTTACATCAAAGATCTCTGCATCATGGTCCCCCGTAATGATTAAGTCATCTACATAGATGACAACAAGCACAACTCCTCTATCACCATGTCTCACATACAGCGAGAAATCTGCATTGGCTACATGAAAGCCAATAGTGACAAGATATTCAGAAATCTTGTCAGACCATGCTCTTGGTGCTTGCTTTAAGCCATACAAGGCTTTCTTCAACCTGCAAACATGCTCGGGGTGACCCACATCCTCATAACCAGGTGGCTGCAACATATACACCTCTTCTTGCAAATCCCCATGCAAGAATGCATTCTTTACATCCATCTGATGTAAAGACCATTGCTTTGACGCAGCCACTGCTATCACAACTCTCACCGTTGCCATCTTGGCAACTGGGCTGAAAGTTTCCTCATAATCAATCCCATATGTCTGCGCATATCCTTTGGCTACCAATCTAGCCTTGTACCTGTTTATGCTTCCATCACTGTTATGTTTAACTTTGTACACCCACTTGCATCCAATGGCTTTCTTGCCTTCAGGCAATTGCACTAAATCCCAAGTTTCATTTCCATATAGTGCATCCATCTCCTCATCCATAGCTTTCTCCCAACACACATTTCCAACAGCCTCATCAATGCATGTGGGCTCTACAACCTGCACAACCTTTGCCATATATGCATAGTGATGTGCCACATAACCATCATATGTAAATCTCTGCACAGGGTTCTTCACTCTCCCTGAGCTTTTCATTCATGGCTTCCATAGCCTTCTTTACACCAAGTGTTCTCATAGCTGGGATCCCAAGCTCCTCATCAAGGCTCATATCTGAGCCACTAGACTCTCCATCAACATGAGAATGCCCTGCAGAAATGTCAGGCATACCAAGGGGCTCAACCACTTTCTCTTTTCCTTTACGTGATGTACTAATCACATTTGCAGGACTGGTATTATGACGCAGCCTGGCACTCCATGGTCTATCGACAGACCCACTAGTAGATGAGGACTCTCCTGGTCCACTCAAAGACTGTGATTGCTGACCTGCATTCTGTGTAACCACACTTCCACTCACATCAACCCCAACAGCTTCTTTTTCAGCAACATACCAACTGCTCATCTCATCAAAAACAACATCCCTGCTTACCCTCAACTCACGTGTAACAGGGTTATAACACCTGTATCCCTTTTGCTCAAGGGAATATTCAATAAACACACATTTTTTAGCTTTTGGGTCCAGCTTAGTTCTCAGCTAATCTGGCACATGCACATATGCAATGCATCCAAAGACTTTCAGATGAGACAAATCTGGTTTTCTGCCAGTAAACCTCTCCTCTGGAGTTACATCATGTATGGCTGCAGTTGGAGTCCTGTTCATGATGTATACTGCTGTAGAAACAGCCTCAGCCCAATAGCAATGCGGCATATTCTTCTCTTCCATCAATGCTCGCGCAATCTCAGCCAGGCTTAGTTCCGTACGTCGTACGACTGAAATCGTACGTACTTGCTGTACGGTACGGTACCGTACGGATTTGTACGATACCGTACGATTTTTTTTTTTTTGTGTGTCGTCGTCGTCGTTGTTGTTGTTGTTGTTGTTGTTGCGTGGAGCAATTTCAGTCTTCTAGAGAGCCATTCATCGCCATTTGCAGCCTATAGGGAGCTGTTTGTCAGCGTGTGCACTTGCCATTGCCATATTAGGCAAGCGATCATATTGCCTGATGAGGAGGACGAGGCAATCTTCATGGAGCTCTATAGTGAGCTTGTGGCAGCAGCAGATACTCGCAGCACCAGGAGTCAGCATGGACGGGGGCCCGAGCAGTTGGAGACTGGAGTTCATAGGCCTCCGCCTTCGGCATCGGCAAAGGGTGGCCTTCGCACGTATGTGAGGCGGGGATCCTCGAGCTCCAATCCCCGCCTTCATGATGATATTCCATTGCCCCCTCATGATGATACCCCACTGCCTAGAGAGCCCTTGTTTGATGATGATGGCAACCTACTTAGCGAGAATGATCCTCAGAGTGTCTCGTCCACCTTCGAAGAGTCCTCTTCAGAGAACTCTCTTGATGGACACTCTAGTAGTGATCATGTTGATGATCATGCAGATGTTGGTGATGATGTAGACTTTTGATATGTTATAGCTCTCTAGGCATTGGGCATCTATCTCCTTCTAGCCCATCGATGATGTATTGTAGTATGTAGTATCATGTATGTACGCATGTTGGAACTTGGCGGTCGCCCATGCCATGAGTTTTTGGCCTATCCTTTTGTAGCAATTTTGTACTCTAATGGCATGATGACATTATGTTCATGGTTCTACTATTTTGTAACTTCTTGTCTACAATTTTTAAGTTTAGGAAGTATTAAAAAAAAAAACGTACTAATATCGTACCGTACCTCAAAAAATTTTAAGGTACCAATTAGTACCGTATTTTATCGTACCGTACCGTACCGTACCTTTCGTACTAACTAACCATGATCTCAGCAATGTGCCTGTTTTTCCGCTCAGCAACTCCATTTTGCTGCGGAGTGTATCTGCATGTGAACTGTCTCTGAATACCATTCTTCAAAAATTCAGAGAACTCATTGGAGAAGTACTCTCCCCCTCCATCTGACCTTAGGCACTTTACAGATTTCCCTGTTTGCTTTTCAACCAAAACTCTGAAATTCTGAAAGTGAGTGAACACCTCACTCTTCTCCTTCATGAAATATACCCACACTTTCCTTGTGTGGTCATCAATGAAAGTCACATAATACCTGCAACCTCCCATAGATATGGTCTTCGTAGGATCCCATACATCTGAATGCACAACATCTAGTGCATTTCTGCTCACATATCTGTTACGTGGAAACACATGCTTTGTTTGCTTCCCAAATTGGCATGCTTCACATATTTTCTGCATACCTTCCACTTTAAATTTTGGCAGTCCTGTCACAATTCCTTTTGTCTGCATAGACTTCAATCTCTGCACATTTACATGTCCAATCCTTTTATGCCAAATGTCTGTGTCTGCAACAATTCCTGAACCATTTGCAAACATCGCATCACTCATTTCAGGCATGTCTACATTCAACGTAAACATTCTGCCCACTCTGTTGCCTTTTGCAACCAACCTGCACTTGTCTTGAAAATCTTCAACATAACACCCATCAGGGTTAAACCGAACCTGCAAACCCTGCTCAATCATCTGGCCAACTGAAACCAGATTCTTTGTTATGTTCGGTACATGAAGTACATCTGCAAGGTACTTCACTTTGCCATCCTGCATAGACAATGGCACATCTCCAACATGGGCAATTGGATGAGCAGTGTCATCCCCTGTTTCCACAAAACCTGGTCTTTCCGGGTTTTTCATCTCCTTGAACCACTCCCCATGATTCGTCATGTGGTTCGAAGCGCCTGAATCCACATACCATACATTATCTTTTTGTGCTGCTTCAACATTTTCAGACATGGCATTCATGACATGCTGCATAACAAACAACCTTTCATTATCCTCATTATTTCTGCTTGAGGATGCATAGTTGTTTTGCTGCACTTTCCCATTTTGCATGTCAGCCTGCTTCTTATAACATTCTGCCTGCACATGTCCAGGCTTACCACAATAATAGCATTCACGTGCATCATTATATTGCCTTTGCCAATTTCCACGGCCTCTTTGACTCCCCCTGTCTCTGAATTTGCCTCTTCCACCTGCGTGTTGTTGCTGTTGTTGATTCTGGGACTGTTGTTGTTGCTGCTGCTGGCTGCTGGCCATAATTCTGATTACCTGTTCGGCCACCTCCTTGACCGCGTCCACGGCCTCCTCTACCTCGTCCTCTTCCTGAACTCGTGTAGAAGGCCTGTTGCTCTGAACTGTTTTTGCTTTGTGAAGACTGTTGGTCTTTACCTAAGCTCTTCTCTTCGATAATCAGCATAGACACCAAATCTGTAAAGTTAGGAATGTTTTCCCGAGTCTGAATGGACGTCTTGAACGCCTTGTATTGTGGTCCGAGACCACGTAGACAGACTTCCACCTTGTCATCATCATCTACTGACACACCAATAGATGCAAGGGATTCCACAATACCCTTTATCTTCAGCGCATAGTCATTCACAGACATGCTCTTTTTCTCCACAGTATGAAGTTCATTCTTCAACTGTATCTTACGTGCCTTGGTATTTGTTTCATAGAGCTTTACCAAGGTGTCCCACGCCTCCTTGGGGGACTTGGCATCCTGAATGTGCCCAATCATGGTGTCCTGTATACTAATGGATAGCCAATACATAACCTTCCTAGCTCCTTGGTTCCAGTCTTTAAACTCTTTCACATCTGCAGCAGTCGGATTTATATCCGGTATCTCCGGTGCCTCTTCATGCTCACCTTCTATGTAGTCCCAATAGCCTTTTCCCATCAGGAAATTCGTCAACCTGAACCTCCAAGCATGGAAGTTATTCTTATCAAGCTTCTCAGCCACAATCTGAGTTATCCCATCATTTGACATCTTGCCAAACACACAATTTTACCAGAACCTGCACTCTGGTTTTTCTGCACAAACTGCTGTATTTTCTGCACAGCGGTACTGTAGTACTCTCAAATGTCACAACCAGTGACTTCAATGTGCATACATACACCCAATGGCAACTGTAGACCTCTTTGCAGCACCCACAATGTCTGCACAGTCAATCTGTCTTCCTGCGGTTCTTAAAACAGAGTTCTGCACAGAATCGATGACTTACCCGCAGTGCTCGAAATCGCCTACTTTCTGAAAAACGGAGGTCCAGACGCGCCCGAAACGCGTTTCTGGTCCGAAAATTTGTGTCCGATAGGACAATATATATTTGCCCTATAGCTTTACTACCGCGAAGAAAGCTCCTCAATCAGAGATCGTTGCCGGTGCTTCCCGTAGAGCTCCCGACAAGGGTGTAGTCACCAACACAAATAGGGAAGAGTAGTTGAAGCTCTTACCCTCGTACCGCTTCCTGTGGTTCTCTTGCTTGCAGCTCAGCCCTTAGCACGAACCAGGCTCTGATACCATGAAAAGATGCAGAGGGGAAGAGAGCTTGAGCTCTTGCAAGCACACACACACACTCACAAAACCCTAATAGAGAACACACAAGGTGAGAGGCTGAAATCTTCTTCTTCTCTACTCAACACTCAACACACCATATACAAGAATAAGAGTACACATAATATGAAAGGTACTCAACCAAATACATACACGGGTTCTCTATAGTGTGAACCCGACTAAATGAGCTGGCGCTATAACTATGCCAGTCTCTAGAATGGCTGTCATACAGCCTGTCATCCCACTGGCCGCATATCACCCAAGATCTCACCAACCATGCCAGTGGTGTAAGTGTGGGGCCTATCCCCCAGGCGGGTCATCAGTGGCCACCGCCTCACTAGACGAGCTCGATATCTCAACAGTACTAAGCATACGAGTACAGGTTTTAGTCCTTTCATGCTTATGTATGGTTTTCAACCTAGATCACCTGTTACAGTGCGATTCTCAAGACTTCAGCATGATGCAGCACATAATTTTTTGCAAGCTATGCAAGAAATGTTACAAGTTATGAAGGAATCTATTAGAAGTGCTCAAGACCAAGATAGATTTTATTCTAATAGACATCGTTCACCCAGAGAATTCTCTAAAGGAACGATGATGTATTTGCGAGTTCCGAAAGATTCCGAGACGTTACGGACAGGTCGATCTCCGAAATTATCCCCTAGATACTGTGGACCATTTCGTATTACACGACGGATTGGTTCAGTTGCATATGAATTGGATTTGCCTTCTCATGTGAAAGTTCATCTTGTATTTCATGTCAGTAGACTTAAGGAAGTACTGGGTGGAACAGACTAGGTAGTTACTCCTCAAGAAATCATATATGTCGAGGACATGACATTTGTTCCACACGAACCTGAAAAGATTCTTGGATTTCATGAAAGAAGATTGCATAATACGCTTATCACGGAATACAAGATCAAGTGGAAGGATCGTGTTGAGGAGGACGCTACATGGGAGACATTGACTACTCTGTGAAGCTAAGCAGAGAGTGGGCTGCCATCCAGATGGTATGATGTAGCAGAGAGTGGGCTGATGTCCCAATGGTGAGAGCTGAGGCAAAAACACTGATATGCTCTATGTATAGTAGAGAGGGCTGCTGTCCCATGAGCTGTGGTAAAACGCAGATGATATGCTTATGTAAGCACTGATGTGAGCCCTGATGTAAGCACTGATGTAAGCCTGATGTAAGGCTGAAGATAAACGCTGATGTCAGCCCACATGCAAGCACTGATGACAAGGCTGATGTAAGCCTTGACGTAAGTGCTGATGTCTGCTGATGTAGGCACTGATGTATGCTGATCTCAAACACTGATGATAGCAGAGAGGGCTGATGTCCCATGGTGGCCTGTAGCAAAGAGTGGGCTGCTGTCCCGGGTAGTGGCCGGATGACAAACACTGAGGTGTTGTCCTGTCACGCGGAGATGGTGATGTAGAGCCTGGCAGAAGCAGCAGCGGCAGCAGCGACAGAGAGTGGTACCGGATATGAGCAATGAAGTGGTACACCGATGATGAATGATAGGCAAGGCTATATATACTGAGGGGAGGGGGGGGGGTTCAGCCTAAAAGGTGTAGGCCAGCAACCAAGACAAGAAAAACCCAAATAAAACATAAAAATACCCAAAAAATTTCCTTTTTAGAGCTGGGAAAAATATTGTTCTCTCACACCCCCTCTCAAGCCACAAAGGGGACCATGACAGACAATGAGAGAAGATGATGGAGGCCAGGGTCCCACACTGACACATTGGTAGAAGGAATGTATCCCCCTCTGGAAACAAAATCTAATAAAGTCAGAGAGGGCGATCGTGATGGCGAAGGTGGTGAAGATGAGTGGATGTACATGGGTTGATCGTCTCCCAAAGTAAGATCTTGAACGGGGCTCTCCACTGAGTAAGAAGTCCCATTCCCTGTGGGGTCCAGATCAAAGTTTGGAGAATCAACTTCTAGTGAGAGAAATTGGTCCTCTGGGAGTGCGGGTAGACAATCCATGTTGTGTGCTCTCGAGGTCTACAATCCCTTTGCTCACGATAGCTCTGATATCATGCGAGGGCAAAAGGACGAAAGGACCAGATGTACGAGAGATCAGAACAAAACCACACAGCATGAAATATGTGAGTGAACATATATATAATGGTGAGTGCAAATATGTACAAGAGCCCATAGGTGTGAGGTGACTCTGAGTAGAAAGACCAGTGCAGAAGCAGAGATGATGTCGAAGCTGAAGCACAGTCGGTGATGAAGGCTCGCGGTGATGTGAGGCAAAGCACTCCGTGTGGTGGTCGGTGTCGAAGGCTCGCGTCGGTGGATGCAGAGGAACTCCGAGGTGGTAATGGCAGCGGAAGAGTAGGTGATGAAGGCTCTGATGACAAGGGTGCTGCTGTACCTGAGGTGGTAGATGAAGAGCAGAGAGGGCTGCCGTCCCGAGTGGTGTAGTGGTGGTGCAAGCTCTAGTGACAAGGGTGCTGCGTACCTGAAGGGTGCAGGCTCTGGTGACAAGGGTGTTATGTACCTGAACGGTGGTGAGGAGCAGAGAGGGCTGCCGTCCCAAGTGGTGCAAACTCTGGTGACACGGGTGCTACGTACCTGAGGTGGTAAAGAGCAGAGAGGGCTGCCGTCCCGAGTGGTGCAAGCTCCGGTGACACGGGTGCTGCATACCTGATATGGTAAGGAGCAGAGAGGGCTGCCGTCCTGAGTGGTGCAAGCTCTGGTGACACGGGTGCTGCGTACCTAATGTGATGTCGATGGTGAAGCTAAGCAGAGAGTGGGCTGCCGTCCCGATGGTATGATGTAGCAGAGAGTGGGCTGCTGTCCCAATGGTGAGAGCCGAGGCAAAAACGCTGAAATGCTCTATGTATAGCAGAGAGGGCTGCTGTCCCATGGGCTGTGGTAAAACGCAGATGATATGCTGATGTAAGCACTGATGTGAGCCCTGATGTAAACCTGATGTAAGGCTGAAGATAAACATTGATGTCAGCCCAAATGTACGCGCTGATGACAGGCTGATGTAAACGCTGATGTGAGTCCTGATGTCTACTGATGTAAAACGCAAATGAAGTGCTAATGTAGGCGCTGATGTATGCTGATGTGAAACGCTGATGATAGTAGAGAGGGCTGCTGTTCCATGGTGGCCTGTGGCAAAGAGTGGGCTGCTGTCCCGGGTAATGGCCAGATGACAAACGCTGAGGTGGTGTCCTGTCAGGCGGAGATGGTGGTGTAGAGCCCGGCAGAAGCAGCAGTAGTAGCACAGAGTGGTACCGGATATGAGCAATGAAGTGGTACACCGATGATGAATGATAGGCAAGGCTATATATACTCAGGGGGGGTGCTAGTCGGTCAGCCTAAAAGGTGTAGGCCAGCAGCCAAGACAAAAAAAACCCAAATAAAACATAAAAATACCTCGAAAATTCCCTTTTTAGGGCTAGGAAAAATATTATTCTCACAGGGAGCCCCTTTTGCGGCCTAGATCAGCAGTAGCCATCAGAGGACCAATATAGAGAGCTCTCACCAAACCAAAGTGACGAGGGCAGATTCACCCACTAAAAGAATGGGTACTATGCAATGATACCCACAAAGAACTACTGCAAAAACTGAAACACTGTGTGTGGACAACAAGCATAAAAAGAGAAAAGAAGATCACTGCTGAATATCACCAGAAAAGGTTGTACATGACGTGGAGCAGCACGAGGGAAGTCTCGTAGGTGCTGCCTATCACTGCAGAAGCTGAAACAAGATCTAAGAATGAGGCTAAGCCTAGCAACCTTTATATAGGTGGGAGAGGAGCTAGTCGGCCAGTAGAAAATCAGAGGATTGGCCGACAATGCATAAAAATGCTGAAATGATGCCTAAAAAAAGGCAAAAAAAAAAATGTAGTGCCTAGATGCATATGCAAGGCTCCATATGGAGCCAAATACAAGCATGAATGTGCATGGGAAAGTCCATTGGGGATGAAATAATTTCCAACACCTCCTCTTCAGCGCCAGATGGGTGGACCAACTTCCGCACGCTACAAAAAATCCTCCAAAGAGTCTGAAGTAACACCCTCCTCATAAAAGGCACAAAGCTCGCAAAGATGTGGTACATCTGAATACCGAGAAGAAGCCACGAGAAGATCGAGAAGATATCGAAGACAAAACACCGGATCAATCTGGAGAGAGAAGCCCTCAAGAGATGGAACCATAGATGGCTCCGAAAAATGAGGTACTTCCTCTGCATCTGCAACAAGTATCGGGACCAAAGTAGAATCTTCCTTTGAAGAAGAAGGAAATGAAACAACTACTGGAACAAAAGGATGATCAGTGATAGCTGAATTTGCCAAGGTCGAAGTAGGAACAGGCTCCAAGATAGTGGAAGATGCCTCCTGAATATGTGAGGATATCTCATCCACCTGCTCTATAGAAGAACCACTATCCTCCTTTGAAAGAGAAGAGAGAAAATCTGCAATAATAGCAACAGCATGTAACAGCACAAGATCTCCAAAAGCCATCACCTCCAAGAGCCCCAACCTCCTTTAGAAAGACTAGAAAAGATGGTGGGTGGGAGGAAACCAGAAAGAGAAGAGAATAGAATGACTCTCCAATGGTAAAGGCTGTAAAGCAACTCTGTAGGGACTGGAGTCCTCAATCTGGAATCTAGACACTCAATCCTCAACATCCTCAATGCCCTCATCACAATAGCCTCTTGAATAAAAAAACGCCCAAATTATACTAATAACAGGTGGTAGGGAAAGAAACATTTTTGAAAAGTTTCATTTCATAAAAAATGAATGAAACGCGTTTCTTTGCAACTATGCCCATGATGATGTATTTCATGGACATGATGTAACCTTTTGGTCTCATAGATCATTTTGGCCTTTTGTAGACTAGAACAGAGGATCAGGACCATACTAGCACGGCATGGGAGACGTCCAGTCAGAGTACTCACCATGGAGGACATTGAGGATATCCGCCATCGACCGATGAGAGACATCTTTGGATAGTGATGTATATGATGCTTACCTTTGTTGCTCCAGTTTTCCTTCCCTGATACTATCCATTAGGAGCTCCTAGTACCTTACTTTTCCTCATAGTTGTTGTTTCATTTTTAGTTAGTTGTTTAGTTGTTTTAGCTTTCTTACACAGACATTGTATCAGATCCACCGATTGTTGTAACCTTTTTGGTCTCACAGGTCATTTTGGCTTCCCACTCTCCCTAGTTGCTGCTTCCGGATGTATTTATGTATCCATATTCATGTATTTATGTATCCATGTACTCATGTACCCCATTTTGACTAGTAGCATTAGCTTCCCACTCTCCCTAGTTGCTGCTTCCGGATGCCCCCTACTGATGTGTTGTGGGGCTAGATACTTACCTTCAGTTCTTTCACCGCCTCCCTCCTTCGCTTCGCCTGACCCTTCCGCCTCCCGTGTAGCCGCCGCACCCTTCCTGCTCGCTGCCCACCGTGTGACTACTCCACGATTGCTGTGCGCCCCCCAGCTGGTCGACTCTCCACCCTCCACCAACTCCCCCTCTCTGTTCTCCCGCTTCTCTCACTCCGCCCCCACATGCTATATGAGCAGGTTTTTGGGCGAGTCAGATGTCCAGGAGGTATGTCCGAGACTATTGCTAGCACCATTGGTGTGAAGCAAGGATGCCCACTGTCCCCCACGCTATTTGGGTTATACATTGATGAGGTGGCTGACTTCATTACACGGGGAGGCGGAGATGGAGTTGATTTAGCAGGTACCTCAGTACATATTATGCTCTATGCTGATGATATTGTATTAGTGTCTGAGTCCCCAGGTGGTCTACAGCAACATCTACATGCACTCGATGATTTCTGCACACACAGGGGTCTTACTGTGAACCTTGGGAAAACCAAGGTTATGGTCTTTCATACATCGAGACAGGGCAGGAGTCAGCGGACATTCACTCTCGCAGGATGCCAGGTGGAGGTGGTGACATCATACGTGTACCTAGGGGTTACCTTTTGTGCAACAGCCACACGCTTCACCATGGGTTCAGCAGCCAGAGCTAGATTGACACGGGGATATGCAACATTGGCTATGCTAGAGAGACAGTGCCACCAGGCGCATTTTCAGGAGCCCCGGACGAAGGGGTGGCTATTTGACACATTAGTCACACCGGCATTGATGTATGGAGCAGCAGTATGGGCGCCAGGCCTTGCTACCCATTGGTGGAGACAGATAGAGAGACCACAGGCCCTCATGATGGCACGGATGATACGCAGCAAACCGTCACTACCTCATGACATTATCCGAGCAGAGTTTGCTGCGCCTCCTATGATGGTAGAGGCCATATTTCAGACTATATGCCTGCTAGACAGATTCAGAGAGATGCCACAGGACAGATTATCATACAGAGCTTTTCAGGCATCTAGACAGTTGGCTGAGGAAGGAGACAGAGGATCATGGTATGCACAGGTCACACATTGGTTCTCACAGCATGGCCTAGACATGGATCATCTACCACCATTCCAGTATGACAGGGATGCACCACATATCCGTCTCTCTCATAGTGAGAGGAACAGAGTATTGAGACAGGATCTATGGCAGCTCTATACACGAGAGACATGGATATCGCCTACACAGCCTCTTCCACCGAAGATGCTATACTACAGAGATCACTTCATGAGTATCACTGATGATGGATTTATAGAGAGGCCTAGATACATGGAGGGCTTTTTACCACACGGCTCCCGAGTGGCTATTGGTCAGCTCAGAGTTTCATCACACCGATTGGAGATTGAGACTGGCAGAGCAGCACGGATCCCCCGAGAGGAGAGGGTATGCAGATTGTGCAGAGAGGAGGTGGAGAGTGAGGAGCATTATGTATGCAGATGCAGAGCATATACAGCCATCAGAGAGAGATATCCCATTTTATTCAGAGAGCCACATTCCCTACGCCAGATCTTTGAGGCAGCAGACCAGCGCATACTGGGGAGATACATTCTAGACATACAGCGCCACAGAGAGACATTATTACAGGCTCAGACAGCTCCAGAGGGGGGGCGACAGACACAGATTACTACATTTTTTCAGAGATCCATACCCCTCCCAGCCCCTACACGGCAGGGAATTACTCTCCAGAGAGCAAAGACACTTAGAGCCCGCAGGAGACAGAGGACACCTGGCTTTCGGACACCACGCCTATACCAGAGAGAGATGACAGAGATCAGAGCTCAGTTTCACAGAGAGGGTGCGGAGCGACTGGCTCGCTTCAGAGCACACCCAGGCATGTTCTTCAGGGAGCTGTGGACACCCCCTTCACTGATGTATACCATTTTATACCCCCAGTATGGTACAGGATGGAGCTAGCTAGGTTGCATATCATGATTGTATACTCCATGCATATAGCTTTGCATTCTCCTAGTAGTAGAGCTCCATCCCCTGCACACCCAGATTCAGCTTTTTTATTCAGTACTTTTTCATTTTGTTGGGATGACAGAGGATACCCCATACAAGTACTCCGATTTGTCTCATAGGCCGAGTTCGGTCTTTTGGAAGACGTTAATAAAATCTTTCTTTCTTTCTTTCTCTCTCCCCTCTGCTCCCTTTCGCCTTCCTTTCGCCACTCTGCGCCCTTTCCCCACAGTTCGCGTTAGGCGTCATTTCGCCCCTCTGCCCGCCAGTTCGCTGCCCATTTCGCCTTCCTTTCGCCACTCTGCGCCCTTTCCCCACAGTTCGCGTTAGCCTTCCTTTCGCCCCTCTGCCCGCCACCCCTATGCCCTTTCCTCACCCACCCTTGCTCAGGCCCCCAAGGCAGAAACATAACTCTCTCTCTCTCTCTCCTCCCTGCCTGTGGGAAGGACTGCAGAGTGATTTGGAGGAATGGCCCCGAGTCTCCAAGAGAAACTCGAGGCCCTCGAGATGGCAATGAAGGCATTAATCAAGGAGAACAAGAAGACATCCGATTCCAACCTCAATGAGGTGGAAAACAAACTACACAAGCACATCATAGCTCTCGAAGCACGGGTCACGAACCTCGAACAAGAGAACACGGCACTCAAGGAGGAGGTGAGTGCATTGAAAATGGAAATGGTAGCCATCAAGAATGCTGAGAAGGAAGAAGGGGAGATCAATGACAACACTCTCACGGCCATCAAAGAAGAGATCTCCAAGGAGATCACAAAGGACATGGAAGGAAAGCTCGAAGCCAAGCAATCAGGATAGGTCGAGGTGGTGAAGAAGAACATCCGTAAAGAAGTGAGAGAGGAAACTCAAAGGGAAGAAAACCAAATCATTCACACCACCATTGAGGAGGAGAAGATGAGGCATGCCCGCCGCCTCAACATTCGAGTCACAGGTATAGCCGAGACACCCGACTCCACTCCCGAGAAATCTGGACAGCTTCTATGCATGAAGCTCGGCTACAAGGAAGAGCACCCTCTCCCCTTCACCAAAGCATGGAGAGCCGGGAAAGACTCAACACGCAAGCGAGCCCTCATCCTACAGTTTGCAGGAGAGACGGAGAGGGTCACCTTCATGAGGAAGAGGGTTATACTACGGGGTTTAGAGGGAGCTCCTATTTTCTTGGATGATGATCTCACGAGGATGCAGCTTGAGCATAGGAGAACTTGCATGCCACGAGTCTTACACGCGAGGAGAGAAGGCAAGAAGGCCTTCTATCGAGATGGTCGGGTCATCATTGATGGCCGGCCCATGGATTAGCGGTTTGGGGCCTATGGGACACAGACCAGGCCACTGACAGAGATACACATAGCAGTATGGAACTGTAATGGTTCACTATGGGTGCAGCCTGGACGACTGGAGCATGTTATGGTGGGGACAGACATCATACTTCTGACAGAGACACATCAGAGCCCAGAGAGAGGGCTACCTCGAGTAGAGGGATTCCAGTGGGAGTCAGCATACAGGAGGACCACACGCCAGGGTACCTCGAGAGGGTCGGGGGGAGTAGCAGTCCTATTCAGACGAGAGCTACAGGGGAGACTGAGAGTGGTAGCACAGGATCCAGAGGCCAGATACATGTGGATCAGCTTACAGCTCTCACAGGACAGGGTTATATACATAGCTCTATGTTACTTTTCTCCATCAGGATCCTCCTATGTCATTACAGAGGACATGCCACAGGAGGAGGAGATAGGAGCCTCGCCATACACTTGTCTGTCAGAGGAGATTATGCATTATTCTACACTAGGGGAAGTATTTCTTACGGGCGACTTCAATGCCCACACACAGAGCAGACAGTGTGAGGTGTATGACTATGATGACATGGAGATCCTCCACCCTGTGGATCCAGAGGAGATAGGGGCTAGTCGGGCATCAGAGGACACTGGACCAGACAGAGGACATTATGGGGACCACTTACTAGAGTTGGGAGCCAGGCATCGTCTCGTTATTTATAACGGGATGCTACAGTGGCCGGGATCAGGAGGACTGACATGCTTCCCACATGGGGGTCATACACGGACCGGAGGCACGGTGGTAGACTACATTATGGGGTCTTTGGAGGCATCACAGCTTGTCACCTCATTCTCCATTCCACCTCGTCCTATTGGGGCAGATCATACATACTTGGCATTTTCACTAGCCGGATCACCAGTATCACCAGCCCCCCACATACCGACGCCACACACTACCATCTACTTCACACATGACATGGCAGACATATACATTGGCAGAGTAGAGGATGGGCTCCTACTCATGGATCCCCTGGCATCTATGGATACCATTACAGCCCAGCTCGCATCACTCCTACACAGGGCTGCATTACAGAGCTTCCCACATCGTGTACACTCAGGAGAGCCTGCGAGACCTGGGACTATGCCCCAGAACAGATGGTATGATGACGAGTGCAGAGCCCTATACTCACGACTCCGCATACAGAGAGCCTTGGGAGCCATCACAGAGCAGGAGTCGAGGAGAGAGATGAGGAGACTTACTCGCCGCAAAAGGCGGGCCTTCGCAGAGATGCAGGAGCTAGAGATCTTTCATTTCTTCAGGAGTAGAGATAGCCCTGTCTCATGGCGGCACTTCAAAGAGCCCCGGACCCCGACACCTATTGCAGACCCACAGACATGGATGATGGCACACATATGCAGAGGGTCTATACCATGCCCCACAGCAGCCACCTATACCTCAGCCACAGGAGCCTCGACCTACCACAGCTAGCTTCTTTACCCACTCGATGGTACAGGAAGCTATCCGCCGCCTACAGCATGGACGGGCCGCCGACCATATGGGCCTGCAGGGTGAGCATCTCATATATGCAGTAGATTCTTTAGCTCCTTTTCTTGCACACCTGTTTAACAGGGCACTAGCAGAGGGTTTGCCTGCGGAGTGGACGATGCACACCATTGTGCCGATTCACAAAACAGGGGATATGCTCGATCCGAGCAACTACAGGACGGTTATGGTTGGCCACGTGCTGGCCAAACTCTATGGTGCAGTGCTGGAGCAGGAGCTTAGCTTATATGCTGAGCGAGCAGGTTTACGCTCATCAGGGCAGGCAGGCTTCAGGAGAGCTTTCTCTACCACTGACCATGTATTCACTTTGAGATGTATGATTGATCAGGCCAGAGTGAGGAAGAGAAAGCTCTATTGCTGCTTTGTGGATTTCCGCAAGGCATTTGACACAGTACCACGAGAGAGGCTCTTTCAGCGCCTGCACTCTCTTGGCATACCAGCAGATATGACATGGGGCATCTATGCATTATATGAGCAGGTTTTTGGGCGAGTCAGATGTCCAGGAGGCATGTCCGAGACTATTGCTAGCACCATTGGTGTGAAGCAAGGATGCCCACTTTCCCCCACGCTATTTGGGTTATACATTGATGAGGTGGCTGACTTCATTACACGGGGAGGCGGAGATGGAGTTGATTTAGCAGGTACCTCAGTACATATTATGCTCTATGCTGATGATATTGTATTAGTGTCTGAGTCCCCAGGTGGTCTACAACAGCATCTACATGCACTCCATGATTTCTGCACACAGAGGGGTCTTACTGTGAACCTTGGGAAAACCAAGGTTATGGTCTTTCATACATCGAGACAGGGCAGGAGTCAGCTGACATTCACTCTCGCAGGATGCCAGGTGGAGGTGGTGACATCATACGTGTACCTAGGGGTTACCTTCTCTGCAGCAGCCACACGCTTTACCATGGGTTCAGCAGCCAGAGCTAGATTGACACGGGGATATGCAGCATTGGCTATGCTAGAGAGACAGTGCCACCAGGCGCATTTTCAGGAGCCCCGGACGAAGGGGTGGCTATTTGACACATTAGTCACACCAGCATTGATGTATGGAGCAGCAGTATGGGCGCCAGGCCTTGCTACCCATTGGTGGACACAGATAGAGAGACCACAGGCCCTCATGATGGCACGCATGATACGCAGCAAACCGTCAGTACCTCATGACATTATCCGAGCAGAGTTTGCTGCGCCTCCTATGATGGTAGAGGCCATATTTCAGACTATATGCCTGCTAGACAGATTCAGAGAGATGCCACAGGACAGATTATCATACAGAGCTTTTCAGGCATCTAGACAGTTGGCTGAGGCAGGAGACAGAGGATCATGGTATGCACAGGTCACACATTGGTTCTCACAGCATGGCCTAGACATGGATCATCTACCACCATTCCAGTATGACAGGGATGCACCACATATCCGTCTCTCTCATAGTGAGAGGAACAGAGTATTGAGACAGGATCTATGGCAGCTCTATACACGAGAGACATGGATATCGCCTACACAGCCTCTTCCACCGAAGATGCTATACTACAGAGATCACTTCATGAGTATCATTGATGATGGATTTATAGAGAGGCCTAGATACATGGAGGGCTTTTTACCACACGGCTCCCGAGTGGCTATTGGTCAGCTCAGAGTTTCATCACACCGATTGGAGATTGAGACTGGCAGAGCAGCACGGATCCCCCGAGAGGAGAGGGTATGCAGATTGTGCAGAGAGGAGGTGGAGAGTGAGGAGCATTATGTATGCAGATGCAGAGCATATACAGCCATCAGAGAGAGATATCCCATTTTATTCAGAGAGCCACATTCCCTACGCCAGATCTTTGAGGCAGCAGACCAGCGCATACTGGGGAGATACATTCTAGACATACAGCGCCACAGAGAGACATTATTACAGGCTCAGACAGCTCCAGAGGGGGGGCGACAGACACAGATTACTACATTTTTTCAGAGATCCATACCCCTCCCAGCCCCTACACGGCAGGGAATTACTCTCCAGAGAGCAAAGACACTTAGAGCCCGCAGGAGACAGAGGACACCTGGCTTTCGGACACCACGCCTATACCAGAGAGAGATGACAGAGATCAGAGCTCAGTTTCACAGAGAGGGTGCGGAGCGACTGGCTCGCTTCAGAGCACACCCAGGCATGTTCTTCAGGGAGCTGTGGACACCCCCTTCACTGATGTATACCATTTTATACCCCCAGTATGGTACAGGATGGAGCTAGCTAGGTTGCATATCATGATTGTATACTCCATGCATATAGCTTTGCATTCTCCTAGTAATAGAGCTCCATCCCCTGCACACCCAGATTCAGCTTTTTTATTCAGTACTTTTTCATTTTGTTGGGATGACAGAGGATACCCCATACATGTACTCCGATTTGTCTCATAGGCCGAGTTCGGCCTTTTGGAAGACGTTAATAAAATCTTTCTTTCTTTCTTTCTTTCTTTCTCTTCACCATTTCCATGGATTGAGCTTCCTCTCTCTCCTTGAGCCTCATCTCTCCTACACTCACATCATGGAAATCTTCCACCCTCCATAGCTTGAGCTCCAGATCCTGTGGATACCAACAAGGAGATCATCAGATTCATTACACGTCATCACTACTCCTTAGCATCGTATCAAAAGTTTGCCAAGAGGGAGCTTTTCGAATGCTTTGCTTATAACTTCCTTATGCATCGCAGTCTCAGCGGCATGAGACCTCCATTGAAGAAAATGGAAACAATCCCTGAGTGGGAATCTTCGTGTACTTCAAAGGTAGCATTAGGTCAGTTGTGCTTCACCACTATCATACATGATGAGTATCGGCCTTAAGTGAGGCATCTACTTTTTGTTTGCTTGCCTATTGTTAATCTGTTGCACTTGGTGGATGGAGATGTACCTTACATGGGCAAGATTCACGAGACAATGGATCCGATGATTGAGAACATCCATACAATGACTACAAGAACTAGAGATGTAGATGGAACCAGTACTATTCTCCACTCCAAAGTATAACAAATATTTTAGACCTGAGTTTCAACCACAAAGGAAGGCAACAACAAGCAGATGACAAGGTAGTTCAAGGTTGGAGCTCCACACTTCAGAAATTGATCACCTCTCCTAAACAACGTCGAGTAGTGAAGGACCAATTTGCAAGCTCTGGAGGCAAGGAAGGCATGTCTAGATGGAGCGATGCTCCAACATGACGGGTAACCTTAAGGCTTTTTAAATTTTCTCACACAATGCTGTGATACACATTGCAAATCTCTTGCTATGAACAATGAACATCAAATATAGCATTTTGTGGTTTTCCAAATTTCAGGTTCAGTGTGGTGATTCTCCCAAGCTCCATAACTTGGCCATTCAAATATTAAGCCACGTTTGCTCTTCCTCAGCATTGGAGTGATTTTGGAGCACCAAAGCCACATCCACACGAAGAAGAGGAACCGGCTTGGAGCCCAGAAAACCGATGATCTCATCTTTGTGGATGCAAACTTGTGTTTGCTAACAAAGATGAAACAAGAGTATGCACGAGATTTTACATTGGCTTTATGAAGATGCCGGTTCTGTTCAAGAGGCAATGGCTGAGGCAGACAATGATGAGAGCGAGCCTAATAAGGCTCAAGATGATGTTCCAAGTGATCATGATGAGTCTGAAAACTTTGTGGAAGAGGAAATGTCCAGTCTTGACCGGAAAGATGTAGAATCTACTTCCTAGATTTTAGAGCATAGACTCTGCGCTCTAGTCTCTTTTTGTTTCTCTGGAATGTTAAATTTGAGTTTGGTTTGATGACATGTCTGTGTTCATAACTTCATCGTTAAGTGATCCCCCCCCACCCCTCAGGCCTGCCCTGCCGACGTGGTGTTTCTGTTTCTGTTTCGCCTCCCTCAAAAAATTTCCATTCCCAGTTTCCCACGACTATTGAATAAAAGCGTGGAGAGTACGGATACAGTTTTTATTGCATTGTGAACAGTTGTTCAACAGCCTGGTAAGTCTTTTAGACGGATGTCACAGTTTCATCTAGTTGGTCAAGCTTCAAAACTTGGGGCCATACAACTTATGAGGATGCAGGCTGGTGCTTTGAATAAGCACCAATTCATCCACTCCACAATATAGGAGTTGGAAACATAAGCTGATTCGTTCCACAAAGACTCAGTTCATAATCTCTTGTGAGGTTCTAAACAAAAAGTAGGGAGCCACAATCTCTTGTGAGCTTCTAAACAAAAAGTAGAAATTAATACACCTTGGCATATTGAAGCACCAGGTGCCAAAGAACATTGAAAACACCACACTCCCCCTCAGAGAGGATATCTTGAACCTTTCAACGGCACTGAAAGAGAATTCAAGCTACCCACAAGGCTGAAAAGAATTTCTCCTGATTTCCCCTCATATAGAATAAAAATACTTTCCATCAACATGGTTGTAATATTAAGTTGTGTGTTCAAAGCTTTAAGGAGCAGTATGCTTATGCTTAATGTGAATGGGCACAACTACGAAGAATGCTGTCTGAAAACAGGTCCTTTTGAAAAAAGCTTGCAATACACATGATCTTCCACTCACCCCCTCCAACAAAATCCATGAAATCAATGCTTAAAGGAAAGGCACGTGCCTGTTGAATGTGTGGAGCTAATTTTTCCAAAGCTTGACAATATGGTAAAATTGCCTGCCAAAAAAATCACAAGATTAAAAGAACAATGGAAAAATTCACACTGGAGGAAGCTAGTTCAAACTAGTCCAAATCATGCAGTTAAAAAAGTGTCGTACCCGGGCTGGGTGTCCTAGAAAAGAAACATTCCAAACACTAAAGAGGCCCAATAGTACCTGCAAAAGTAAAGCTCAGGTTACTCTTTACATACTAGATAAAAGAAAAAGCAACAATGTAAAACTTTGATTCTATAAAGAAAAGGAACGATAAAGAGGGAAGTAAAGGGGATCCTACTTTTAAACTTCTTCTAGAAGTGTTTAAACCTGACCTTTTCTTGGCCATTAAAGAGATGCAAGAAAGAGCATACATGACAGCATACTAATCCTGTAAGTTGTCAATGCCCAAGTATCCACACAACTCCCTGAAGCAAGGGAGTAATGGTCCACAGCGAATCCCAGTAATGACTCCAAGGAACAAGCATTCTCTCTTTTTGTCTAGTGAAGGCCGGGAGATTGTCACAATGTGCCCAATCTTTACAAGAACCTAATGTCATTCATAGTTGTCGAAATGCCCCAACAGAATGGAAACAGCAACCTCCAAAGCCTTTTGAAAACAGCCAAAAATGAAAACAAAACCAATCCCAATGCTAAGTCATTATGCCATTTCAGAGGGCTCATTTGTGGAGCACAAGGAGTTGAGCAGGATCAAGGTGATGAATGTGCAAGGTTACAGTATGAAGAAGAGTTGGCTGAAAACATACTACAATGCAAAGCCAGAGCTGCATTTATGACGGCACTCACAATCTTTTCATTGACAACTAGGTAGGACATTAATAACATAAGGCCAAGCGTAAAGTGATAAGACATTCTACCCAATGTGGCCTTTCCTGACTTGCCAACCAATGCTTTCCAACATTGTTGTCAACGGTGCTAGAAAGAGTCGATTGAAAAGTTGGGATGCAAATGTCTGAACAGGGTTGGCCAATGGCTTGGACCTTAGCAATGTTTTAACAAGACCATATGGCATCTAACATAAGAAAATATCCAACATCTATGCAGCTTAAGTAATGGGCAAGCAACATCCCCACCAAAGGCGAAGTTCAGCTTTCTACTTCCTATGACAGGTTTTAAGAAAGTTTAGAAGATGGCTTTCCATGGGTCAGAAATAAAATATACACTACACTAAAGAAACAAGGGGATGGATGAGCTGAGCTTCTGTGAGTTTGATCACTATAGCAAGGAGTGTCGGATCAAATGACTATCAATCGTCATCCTTAGCAAAAGCAACAGTGCACAAGTACATTCAGAGTTTTGAGAGTAAATTCTATGGGCAAGTACCAGATGTCTAGATAGTAATGTTCGACCCCATGGGAGTTGTAAATAGAGAACCTGAAGATAGCACGTAGTGCGACCTGCTCTTCCCCCTCCCCCCTCCCCCCCGCCCCCCCCCTATGGTTCTACCTGTGCCTCGCCCCCCCCCCCCCCCCCCCCCCCCCCCCCCCCCACCTGCTGCTCTTGCCCCCCCTTCCTTCTTCGAAGCTGTCCCTCCCCCTCTCAGCGCCGACCCTATTCTTTTCCGCCCCCCTTCGTAGCCTCCGTTTACGCTTGCTTGCCCTTCCCTCCCCCTCTCCGTGTGCGCGAACCCTCCCCACCGCCCCCTCTCCCTTAGCTTTTTCTTTTTCCGCCCCTTTCCCTTCGCCGCCTTCTTTTTCTTTTTTCTTTTCTGTTCTTTTTTTTTCTTTCTTCTCTTTTTTTATTTTCTTTTTTCTTTCTTCCTTTTTTCTTTTCTTTTTCTTCTTTTTTCTTTCTTTCTTTCTTTTTCTTTTTCTTTTCTCTTCTTCCTCCTTTTTTTTCTTTCTTTCTGTTTCTTTTTCTTTTCTCTTCTTCTTCCTTTTTCCTTTTTCTTTTTCTTTTCTCTTTTTCCTTTTTTTTTCTTCCTTTTTTCTTTTCCTTTTCTTCTTCTTTTTTCTTTCTTCTTCTTCTTCTTCTTCTTCTTCTTCTTCTTCTTTCTTTTTTCTTTTCCTTTCTACGCTCTCCGCCCCTCCCTTTCCTCTCTTCTCCGCCATCTCTAGCCCGTCCTTGTTCCTCCGGCAACGCCCTCAGGTTGTGGGTATTTCTTCATTGTCTAGGCAAGTTTCTGTTGGTGTTGGACTCACACACTCACACACAGAAGCCTGCACATTAGGGTTAGGTGCAAGAAGAAGAAGCTCACACAGAAATGAGAGAGAAATGAAATGAAATGAAATGTTATATTAACGTCTTCAAAAGGTCATAATGACCTATGAGACCAAAAGTTACATCATGGTGGATCTTGAAGACTAAACAGGGTTAGGGTTAGGGTTTACAGAAAGAAAACAGGCATGGAAAACAAGCAGGGAGTGAACACGACTGCTGTAGATATCTCAATGATAGAAAAATGTGAAGTACAAGCCACATGATAGTGACCCCTAAAGGATAAGTGTTCACATGACCGGCCATAAATGTGCCGGGTGGACCAAAACACTTATAAACTGCATATAAGTGAAAATGAACTAAACTGGGGGAAAAAACCTCCACTAACTGAAGTAAAAAGTGCCCCAGTAACCTACTGATGATCACTAGCACTCCTCTGGGTGCATACACAGCATAAAACCCAACAAACCCCCCTGGAGTGATATGTGATCATTGTACATCATCCACCAAAAGGGAACAAATTCAAAGCATTGCGGAATGCTTCAAATTTCGGACGTGGTAATGCCTTGGTGAAGATGTCTGCCACATTCTGATCTGTAGGACAGTAGATCAGACTGATATCTCCTGCCTGGAGTCTCTCCCGAACAAAATGATAGTGAATCTCAATGTGTTTCGTGCGAGCATGAAACACAGGATTCCTGGCCACAGCAATGGCACTCTGACTATCAGTATAGATAGGTGTAGGCTCCTCCACTCAAATATCCATATCAGTCATAGGACGACGCAGCCAAACACACTCAACAGTAGTAGTGTAGGCTGCTCTGTACTCTGCCTCACAAGATGAAGTGGCCACCGTGGTCTGTTTCTTGCTTAGCCAAGAAATGCATGAAGCGCCAAGGAAGAAACAATTCCCACTAGTGGAATGTCTGGTATCAAAATCACCAGCTGAAACCGATCCCGTCAAGTGGGAAAGACTCAGTTGGACACCTACACGTTTAATAGCACAACTTTAAAACCACAGATATGAAATGGACAACTTAAAACAACTTGAAATTTAAATGAACAGAAATGGAAAGATGGACACCAGCACTGGGGCCGGAACGGGCCGACCCCCCCCTCAATATATGATATATTTATTGGGAGTATTTAAAGAATACAATGCTCCATGGGTTCTGAGAACCAGATAATGTCCATGTACATATGAAAACAGTACTAAACAAATAGCTCGAATTTCGATGTAGAAGCTCGAAGCAGATTGACCACTAGTGTGGTCCAATCGCTACGGTCCTGTGCTTTCACTGGACTCCGCGGAGAGCACCACACTGGTGTTCCGAGACCACGCACAGACAGGCGCTCTCGTACTAACGCCTGGCTCTCCCGATCTCAGCACCTTTGGACCGAGGTTCGCCCATATAGCTTGGACAACCCGGCACCGAACGGGTGTAGGCCGAGCGGGACGAATCTTTTACCAGATTTAAACATTAAATGCTTTACTCAAATCTGAAAATCACTTACTTGTAGTTGGTTGATAAAAGACCAAGACTTGTGGAATGATGAAGTCTTCCAGATGATGAAGAAACAGTTGCCTCGTGGTGAACCACCAAGACAAGAGTCACCGCAAGAGATCACAGCCACCTGCTGTGAAAGAAGGAGAGGCTTGTGTAGTTGCCAACCGAAGATAGCCTCCCACTGTAAGCTCAGCCGCCTGAGAGAGAAAAGAAAGGGCAGTTTGCTGGTGAAAACACGCAGCCTGCAAGACCAGAGGATTCGCCTGTAGAGGGCAGCGTATGCTGTATGGAGATGGCCGCCTGCAGCAATGCTTATGTGTGAAGCGCACCACAAATCAATGCTAGCCGCCTGTAGAAGTGGAGGCGCAGCCAACAGCAGAGGAAAAACAGAGATGCGCCTGAAGTGGGGGCAGCCGCCTGGGAGAGGAGCAGTAGGCGCAGCAGTACAGGGAAAAGTTGGCAGCCGCCTGCTGTAGATTCAGTCGCCAGCAGAGATGGGGAAAAGCATGCGCCTGGTTGCTGTAGGAGCAGAGGCGTAGGTGACGACTTCTTGGTCTTCACGTGGAAGGAGAACCGGGTGATGAACCAACGCCAGGAAGAAGCGTTCGGATTTTTACGCTTGAAGGGGTAAACTTTTTTAATAAAATTAATGTGGAGTTTAACTCCACGCTTGCATGAGGGTGGGGGAGTTTGGGTAGGTGCCTTTGCCCACCCCCACACTCACTTAAATGGGGCTCCCCACCTTGGCCCCAAAGTGGGTGCCCAAAGTGGTGCCCACATTTAAATGAATGTGAACACTTCACCTTATAAATCAAAGGGTTAGAGATAAAATATTAAAACAACATATACCATATACTTACCACCTGTTCACATGCACTGAAACTCGTCAGAATACAGAGCACACTTCACGACTCACTGGCAGGCGTCCCCGCTCAGTAAGTAACACGTCAGGCAGGCAAACACACGAATACATGTCATGCGAAAACAGTTTCAAACATGCAAAATATGTGTGCATGTGCAAAAAGTAACATGGACATATCTCCCGTTCATGGAACATGTACAAAATATCTGTCGGCACAAAACTGGCTCGACATAAAACATAAAAATCCTGGTCTTCCTATGGAGTGACAATCCCATAGGTAAGACGCAGTTCCAGGCACGAGTTTCCCTAGGTGTGACAGTCCCATAGGTAAAACACGGCACGAATACTGGCTCTTCCATGGCGTGACAGTCCCATGGATCGAACACAGTCCAGGTCATACACGGGTGGCACTGATCTGGCTCCCGTCCATACGACACCATCCTGCTAACACACGGGTGGCACCAGTCTGGCTCCCGTCCATGTCAGCAAAATACTGGCCTCTTCACATGAGACACCGGCCTGGCCTCAGGTGAACGAGACGCAAAAATGTGGGAATGGACCAAATGGTCGGCCAATTGGTGACACCAGCCCAATCTGAATCACTGTAAGCATGTAACTGCATGTCACCCCCCTCAGGATAAAGCAACCCAAGAGACAAGGTACCCTGCAAATAACGGAATACACGCTTCACAGCTTGCCAATGTGACAACCGTGGGCTGTGCATGAATCTGCTCAACTGAGAGACTGCATACTGAATATCTGGCCTTGTATTACACAAGTATATGAGGCACCCAACAGCCTGAGCATATGTAGTGGCATCAAAGGAAACACTGTCATCTTGTAGTGACAGTTTCATCCCAGGCTCCATAGGAGTACTAATAGGCTTGCAATCCTGAAATTTAAACTTCTCCAGAAGTTTAGTAACATAACGTGATTGCAACAACCCAATGCCTCTGTTATCCTGCACAAACTGTATGCCCAAATAGTAATGTACAAGGCCCAAGTCAGACATGTCAAATGTCTGTTGCAGTATTTCTTTAAATGCTGCAATTTTGTCATCATTTGATCCCATGTGCAAGAGATCATCCACATAAAGACTGATGACCAGCAGATCTGTCTCTTCTTTCTTCACATACAAAGTGGTCTCTGATGGACTGTTCACAAATCCCTGAGTGAGTAGAAAAGCATCTATTTTTGCATACCAAGCTCGTGGAGCTTGTTTCAAACCATACAAGGCCTTTTTCAGCCTGCATACTTTCCCCTCATGACCATGTTCTGCAAATCCCATGGGCTGAAACACATAAACTTCCTCCTCGAGGTCCCCATGTAGGAATGCAGTCTTTATGTCCAACTGATAAACAACCCAACCACGATGTGCAGCCAATGCAATGACACACCTAAGTGTCGACATACGGGATGTAGGAGCAAATGTCTCCTCATAATCAATGCCCTTCTTCTGTGCATAGCCCTTTGCAACTAGACAGGCTTTGTACCTGTCAATGGATCCATCTGCATGTCTTTTCAACTTGTAGACCCATTTAGTACCAATGGCTTTCTTGCCTTTGGGCAGATCAACCAAATCCCATGTTTGATTCTTTTTAATAGAATCAATCTCATCCTGCATGGCTTTGTTCCAATGCACATTATCTCGTGCATCCACGAATGAATCAGGCTCATCATCATCCTGTAAACTGGCTGCCATAACCAGATTCAAATCCATGATGTGTGCATGCTCATTGGTCCTTGTCTCCCTACGAGTACGACAAGCAAGAGGACCCTCTAAATGGCTGTCCTGTAGTGTCCTCAAATACCATCTAGGTATATGTCTGACCTGTGGTGCCTGCTGTCCCATATTTGGTTCAGCTTCTGGCTCATTTGGTTGCTGAATTTCTGCACCACCTACATCATTTGCTGGCTGTCCATTACCCTCATGAGTTGGATCACCAACTGTGGAATGAAACTCCATGGGTAGAAGACCTTCAAATACATCATTTTCAGCCTGATTTGCCTCATAACCAGCCATGGATAATTCTGATTTTTCATCAAAAATCACATCCCGGCTGATAAATATCTTCCTGGATAGTGGGTCATATAACCTGTAGCCCTTGCTCTCACGGCTATACCCAACAAAATGCATTTTGTGGCTTTATCATCAAGCTTCCTCCTCAACTCTTTGGGTATGTGTGCATATGCAAGGCACCCAAAGATACGAAAATGCGATACAGAAGGCTTGCGGCCATGCCAAGCCTCAAAAGGAGTAATAGAAACCAATGCCTTTGTGGGACATCGATTCAAAATATGACAAGCACACATTACTGCTTCCACCCAAAAGATATGTGGTAGTCTTTTTTCCTTTAGCATACATCTGGCCATCTCCATGAGTGACCGATTTTTCCTTTCTGCAACCCCATTCTGCTGTGGAGTGTAAGGAGTAGTATACTGATGTTTTATACCTCTACTCCCAAGAAAAGAATTCAGCACATGTGACATATATTCCCCCCCTCGGTCAGAACGGAGAATCTTCACCTTGCATCCAGACTCTGTCTCAGCAAGTGCTACAAAGGCCAAAAATGCATCATATACCTGTGATTTCTGTGTCAAAGGATAGACCCAGCATATACGAGAGAAGTCATCAATAAATGTTGCAAAATAAAAGCAACCACCTAATGACTTTGTCTGCATGGGACCACAAAGATCACTGTGTATAAGTTGCAACTTTGCAGTTGCTCTTAGAGCCTGATCACGTGGGAAGGAAAACCTGTATTTTCCCAAAATACATCCTTCACAAATGTGATCTGGAGGCTTCTCCATGAGAGGTAGATCTGTAAACATATTATGTCGCTGCATAAGCATAAGACTACCAAAATTTACATGCCCCATGCGAGCATGCCATAACTCCGCATCAACCATAGCTGGAGTAAGAGTGAATGCATGATAAGCAGACTGATCCACTGGCTGAAATGCATCCAACTCATAAAGTCCATGACATAATGTACCAGTAAGCATCAAGGTCAAGGCATTTGCTTTGTCTCTGACCATGCATTTATCATCATCAAAGTGGACTTGCATTCCACAATGTGCTAAAGAAGAAATGGACAACAAATTCTTCTTTATCCCTGGTACATATAAGGCATCTGTAAGGCGGAGAATGGAGCCATCAATGGCTGTAAGCTGAATCTCCCCAATGCCACAAACTGGATATGAAGCATTGTTGGCACACTGAACAGTTTTGCCAACAGGGGCAGGGCCAACATGACTAAACAAATCCCTGCGAGATGTGATATGCTTTGAGGCACCACTATCAAAATACCAAGTACATGCATGCTCTGTCAAACTGAGTGCCTGAGTAGACCAAGAGGCATCATAGCTGCATGTAAAAAAACAGTAATCTCTGTCCTCAACAAAAGAAGCAGTCTCTGGAGGAGCTTTAGGAGCATCATTAACAGACATCCCAGCTTCCTTTGCCTTCTCTTTGGCAATCCTCTTCCTACATTCCGTGATGTAGTGACCTGGCTTCTTACAGTAATGACATTTTCCCTTCTTCTTGGGCTGTCCATCACTTTTCTTGGTATCCTGTGAAGAACCACCATCACCTGAATTTTGATTTGCACTCTTTGGCTGAGATTTCCCTTTCCCCTTTTGACCTGTAGTAAATGCTTGTTCAGCATTTGTGTTCATATTCATATTCTTCCTCATTTGCTCCTCTTGTAGTAAGAGAGCAACAAGTTCCTGATACTTGAGGGGTTCAACAGCATTCCTCATGCTGAGGTTCAAAGAGGTATGGAAAGCCAAGTAAGATCTTGGCAAAGAGTGCAAAATGGTGGACACAAGCTGTGTCTCAGGAATAATCTCATCCACATTGATGAGTTGCTCTCTCAAATCCTGCAGCTTGTTTAAGTGGCTAGACATATCATCTCCTTCATTCATTTTCTGATTTTCCAGCTCTCTTTTCAAAAATGAGATCCTAGCCTCATTACGAGCAACATACATCTGCTCCAAAGTCACCCATGCATTCTGTGAAGTGCCAGCTGAACGAATATGAGGTATAATGGACCTCTGAACTGACAATGCAATGAGTGACAATGCTTGTGCATCCCTGGCATCCCATGTCTTTTGAGCATTTGTTCTCTGAACAGGCAATGGCTGTCCTGGAGCCTGTACCTGTTGTCCTCGTCCACAAGCACCCCCTTGGGGAGGAGTCTCTGGAGCCAATGGACCTGGACGTGGTTCATCACTAACAAAATCCCAAAGACCTTTTGCCACAAGCACATTTTTCAGCATAAAACTCCACAAGGAGTAGTTCGTGCCATCCAATTTGTCTTCCTTAGACAAATATGTGAATACATCACTTTGCTGTTGATTTGCCATTATGCTTTACGCACAATGTTGTACCTGTTTACCAAAAAACCCAAAAGCAAAAAACCTGATAACAACTGTACTCCACTGAATACAGTTTACCCAAATCTGCCTGCACTCTCAATCCTCTGAATGTGCAGCTTAATGCACCAATGACTGAGTAGAGCAGCAAATGGCGTACACAATGCCAAAATGCCCCAAAAATGCCCAAATTTGCTGCACCCAAACTGTGCAAAAATTTGTATATTTTCTTGCTAGAAAATCTGCCTTTTGTGCCTGTATATTTTTCTTGATAGAAAAAACTGCTTGTTGTGCCTGTATATTTTTCACAGAGAAAAATAAGACTGCCCAATATTCAAAATATGTAATGCTTACCACTTCTGTATTGTGCAGGTACTCAGCAACTCAGTCGAGGTGCTGTACGGAAGCATGTACGAAAGCAGAATGTTGACGTTGCAGGTTCTGTTCGAGTGTACTGTGCAGGTACGGAGCAGGTACTGTCCTGCGCAGGTTTGTACAGAGGCGCAGACTCGAAGCAGGTGTCGACTTGCACAATAGGTGGCGCACAGGTGTCGACTTGCAAGCGAATACCAGCAGGCGGCGACTTGTAGTCCACGCTCACCGCACCATGAAGGCGTAGGCGAAAGGTGGCTAGTACACTTGTGTAAATGTAGGCGACGCCTTTTGTAGTACTTTATTGAAGGCGACGTGCGACTGGATGTACGGGCAGCTAGTGCGCACGGCTGAAGCTGAAGGCGGCGCACGATGGGAGTACGGACAGCAAGTGCGCACGTGTGACTGAAGGCGGCGCAGATGTACGGATGCTGTACGTTTGATGTACGGGTAGTGCTGAGCGCAGGCAGTGTACAGCAATGGGCAAGGGCAAAACTTCAATTGCTCTGATACCAATTGAAGACTAAACAGGATTAGGGTTAGGGTTTACAGAAAGAAAACAGGCATGGAAAACAAGCAGGGAGTGAACACGACTGCTGTAGATATCTCAATGATAGAAAAATGTGAAGTACAAGCCACATGATAGTGACCCCTAAAGGATAAGTGTTCACATGACCGGCCATAAATGTGCCGGGTGGACCAAAACACTTATAAACTGCATATAAGTGAAAATGAACTAAACTGGGGGAAAAAACCTCCACTAACTGAAGTAAAAAGTGCCCCAGTAACCTACTGATGATCACTAGCACTCCTCTGGGTGCATACACAGCATAAAACCCAACAAAGGATCTGATACAATGTCTGGATTAAAAAAAAAAAACCCAGAAAATGAAAAATAAAGATGATACTACAGGCACCTAGAGAGAGAGAGAGAGAGAGAGAGCCAAAAGTGTGGTAGCCACAAAATGGAAGTCAACCCTTGCATGTGTGTCACATCCATATAATATAGAAGTACAAAATATTATATGTAGAGTGTCCTTTCACACTTGATATCCAAGGGAAAAAACCACATGGGAAAAAGTGCCCTTGGTTAAGCCCTGTTCACACATAGCACTACCATAAGTGAGCATATGCCTACAAATCCCCCTTGTAGTGAAAGTGTGAACCTGTACAAGGTAGTAGATCACTCTCTATGAGAGTAAGCCCAAAGCTTTACGGAAAGCTTCAAACTTTTTTCGAGGTAAAGCCTTTGTGAATAGATCTGCAACATCATCTTGGGTAGGGCAGTAAGATAAACTGATCTCCCCTGCATGTAGCCTCTCTCTGACATAGTGATAATGAATCTCAATGTGCTTGGTACGTGCATGAAATACCGGATTTCGTACCACGGCCATAGCACTCTGTGGCTATCAGTGAATGGTGGTGGGTGTCTGCTGACACTCACGAAGATCAGCCAATAATCTCCTCAACCATACACAATCTACTGTAGCTATGAAGACTGCCTCAACCTCACAAGTAGATGTGGCAACAGTGGGTTGCTTTTTGCTCAACCAAGATATGCATGAACTGCCAAGAAAAAAACAATTCCCACTGGTGGTTTGCCTGGTATCATAATCACCAACCCAATCTCAATCACTGTATGCATAAAGCTGCAAGTTGCCCCCCTGGGATAGAACAAACCAAGATCCAGGGTACCCTGAAGATAACGAAAAATGCGTTTGACTGTTGGCCTGGGCTATGCATGAATTTGCTCAACAAAGACACCCCAAAAGATATGTCTGGTCTCGTGTTACACAAGTAAATGAGGCATCCCACTGCCTGGCTATAAATGCCGACCTCAAAAGGCTCTCCAATATCATGCATAGTAAGCCGTACACCTAGTTCTACTGGAGTAGAAATGGGCTTACATTCATCCATGTGAAACCTTTTTAGCAAACTTTTTATGTACTTAGTTTGCTGCATAATAATGCCATCATCTGTATGCATAAACTATATGCCGAGATAGTAGTGTAAAGGCCCCAAATCTGACATATCAAATTCAGCTTTGAAATCTGAAATTTATGCTTTGCTACTAGTACCTGTAATGAGCGTGTCATCTACATACAAGATGACTATGAGAATATCGGCACCAGTTTTCTTCACATACAATGTGCTTTCAATTGGACTATTCACATACCCTTGGTTGGTTAGATGAGCATGTATTTTATCATACCAAGCTCTTGGAGCTTACTTTAACCCGTACAATGCTTTGTGTAACCTGCATACTTTATGTTCCTCACCAGCAACTACAAAACCAATGGGCTGATTTACATATACTTCCTCCTGTAAATCCTCATTTAAGCATGCAGTTTTGATGTCCAATTGATGCACTTTCCATCCTTTATGTGCAGCCAATGCAATCACTGATCTTATTGTAGTCATTCTCGAAGTAGGAGCAAAAGTCTCCTCATAATCTATTCCCTTTTTCTGGGAGTAGCCTTTAGCCACAAGTCTTGCTTTGTACCTGTCAATAGTACCATTAGACTTCCTTTTGACTTTGTACACCCACTTTGTTCCAATGACATGCTTGCCTTTCGGCAATTCCACAAGATCCCAAGTATTGTTCTTCATGATAGAACAAATTTCATCTTTCATAGCTTACACTCAATGCTCATTCTCATGTGCTTCTTCATAAGAAGAAGGCTCTTCTGAATCAAAGAGACCACCCATGGCTAACGCAGACTCCTCATCATGCATATTCAATGCATGGCTGGAACTAGCCCTTGTTCTACCTGTGAGTAGAGCTGCAAGTTTGCTTTCTTGCAAAGTTTTCAGCAACCATCTTGGCACTGACTTGGCTGTGTCTATGGCTGTTTGCTCTTCCCTGACAAGATCTTCCACTTCTTCCATTGAAGGAGGCTGAATGGCTGGCTGTTCCACATGTTCTACAAGAGGATTTTCTTGTGTAGGGGCTGGCTGATCTAAATCCCCCCTAATTGCAATGGGTAATAGTCCATCAAACATGTCATGTATGCCTGTATCATTACTTTTATACAAGCTGTACATAGGCTGTACTGAATTTTCAGCAAATACCACATCTCTACTGACAAAAATCTTACGTGTTGTTGGATTATAAAGATGGTATCCTTTGCTCCACAAAAATGCATTTCATTGCTTTATCATCTAGCTTTGTTCGGAGTTATTCTAGCACATGTGCATATGCCAAACACCCATATGTACGCATATAATCCCATGTTGGCTTTCGGCTATACCAAGCCTCAAATGGTGTTATGGTTTTCAAAGCTTTTGTTGGACACCTCTTTAACACGTGATTTGCACACATTATTGCTTCCATCCAAAAATTGTGAGGCAACTTTTGTGCTTTCACCATGCATCTTGCCATCTCCATGAGAGAGCTATTTTTCCTCTCAGCTACACCATTCTGTTGTGGTGTATAAGGCACAATACATTGGTGTTTGATGCCCTTTTGAAGCATATAATCCTTGAATGCATTTGACATGTATTCTCCACCTCTATCTGAGCGGAATGTTTGAACTTTACATCCACACATATTTCAGCCATTGCTACAAAGTGTCGAAAGCATGTAAACACCTCTGCTTTCGCTTTCAAGGAGTAAACCCAAGCAAACCTGGAGTAGTCATCAATGAATGTGACGAAGTAAAGATGCCTCCCTATGGATGGTGTCCACATTGGACCACATACATCACTATGTATGAGCTGTAATTTACTTTCAGCTCTAACAGCTCCATCTGTGGGGAATGGTTTTCGTTGCATCTTTCCCAAAATACACCCCTCACATACATGTCTTGTTGGAGACTCAAGAGGCGGCATATTATCAACCATATGATGCTTCTGCATAAGCATCAAACTCTGAAAATTTACATGCCCAAAACGAGCATGCCATAGCTCTACATCATGCATAGCAGGAGTGTGGGCAGCCACTGTATTTGCATCATAAGTACGCTTGTCATAGCTCTCCAACTTATACAAGCCTTTGTATCGTGTTCCAGAAGTGACTATTTCATAACCCTTTGATAGGTCTTTTACCAAACACTTCCCATCTTCAAATTCAACCTTTAAACCTGGGTCGTCAGAAAGCAGATTTTTCTTTATCCCTGGAACATACAACACATTTTTCATACATATATTGGCACCATTGGCTGCAATAAGTATGACATTGCCAATTCCCTTTACTGGATATGTGGTATGATCTGCACATGATACAGTGCGGCCATTTGAAGCATAAACCAAGTGCTGAAATACATCTTTGCATGAAGTGATGTGGCTCGAAGCACCACTATCAAAATACCATGATACATCCTGTCTATCAAATGCAATGCAAGATTTTCTCCTTACAATTGCTGTATATTTTAGATTCATCTGGTATGACGTTTGCCTGGATGGTCTTGATCCTTCCATGATTGGGATCATTTGTTGTACCACTTGAGGTGGTACACCCTTCATCTCTATGTATTTCCAAGCAAAGTAGTCCTTGAATTCTTTGAGGAGAGCAATTAGTTCCTTTTCCTCAGCTAGAGTCAAATCCTTAGTGATATAGACAGGTTTGGGTTCCTCCCTTGGCTCTGCAATGTCAATTTCTTTAACTTCAGTTGGACTGTCGTACGATGTGGATGGACCATATTCCTTTACTCTTTTGGCCGTGAATTGGACCACTTTTTGTTCGTCTTGATAGTGTATGTTTTGAAATGGTCCAACACTGAGAGTAGGTTTGGTTTATCTTCATCCTCTCCTTTTGTTTGAGACATCACCTTCTTAGCCTCATGCTTGGCTTCAACGAGAGCCTTGTTTTGTTTTTGGCACCCTGCTTTCATGAGCTTAGGCATTTTCGGCCCCCTCAAGGGGTGACCTCCTCCTTATGTTTTCCTTCAAGGGATATCTTACTCAACTCTTCACCCCAATTCTTAGAAAACTCCTCATGCACCTTAGTGGCTTCGAGATATCTCAGCCACCACTGTGTGTCTGTGGGTTTATTTCATAAGGGGACATTTCGTCGAGTGATATACCTCTTCTATTTTTGACATCTTCTGAGGCATTGAGCACTAGTACGGCCTTCTGATCCAGTCCCTTTTGTGCTGGAGGCTTCATTCTCCATATCCTCTTGTCTTGGTTGCACATTGACTATGCACACTAAGGTGGTAGGGGCGTGCCCTGATTCAACATATTGGGTTCCTAAGGGTTGCAAAACATCTATAGTTGTAAGCACATACATCTCATTGTCTGAAGCACTTGGTGTGTCACTAGTGCATGTGAACAAAAAAGTGTACTCTTCCTGAATTACATTAGCTGATTGCTATGCTTTGTCATCGGAAGAGTCTGCTGCTGCATTGCTTGCTTCTTTCCTTTTCTCTTTTGCACATTCACTCATGTAGTGTCCAAGCTTATGGCAATAGTGACATTTGCCCTTTTTTTTGGGCTTGTTTGCATCCCCTTTGTCAAACTTTTCACCACCAGAAGAGGGCTGTCCATGACCAGTCTTGCTAGACTGTTGTCCCCCATGCCTAAAGCTCTTTGCTTTACCCTTATCCTTGGCTGCAAATGCCTTGTCTCCACCACGGTTGCTCGATAAGTTTGCTCTTGTTTGCTCTTCCTGCAAGAATAAACCCACCAGCTCTTCAAAAGTGATGGGATCACCACCTCCTCTAATAGAGAGGTTGAGAGAGGTGTGAAAGCCCAAGTAGGAAGGTGGTAAAGAATGAAGAGTGTTGGTGACCAACTGTCTGTCTGGGATAACCTCATCAATGTTGAGCAATTGTTCCTGCAAATCTTTCACTTTGGTGAGATGATCTGCCATGGAGTCACCCTCATCCATAGAAAGAAGATCCAATTGTCTCTTCAAGTAGGCAACTCTTGCCTCGTTGCGTACCTGATACATTGCTTCGAATGTGTCCCATGCAAGCTTCGATGTCTTGCAAGAACGAATGTGCGGAATAATAGTCCTTTTCACTGAAAGGGCTATCAATGACATGGTCTGTGCATCCCTAGAGTCCCATCTCTTCTGCTCTTGTGTGGGAGTAGGTTCTACCTCAGGAGCTCTTTGAGCATCTCCCCTTTGAGGCGTTGTTGGCTTTATGGTAAGTGGGAGTGTGTCATCACCACACACGATGCCCCAAAGCCCTTTGGCTACTAGCAAATTACGGATCATGAAACTCCAGAGGGAGTAGTTAGATCCATCCAGCTTGTCCTCTTGGGTGAGCACACCAAATACATTTGTAGCATTTTGAGCCATGTCAACAAAACACACCTACAAGCAAACCAAGCACCAATGTGCACTACCAGGCAACCAAACGTCCTGTGCAAAAAAAAAAATTTACCTACAAACTAAAGCAAGCGTAAACCTGCACCAAATTGTCCAATTACACACAATATGTATACATATGCGACAAATCACTGCTATAATCCCCAATTACATGCTCCAATCTGAAAAGCCCCAACTTTTATGCATTGCAATTGCTTCAATGTGCAGTTAATTGGCCAATTTTCACAAAAGCCCCAAATTTCTGCAACCATGGAAGGCTTTATTTGCTGATTTTGACCTCAATTTGAAAAACTCGCAAATTCCAACCCAAACAGCATGTATGGCACCACCTACAATTTGTCTGGCAAAGGGGAATCCTGGCAGACCCCCAAAAGTTACTGAACCTACCATGCCCTGAAATGGCTGCAAAGATTCTCTTTTTTTTTTTAATAAAAATATAAAGCAAAGGTATCTACAAGCGAGGACATCACGGTTGGTACAGGCGTTAGTCGGGCAGCACGGAAGACGCAGGTATAGATGGCAGGTCAAGCTGGCGAGGGATCTGCAGGTACACGCTGGACTGGAGCAGTGCAGGGACTAGACGACATGCAGTATCTGGAGCTGATGAGGTGATCGTGGCCAACGGGGGGAGGGGGGGGCGTCGGACACGCTGTAGTGCAGAGGCTCGGTCCGAGGTAACTCCTCTCGGGCGAGGTAGGTCCAGAGCAGCTCGTGGAGGGTCCACAAGATCCACTATGTCGGTGTCCTCCACCTCCTGGGTCCGGAAGAAACTGGTGATGGTTGGCTGCCGAGGGAGGGGACGGGGTGGCTGGGGCTTGTCTCAAGAAGGTGTCCCTGTGTCTATGGAGCTCAAGCAAGAAGAGGAACAGGCAGTGCTAGTCCTGGAAGTCAATGATCTTGGAGAGGACTGAATCCCTCACGAAATAGACAGTGAAACCTCCCGCGGATCTCATAGTATACTGGGCAACGGCATATGTAATGCTCCTCTGTGTGGTGGCATAGTCGGGAGATCCTCTCCTCTCTGGGTGTCCGTACGAGCTTCCCGTCTCTGAAGATGCGCTCGGCTCTACCTGTCTCCACTCTGAGGCGGTGGGAAGAAACCCGTATCTGGCCAATCACAATCCGCATGGCATGGGACATGTGAACACTCAAGTAGCCCGGCTGCTAGATGAATCCATCCTCAGTGAGTGTGAGGAAGTGGTCTCTGTAAAAAAGCATCTTCGTGGGGAGCTCCGGGGGTGTGATCCATGTGCAATGTGTGTAGAGGCTAAGAAGATCTGACCGGATAACCCGGTTGGTATCCTCGTGAGACAACCGGAAAAAAGGGGAGTCCAAACTGTACTGAATGGGGGGTAGGTGGTCCATGCAGAGCCCATATACTGAGAACCAAGAGGAAACTAGTGCATACCATACTCCAGAGTTCCCCTCAAGTGCTAGCTGTCTGGAGGACTCCAGGGCAAGCCTTGGGTACCTGTGGGGATCCATGTGATTGATGCGATGGAGGTATGTGACTGTCTAGAAGAGTGCCTCCACTACCATTGGGGCTGCAGCAAACTCTGCCTGGACAATCTGGTGTGGGATTGATGGTTTGCTACGGATCATACAGGAGAACATCGTGTCCTGGGGCCTCTCAACTCGCTGCCAATCCTCATTGGATAAATCTGGCCCCCAAAAAGTTGCTCCATACATCAAGGCTGGTGTGACAAGAGTGTCAAAAAGCCAACCCTTCGTCCTGGGCTCCTCGAAATGTGCCTGGAAGCACTGCCGCTCAAGTAAGCTCAAGGCTACATATCCCCGCGTCACTCTGGCATGTGCTACGGGAAGCATGGTAAAGTGTGGGCCACTGAAAGTGACACCAAGGTAGACATAGGATGAGACGATCTCCACAGGATCCCCTCTATATTTGAAGCTCAATCTGGATGTGACGGGGCGAGAGGTATTGAAGACCATTACCTTGGTTTTACCAAGATTAACAAAGAGGTCCCGCTGAGTGCAAAAGTCATGTAAGGCATCCAACTGTCTTTGAAGCCCTTCGGCTTAGTCTGAGAGGAGAGCGATGTCATTTGCATGAAGTAGTATGGGGATCAATATGCCTGCCAGTGTGGGACCAGCCCCGCCTAATCCATCAATGAAGCTCGAGATCTCATCAATGTAGAGGCCGAAAAGAGTGGGTGATAAGGGCAGCCCTGTTTCACCCCAATGGTGCTGTAAATCTCCTGTGATGTATCTCCTGGGGCTCTTACTCGTCTCGTGACGGACTCATAGAGGGTGATGATGCTCCAAACCATGTCAGATGGGACTCCGATATCCTGTAGACGGTGTAAGAGGCACGCTTGGGGTACAGTATCAAAAGCTTTGCGGAAATCAACAAAGCAGCAGTAAATCCTCTAGTGTCGTGCTCTACCCTCCTCGATGATGGCACGGAGGGTGAAGATGTGGTCAAGGGTAGAGTAGCTCCTCCGAAAGCCAGCCTGTCCTCAGGCAATGCATCCCTGGCTCTCTGCAAATGAACTGAGCTCCGCCTCTAGCACTGATCCATAGAGCTTGGCCAATGTGTGGCCAATCATGATCGTCCTGTAGTTATTAGGATAAGTGGATCTCCGGCTTTGAGGATGGGGGTGATGGTGTTGGTGGACCAAGAGGGTGGAAATCCTTCACAAAGGGCTCTATTGAACATGTAGGCTAGTAGGGGCGCTAGGGTATCATGGGCATGCGAGATGTACTCGGCAGTGAGTCCCTCATGATCTTGGGCTCGCCCATTGCGTAGTCTACGAATGGCCTTGAGGACCATGCCCTTTGTGAAGAAGGTGGAGGTGGTGGGGCGGGGGTCTGGTGGTGGTGGGGGGGGTGGGGGTGGGGGTGGCTGATGGGGGATATGAGAGGGAGCGAGCATAGGAGTGCCATGTGTCTGGGCAGGTGATAGGTGTGGGAGGGCGATGTTCTCGGAGTTTTTTCCATGCCTCTTTGCAATTCGGCCCTAAGAAAAGTCGGTATAACTCATCCTCTTTCCGAGCATAGAACTCTCGTTTCTTGCGTTGGGTGAGCCGTTGAGAAATCCGTTGCGCTTGGCGCTTCGTGATTTGCCCAATCCGTACCTCATGCTTAAGACGGGAACGTGTGGCCCGACATTCGTCATCATACCAACAGGTCTGGGGCATGGAACTGCAAGGTGGCTTGGCGGTAGACCACCGCGTGCAGATGAAAGAAGCTGTGGCGGATGTGTGGAGTATGGTGGTGAGTTGTGTTGTGAGGGTGGATACGGGGGACAGTAGGTTCCACATCCTGGAGTTGGCGGTAGATGTGGTTGGAGTAAACAAGGTCAAGCTCGTGATCAAAGAGGACCTAAGTGTAATGTGAGATGGGGGGGGGGGGAGTGGAGGGACGGGTGGTGTGCAGGTAAGAGTGAAAGAGAGGTAGGCATGGTCAATTTCAAAAGGTGGTGGCGGAATGGAGAAGTTGGGGATAAGGTGTGGCAAAGCCGGAGATCCCATAAGGTAGTCCACCGTGCTAGTACCTCCTGAGCGAGGGAAGGAGGTGAGGGCGCCGGGGGAGGGCCATCGGGACATCCCGTTATAAATAACGAGACCATGTGCAGCTCCCAGCTAAACGAAATATCTCCCGTACACTGTGACCTCCTCACGGTCCTGTGATGATCGTTGCAGCGCTGTGTCAGTGATGTCCAGCTCCTGCAGTCTGATAGGGTCGTCTAGATCGAGTAGTGGGTCTTGCTGACTTCCCGTCCTGGCGTTGAAATCCCCGAGCAGGACGACTTCCCCCAACTGTGAGAACTCCATGATATCCTCATATAATGGTAAGTACGGTGACTGGCCATGCTGTGCGGCGTAAGGGGAGTGGCGTGGTGCAAAATAACACACAGCAATGTGGATGACTCTGTCACTGCTAAGCTGTAACCGCACCCAAAGATATCGTGCATCCTCGTCCTTCCTGGCAATGCTGAGAATCTGTTGGAGATGGGATCTGAAAAGGACAGCTACCTCCCCAGAGCCACGTACTCCTCTTGATGTGCAGGTCTCGCCTCGAAAAGCTGACTCCCACTCATACCCGGCTATGTATGGTAAGCCCCTCTCAAGGCTCTGATGAGTCTCTGTATAAAAAATGACATCCCTGCCTGTGAAAATCTCGCTCAAGCCTCCTAGATTCAACCACAGCATGCCATTGCAGTTCCATTCTGCCAACCCCAGGTGTTTGGTCTCATAGACCCCACGTCCCTATTTGGGACGGCGCTCAGTGATAATGACTCTACCATCTCTGTAGATAGCCCACTTGCCTGCTCTGCGGGCCTCATGAGCAGTCACCATCGCCTCACGCCGGTGTGCCACCTGTGCTGGAGTGAGATCTTCTCCCATGTACACCTGTGTGCCCCTGAGGGCAGCCTGCTTGTCTAAGAAGGCATGTCTGCTGTGGTGGCATCAGGGAATCTAATGATGAGGGGTCGCTCTCGTGTCATATCCTTTCCTGCCCTCCATGTATCTGCAAAGGGGGGGGGGGGGGGGGGGGGCGATCCCGTCCACTCCTAGCATCCGGCAAAGTGTCATGGCATCTCCTTTGGGGAAGCCCCCGCCTGTGGCCCCCGTACTCGCACATGGAGGGCCCTATCCTTCTTGCGTTTCTCCTCCTCGAGAGTCTCATGTATGATGCTCTACAGGGGTTTGTGCTTCTTCACCACCTCCACCCAATCTTTCTTAGTGGTCTGCAGTTCTTCCCGCAGCTTATCACTCGCAGCTTTCAACTGCTCCAAGTCAGTCCTTAAATCCTCCTGAATATTCAGTTCCCCTTCCTCCACTGTATGGTCCTTGACCGTAGCCTTTAAGGCTTCCATTTCTCCCTGGAGTTCCCCTATCATTGGGGCAGCTTCTGGCATTCCTGTTTGTTGCAGCTGGGTCTCTTTCAACATCTGAATCACCTCTTCCTGGTGGTTCACTTGGGCTGTCAGTTCTTCAATCTTGTTCTTCTTTCCCTATATCTCCTTGCGCAGGCCTTCCAACTGTTTTTCATGTTGGTTCAGAACCCTGTCCAGCACCTTCTTTTGTTCACCCAAGAATTTCTTGGTGTTGTCCTCCACTATCTTGATGTATGCCTTCAGCTCCTGTAGGTTCATTGTGCTATTTCCCCCTAGTTGCTGCCTTGGGGGCCTGAGCAAGGGCGGGTGGGAAAAGGGCGGGCGAACACACAGTATACGAACAGGCGCAACCTGACAAGCACAGAGCAGCGTGCAGAGCAAGGGAGGTGGAGGGGAAGCGCGCCTGTGTACAGCACGGAAGCAGGGGCGCAGCGCGGCAAAGTTCGTCTCTGCCCTAGAAACTGGGAACACAAAGTATACGAACAGGCACAGCCTGACGAGCACATAACAGCCCGCAGAGCAAGGGAGGCGGAGGGGAAGCGCGCCTGTGTACAGCACGGAAGTAGGGGCGCAGCGCGGCAAAGGGCGTCTGTGCGCTGGAAACTGGGAAGCAGAGGCAGGGTAACAAAGGCGTAGCGCGGCAAAAAGCAGCAACCAAGGCCACCAGCGCGCAGCGTGAACAGAGGAGGGGGGGGGGGCTGTGCAACTTCACGCCATGAGAGAGAGCCAAAAGTGAGGTAGCCACAAAATGCAAGTCAACCCTTGCATGTGTGTCACATCCATATAATATAGAAGTACAAAATATTATATGTAGTGTGTCCTTTCACACTTGATATCCAAGGGGAAAAACCACATGGGAAAAAGTGCCCTTGGTTAAGCCCTGTTCACATAGCACTACCATAAGTGAGCATATCTTCTAGTCTTCACCCCCAGGAGGACTCCATGGCAGCCGCTCCGTCGCCCCCGACCGAGGCCACCGTTACCTTCCTTTTGTTTTTCAAAGCGGACCTGCAGCTTCTCGTTACGACTGTCACATCCCTAGAGGCCTCCACTCTGGTATGCAAGATTGTCGGTAGCCGCCCCACGTGTGGCTAACTCATAGAGATCTTCTTCAGGCTAGCCTCCTAGGTGCGCCAGCAAAGACCGCAGATATTCATCCTTTGGGACGCGACGACTACCAGGTTGAGTTCAACTCACCAGCGGCGTCTGATCTTGTCATGCAGCTGAGCCCCATTGCACTGCGTATGGCCCATGCCTTCTTTGCACGGTGGCAGCACGGCTTCGACCCGACATCTGACCCATTAGCTAGAGTTTCACGCTTTCTTGTGACAGTCTGCTTTCTAGGCCTCAAGAAGGAATACCTTCCTTTTCTCCCAATGATTGGTGGTGCCATCAAGAGAGTGATGGAATCCCCCCCCACCGCTGCCTCGACCCTCGCACGAGCAGCGGGGATTCCATCTCTCTGCAGTTGTAATGCCTCACCGGATTCTATGCCTCACATGATATCTATTCCTAGTCTTCGAGGCAATCCCATTATGCAGCAAGTGGAGTATTCCGGCATTTCAGGCCAATGCTTTATTTGCAGACAGATGGGTCATCTAGCCAGAGTTTGCCCTCGGCGTCAGACTAGGCGACCGCCCCCGGTGGTTCCCCCTCCTACTTCCCACTCAGATCCTCATTAGGGGGCCGAGGGAGGAGCAGGTTCCCAGGCCGCGAAGCACCAAGTTCCGACCATGGATGACCAGGGTTGTTTCCGTACGGCATACGATAGCTTATCCAAATAATAATAATTTTTTTGGAAGGTAATGGTCTTTTTTTTGCTTATCTATGGCTGTTTGAGCTTCCTCTGTACTATGATGCTTCCCTCCTTTCTAAAATACTCCATATCTAGACTTGGAAATACCTAAGTTTATAAGTATTTTTTTAAAACACCGTATTTTATCGTATGATAAGAAAAAAAAATCGTACCGTATTTTCCTGTACGGTATCGTATGGTACGAACCGTACAGTATCGTACCTAGCAACTATGTGGATGACCCATCAGCCGGAGAGTGGCAAACAGTTGGTCCCCGTCTCGGTCGCTAGCTGAGCACCAGAGCTGAGCATCGCCGTCGTGCGCGCCAGGCTGGCAACATGCAAGAGGATTCGGTTCTGTCAGAGAACCATTTCGAGCACTTATCACAGCACCCGCCCGTAGACAGCGGGCCCCCTCCGGTCACGGAGAGGGTCCCCCCGCCCCTCCCGAGGTGGCGGCCGATTCCTCGTCGCGACTTCTCCTCTGGCCTTCAATACCCAGTGGGGCAGGTTGACCCCACCCTCACTTCGTCGAGCCTTCCCCAACAGATTTCCTCTTCGATGGATACTTCTCAGCAACACCCCTCTCCAGCCTCTCCGCCTTCCCACTCCCCCTCGCTTCCTCCCCCGCCACCTCCCCCCACCCTCGCCTCCAGCTCTTCCCACAATCGCTCCATTTGCGCCTTCCTCTTTCTCCGTGCCTACGATCCCCCCCCCCCCCTTTTTTCCGCCTCTCCAGTGCATTCCCGTCGGCCCCCTGCGGCCCCTGATCCTGAGAGGAGACAACCGGCGAGTACCGTTTGCCGCCTGATTCATCGTTTCTCAGAGCCGGTGGAGATGACCATTGCGGCCTCACCAATGAGGCCTCTCCCACCTGAGTCTCCAGGCGGGTCCCCCAGGATTTTGGGGCCGCCTGTGGATTATAGTTTCTTCCGGTGTCTTCCGACAGAAGGGACAAACAAGTTCGAGGAGACCGTAGCCCCTATTCGAGTATGTGTGGTCTTCCACCACTCTAGACCCTCTACGCCAAAGAATGGCGCGATGATCTTCTCTTTCCCCTTGAGCGCAACCCTCGAGACAGAGTGGGATCTAGAGTCGGTGGCCACTACCATACAGGATGAGGCAGTTGAGCTATCGCATCATCTGCAGGATCTCTGGATCACAGACGTTCTTACTCATCTATGGCCTTTGGCCAGGATGGAGCTTGGTGGATCAGCACACCGAGACCAGGGAGGGGAGATGGTGACCTCCAACCTGGAGGTGCTACTTTTTGTGTTCATGCATACCTCTCTCGCAGCACCTCTCCCCCCTTCTTACAGATACCTCCATTGTGATCGATGGAGCACGGAGTATGCATACTCTTGCGCTCGGGCAGAGTGGCAGTACATGGAGGGAAGGATCCGCGCACACTTGGCACGAATCCGCACCAGACAAATTGTGACTATTCCCCGTCTAAGCCCGCGCCCAAGACTCTTCGAGTTCCGGTAGTTCCGCCTCACACAAAGATTGATATGAGGATTGTCTCATGGAACATTCAAGGCTTAGGGAGGCCTCAGTGCTTTCAAAGACGAAGCGTCCTTAGAGGAGAGCTGCATCGAGCTATGGTGGGGGGATCTATCGAAATTCTTTTCCTTCAAGAGCACCATCTTACTGAGGGGCGTACCCGCTGCTGCAGGAAGATTCTACCAGGCAAGAGTCGTACTTTTTGGTCTCCATCCTTCGGCCCTTCAGGGACGCAAGGAGGACCGTCTCTCTCTGTCTGTGGACAGGATCGGGAGTCATAGTTCCAAGACGTGCTCAGTGGGTTACCATTTTGATTGGAGAGGATAGCGTTGGCTTCCTCAACATTTCTGCCCCGAATGCGGTTGCAGATAGTTGGAGCACTGTCCGACAGGCCCTTCCCCAAACTGATTTTTGGTGCATGGGCGGTGACTTCAACATGATAGAGGCAGCAGAGGACAGAATTGGAGGTGGCACGGCCACTGTCTCACGGGTGGAGTACTCTGCATGGGAGGAGGATAGAATTTATGTTGACGAGTGGGCTTGCAGCCGTGGAGGCATGGTTGGTATTCTGGCAGGCACTACATTTTCAGATCATGCCCCAATTATTCTATCCCTAGAGGACCCATGGAGGCATGACAGACATGCGAGCTCCAAGATTCCAAACAGCCTCACTCGGGACCCCGAGATTTGTAGCCGGATTCAGCACATATGGGCGGGTCTAGACTTTTCCTCAAGATCTACAGCGTGCACTTTGGATGAGGGCCTTGGGGAGGTCAGTATTTTCTTACAGGAGGCAGCCCAGAGGAGATTGGAGGGATTTTGGGAGCAGGAGAGGAGCCAGAGGAGGGGCCTATCCTCTTTACAACGTCTTCAAGAGAGTTCCCCGGACAACCCGTGGATTGAGAGTCAGATCGCAGCTGCCCGCACGGAGATTCGGTCCATTGAGGAGAGGAGGGTGGAGTATAGATACCATGCCAAGACCTCATTTTGGACCCAGGTCAGACAGATTGTTCCAGTGGCCTCAGAGAAGCAGCTTGGGCAGCCTTTGATCTGGAACCCCGTGATCTGTTTACCCAGTGGCCACATGCTAGGGGCTCGACCACATGCTAGGGGCTCGACCGCACATATCCTGGGGCGCCTTGAGCATGGGACCAACCAAGTCTCTTGGAGATTGGGTTGCACATAGGCAATTACCTCAGGAGGAGCAGGAGAGAGGCCTGACAGGGATCCGGGGTAGAGACAGACTCAGTATCGACATTGACTCAGCTATTCCTCCGGAGTGGTTGACTCCTATTCTAGACCTGACCCCGCCGATATGGCTAGGCGTGTTCACCAGACACGATATTCTCGTGGCAGTCTATGGAGCAGATGAGGACAATTGTGGTCACTTTTTCTATTGGATTACATGGCAAATTAGAGAGATCAGAGCACCCCTTGGAGGATTTCAGAGGCTGCACCTTGGTTTTCGAGCACGTGCATGGCACATAGATCCAGCACCGACCAAGGTGGCCAGGGAGAGATTTTGGCGGTTATGGATTTGGGAGTGCCGACCTCTCACACGGTTGCAGTGGGACCCTGGAGAGTGGACGTTGTTAGACATCATCCCCTTCTTGCTGGCTTCCTGTTTGGTGTCCTATTTTAGCCTCTAGGGCTGACCATGTTAGCTAGAGGGGCTGGTCACCCCTCACATAGGTTTTCCATATCTTGGGCATTTTTCCCTAGTCGTGGAGGACTTTTTCCCTAGTCGGCTGCCTTCATATGGGCATATATATAGCTGGCTTGCCTCCCTCATTCTTCACTGCTTGCTTAGCATTGTTTGCTGCAATTCCTCACATACGAGGTTTCCTCCCCCCTTGCTCGGGACATGTATTCCTTTTGTCACCTGTGTTTCCTCCCCATCTCTCTCTCTCTCTCTCTCCTGTGTTTCCACTTTCCCTTCTTCCGCTACACATTCTATCATGGTATCAGAGCGTCAGTGATCTTCAGTGTTGGATGCTCCCTCCTCTCCCTCCTGCGTTTTTGCTTTTAGGTGGACAGTGTTAGAAGTCATCTCCTGTCTAGTTTTATACACCAGGGCCTTTGTTGTGGGTGTGCCCGCCCTTATGAGGTGTTTTATCATTTTTCCCCACTCTCCGCATTTTTCCCCTATTTTTCCCATTTTTTCTGTGGCTTGGGAGGCAGCCTTGAGTTGGCAGGAGGATCCATTTGCTGGCCGACTACATCAGGATGTGTGTACTGGAGCTGGCCGACTGTACTTGACCAGTCGTGGATCCTCAGTGCTGGCCGACTGGCTGCATATTGCTGGCCAACTTGATGCAGTCGTGGAGTGCCTTTTTCAGCAGGCCGACTGCTCATATGGGGGCATATAAATAGGCCCCCAGCCCCCTTGCCACTTGTGTATCATACCCGGGATTTTCTTGTGTATATAGAGTAGAGTTACACGCCTACTTCTCTCTCTCTCTTGTGCTGTTTTTTCTGCATGCGTTTTTGCTCTCGTGTTCCCAGATCTGGTCATCATCTCCGCTGCGTATTCTGACATGGTATCAGAGCCTAGGCTCTAGATAGGTCTTGGGATTTGTGTGAGCAAGAGGGGGACTGCTGTGTTGCTGATTGGTGGACTGTTTTGGGCTGATTGGGAAGAGAAGGTGCAAGAGGAAGGAAGGGTGATTTGCTGGACAGCCACTTGCAGGTTTTAGTTCTTCTTTGTTCCCACCCACCCACCCTATTCAGAGTACATCCCCGCAATGGCAGATCTGTTTGAGATGGCCGAGAGACATGTGAAGATCCCGACACTCCCCACGTTCCCGGTGGACCGTCAGTTGGACAGGAGCAACTACGGCATATGGAAGGTTATGATGGAGTCTGTTCTGGAGTCTTACAACCTCGCTGATTTCGTCGTCGTCGGTGTTCCACGGCCGGAAGTAGAGGAAGGGAAGTTACCGTCGATCCAAAAGGACCGGGAGGCTCAAACACAGACGTGGGATCGTGTCAACGCCAGGGTCCGTTCGTTTATCTTTCTCAACTGCACACCACAGGTAATCAATCATGTAAAACATACGACGCTGGCCAGAGGTATATGGCAACATTTGGCCTCTCTTTACAACAGGGTATCGCCCATGAAGAGGATTTCCCTGGAAGTACAAATGCGGGTTATGAGCCCTGCAAAGTCGGCGACGATGCGGGAGCATATTAACAAGCTGCAGGCTCTTCAGCAGGAAGTTCTTCAGGCTGGGAAGGAGATATCGTCAAAGGACATGGCCATAACGTTGCTGTCACATTTGCCCTCTTCGTACTCAGCATTTTACTCGTCTTTGATTACCAGTGGCAGGCTCAGCACCATCACGTGGGAGGAGCTTGTACCCATGGTCCTGGACCAGGAGGAACGATTCACGAACCCTCCTCAGGGTGGAGGTTCGGAGGCCTTAACTGGCCAACGGTCGAAAGGCCGTAACATGCGCAAAGGGAAGGCTTCATCGGAGAAGTCTTCTGAGAAGAAGTCCGTTACTGACCGCGAGAAACTAAAGGCAGAGAGGACCTGTAATGATTGTGGCGAGAAAGGCCACTATTGGAGGCAGTGTCCCAAGCGGAAGACCGAGAAGGGTGAAGATTCCTCAGTAGCAATCATGAAGACTCCGGCTTTTGTGCACCTGGAGGTGGTGGACACCGATGTTTCATTTTCTTCAGACAGGGAGGAGATTGGAGGACTCTCCGCAATGGATACTCGGGAGTGGATTCTCGATAGTGGTGCTTCCAGGCACATGACTCCTTCCCGTTCCGGTTTACAGGATCTCTGCAGGCTTTCTGGTCACATTCTTACTGGGGATACATCCACTATCCCAGTTCACAATGAGGGCAGGATGGAGATAGTTCCCGATGGCAGAGGAGGGGAAGCATTCCTCCCAGGTGTTGTATGTTCCGTCACTTGGTTTTCATCTGTTGTCAGTGCATCAGGTTTGCAAGACTGGCGTACAGGTGTAGTTTGATGAGCATTTTGTTGCTCTCCGGGACAAAGCAACAGGCCAAGTGGTTTGGGAAGGCGGAGTGGAGAATGGAGTTTACAAGCTTTCAGCACTCTCTCTCCCAAGTCCTCATGTTTGTGATGAGTGACAATCTGGTAATGGCCACTTGTGTGTGGATACGCTACAGGTACAGGCTTTCCGGGACCAGATGGTGGATAGCTTGCCAGTAGATGGCAGCAGTTGGCAGGAACTTTCCAGTACTGATGTTGGTAGTTCTTGTGTTCGTCAGCAGAGGAAACTGAACAGGTCACTTATGCTCTGATGTCTCGTCGTATTCGGGACAAAGAACCTCCAGTAGATGAGGATGTTCTTTCCACAGGGACCTTTCGGAAAGCCAGGCACGTGGCAGTTGATTACTTGCAGAAGGAGGTGGTTTCTTTGTGGTTTCGGATTTAGAGGGGGGGGTTGACAGGCTTCAGAAGGCCTTGCATGGTCTTCATCAGGTTTCCAGGACTTGTTTTTGCACCATAACAGGTGTTGATCCTTGTGAGCAGTGTGATGCCTTTTTGACTCAGAAGCAGTATGGTTCATTGATCTGGTTGATGGACGCCAGATTGGACGGGAGCTTCCTGATGAGGCGGTTGAGCTCATGGTTGCAGATGACTCTTTGGGAGGCAGGATTGCGTTTCATGTGGTTTCTGCGGCATGCGAAGGATCATGGACTCTTGTACACAGGAGGGGGATTGTTGGATGGAGTCCGACTCCACGGTTGGAGTGACTCGGTTTGGGGAGGAGATCTGGACACGAGGAGATCTACTTCAGGCCCAGAAGCAGTTTTACGAAGCAATAAGAGGCAGTCATCTTTTGCCTTGTCGCGGACAAAGGCAGAGTACCGGGCTGCTTGTGATGCTGCTTGTGAGGTGGTGAGGATGCAACGGTTGCATTGCAGGTTTGGGCTTCCACTGGAGGAACCCATGGTCATCCAGAGGCACTTTGTTCGTGAACAGATCGTTTGCTGATGACATCCTGCTAGAGTTCTGTTCGACAGAGGACAGTACGGTGGACCTCTTCACGAAGTCACTCTCTCAGGATTTGCTCAAGCGGCACCCCAGCTCCCAATGGTTGGTTTCACAGCCAAGAGCTGAGAGGGAGTGTTAAAGTCATCTCCTGTCTAGTTTTATACACCAGGGCCTTTGTTGTGGGTGTGCCCGCCCTTATGAGGTGTTTTATCATTTTTCCCCACTCTCCGCATTTTTCCCCTATTTTTCCCATTTTTTCTGTGGCTTGGGAGGCAGCCCTGAGTTGGCAGGAGGATCCATTTGCTGGCCGACTACATCAGGATGTGTGTACTAGAGCTGGCCGACTGTACTTGGCCAGTCGTCGATCCTCAGTGCTGGCCGACTGGCTGCATATTGCTGGCCGACTTGATGCAGTCGTGGAGTGCCTTTTTCAGCAGGCCGACTGCTCATATGGGGGCATATAAATAGGCCCCCAGCCCCCTTGCCACTTGTGTATCATACCCGGGATTTTCTTGTGTATATAGAGCAGAGTTACACACCTACTTCTCTCTCTCTCTTGTGCTGTTTTTTCTGCATGCGTTTTTGCTCTCGTGTTCCCAGATCTGGTCATCATCTCCGCTACGTATTCTGACACACAGATCTTGCGTTTTTTTTTCTCAGAATTGCTGCTGGTCGCCTGCATCTTCCGGGCATTTCTTCTCAGCAGCCCGTGGTCTTTCTTCATCAGTTTGACCTCTGAGAACCCCTTTCACACCTGTTTTCTGCACTGTTTTCAAGGCAGCAGCACCTAGTTTGCTGCGTTTTTCTACATGTGGTTGTCATCAGCAGATTGCAGCCGTTCTCAATATTCATACCCCCCCTTAGTGCTGGCCGCCTGTTTTGTACAGGCCAGCAGCAGCATATTTGCTGCGTTTTTTTCTTCTACAGGTTTCTGATGCTGTTTGCTGATCTGAGGCCTTGATGGTACCATATATTTTCTGCTTTTCCAGATTCAGCCCTATCTACTGCCCCGAATACCTCTGCGTTTTCAGATTTGCAGACATAGTTGCTACGTTTTTCTGAATAGATCTTGCTGGTAGCTCTACCTTCACTTGGGCTTCATCTATTGGACCCGAAGGTACCTTCTCTTCAGTGTTTTTCCTCATATGAGGTGTGGATACTGGTTGGCCTGAATTTTCAGGTTTGCAGCCCTCTGTTGGTGCTGTGTTTTCTTCTCCAGTGAACATAGATCACTTGCAGAGGGGGTTTCTTGTTTGGATTGTGGCTTTGGAGGCAGTTTGGTACTCGAGGAGGATACTGAATTTCTGACTTCAGTCAGCGTTTTTTTGATTTTGGAGCATCTATACCTGCATTTTGTTCTTGGCTTTCACAGTTACCCGGTTTCTTCATATTCCTTGCCTTCTGTTGGCGGTGGAGTGCTGTTTTTTACTGGATAGCAGTGTTTTGGCTGCGTTTTGCTTCCCACATAAGTTTTCTACGCTCTGAGGGGGCCTATCTCCAGCTACTTCACTTGAGGATCAGTTTCGGGAGCTGTTTTGTTTCTACCGTGACAAGAGTTTACAGATTTTGGAGGAGAGCAGCGATCTTTTTAGAGAACTTGAGCAGAGTTTTGTCCGAGCCTGTGTTCTTTGCAATGTTTGCAGAACAAGGAGTGTTTTGCCCTTGAGGTGTGATCCTTTCACATGGATCATTTATTTGTTGCTGATTCTTGGGATCTGATTCTACTTATGGAACAGTCTTCTGCTATCAGTGATGCTTTTGAGGACTTTGTTACCACTGCAGTTTATATTCCTGCTTCCCTTCCTCATTGTGAGGAGTCTACCTCTGCCTCTCTTTGTGATGCTTCTTAGGATGCCCCTCCCCCTTGCCAGTTCTGCAAGTTTGTTGTTTTGGAGGATGGTTTTTTGGACCCAGTGGGATGCTTTGGATCTGTGGTTGCTAACTATGCTTGGGGCATAGTGGTACTTCCAGAGTTTTTTGGATTTGGATCAGAATCAAGTTGGGCTTATACCAGTCCGACGACATTTTTTTTCAGAGGGGGATGTGGAGTTCTTTCATCTTGCCATGCCCACCTCAGTGGCATGTACTTATGTACAACATTGGGCAACTCATGGTATGGAGTTTGGGCAGATGGACCCCATCTTTTCTACAGAGTCTTTACATCTTACGATGCCGACCTTTTCAAAGGATGCTTTTGTACAGCATTTGGCTACTCTTGGTACAGAGTTGGAGCAGATTGACACTTTCTTTTGAGGGTTCCAGTGAGGAGCAGTTTGCTTCTCCAGGATTGATTATCTACAGGATCTGATCTTGGTTGGTTATGAGGTTTTTCATACCTTCTCCGGGCTAGATACACGACATTCGACTTCGGGGAGTGTTCTTACACTTGGGTTTGGAACCATTATTTGGAGCAGCACGTCGCAGCCTACATGGTTGTTTTCTTCCAGGGGAGCAATGTACCTGGCAGCTTGTTCTGTTGCTTTTGTAGCTAAGTTGCTAAGGAGATTGCTTGTGGAGTTTTCTTGGTACCTATTTCTGCAGTCTTTCATCTTTGATCGAGGACGGCGTCTCTGGCTTCTTGGAGTTCACTCAGCATCTGGTGCTGAGAGGGGGTGTTAGACATCATCCCCTTCTTGCTGGCTTCCTGTTTAGTGTCCTATTTTAGCCTCTAGGGCTGACCATGTTAGCTAGAGGGGCTGCTCACCCCTCACATATGTTTTCCCATATTATTCCCCATTTTATGGAATCTTGGGCATTTTTCCCTAGTCGTGTGTCGGCTGCCTTCATATGGGCATATATATAACTGGCTTGCCTCCCTCATTCTTCATTGCTTGCTTAGCATTGTTTGCTGCAGTCCCTCACATATGTTTTCCCATATTATTCCCCATTTTATGGAGTCTTGGGCATTTTTCCCTAGTCGTGGAGGACTTTTTCCCTAGTCGACTGCCTTCATATGGGCATATACATAGCTGGCTTGCCTCCCTCATTCTTCACTGCTTGCTTAGCATTGTTTGCTGCAGTCCCTCACATATGAGGTTTCCTCCCCTCTTGCTCGGGACATGTATTCCTTTTGATGATGATATTGAGAGCAGGTTCTCACCTGTGTTTCCTCTCCATCTCTCTCTCTCTCACTCTCTCTCCTGTGTTTCCACTTTCCCTTCTTCCGCTGCACATTCTATCAAACGTAGCATGATCCCACATATCGGGTGGAGACTCTAGATGCCCCTTTCTTTGCATACACAGCGAGGCTCGGCCGCAGGATCCAAATGTCAGAGATAGATGGCACACCGACAACAGCAGCACACTGGCAATCTCAGGGCCTATCACAACGCTTCCTTTCAAATTTCTAGAAGAGGCTTTGGGACAGCTTTTAGCCGAGGAAGATCACTCTCTTCCTTTCGTTGACGGCACACAGGAGTCTGGCAGTGGGGGAAGCTGCAGGGAGGTTCTGACCGCATGCGGAAGCGGTGGGAAGCCTTCTTGAGACTTTGGAGGCTTGGCCCTTTCCTCGCAGATAGAGGCGGTGACCCCATTTGACACTTCAGACCACCTGTGTGGTTGTCCCCCCCCCCCCCCTCCCCCTTTATGAGATAACCTTCTCCTCATAGAGCGGCCAGTCGGAGGAGAAGCATCTCTACCCCTTATGATCACTTGTTCCCGCCCTTATATGAGGCAAGTTTGCATTTAGCCCTTTGTGGTTGTTTTCTCTTTAACTAATTGAAGGATCTTTTTCCCGGAAAAAAAAAATGGTTCGACCCCAAAAGCCTAAATAAAATCTTCTGGTATGGAATCCAAACGTTTTATGATTGGCTCTAGGATAGAGTCAGGGATACCCTTGGGTGGGGTTAGTGGTTCCAGCTTGCTGGAGGTGTGTGTGTTCCTAACCTAAATTGCCTTGAAAACTAGAGTACCACACTACAAAGCATGCAAGCACCCAGATGACTAAGAAAAATATTCAATAGAACTCAGCAACTACAATGATGCCGCCTATTCATTTGCCTGCTTGCATTTGGTAAATCCTACCATCACACAATGTATTTGTAAGCTTTTAGGCATGAAGATATACCGGTAGATTTTTCTCAAGAGGAGCTGTCTTGAAGTGATTGTCAATGCTGTGAGCCCCCTCCAAGAATCTTTGTAAAAGATCATGCAAGCAAGCATAACAAGTCAGCAAAAATGTTTCCAGAGCCGTAAAATGAGCTGCTTCTATAGCCCTTTAAACCGATCTGTTTACACAGCAAATGAAAGCACTTACTTGCTAGCAACTGAAAAGCCATACTGAAGTGACAAAGGTAGTATGCCAACAGCACTGCATACTGCCAAAATATTGGTAAAAGCAATCAAATCAGAACATAGAGCCTTCCAGAAGGTAGGTGTTCTGTTGTATATAGCAAGTTACCACTGTAGCGGCCACCAACCCAGTCCCAGAAAGCGAAGGCGTTATTAGGGTCGATGCCAAACTCCTTAACTAGCTGCAACACATACATATGACTAGAAATCTCTAGAAGAAAGCTGATTACACAAACATTTTGATGGTACAAGATTACACAGAAGACGTGGTATTACCTTGAGGTTTGTACTCACTGCTACCATATGCTTTGAAACTGCCTCTGAGCTGTAATTTCTTTCAAGCTTAGTGTGATAGAAGACGTAGACCTTTACATGACAAAGAATAGAGGTAACATGACAACAAACCCTTTACCCAAGAACTGATGTAATCCAGCTCCTCACAGTCCTCGCATTCAGCATTGTTTCGGCCGTTGTTAAAGTTTTTGAAACTATCACAACTGAAACCAAAAAAAAAAAACAATGAGCATTCAAAAACTTGTGGTTTTTATTAAAAATCGGCACAGAGACAAGAAGTCGACTATGCTTGTGATCCAACTCATGTTCTTTACAAACCCAAGGTTGTCTCCTGAGAGAGCCCATCTAGACTTCGAGCAACATCAATGGGGTCCACATTTGCCAAACTGCCAAACCCACATATTGTTCAAATTAAATATACATGCATACATGTATGCATGCAAGCACACACACACACACAAACACAAACATTTATGCATACATGTTCGCATAAATGCACACACATGGACACATACATACATACGCACACACATACATACAAACAGGCATATAAACATGCATGGTAGATACACACACACACACACACACATGCATACAAACATACATACATATTAGCCTGTAATTAAGTAGATCTCCTTGAAACACACACATACATAGCCTGTAATTAAATAGATCTCCTTCAAACACACAAATAACCTTTTAAACCAAATGCAGTAAAAGCTAATTGATACTCACAACCGCAGCCGCCGTCCCTTAGAAGACCCAGCTGCATTTGGTTCTGTTCAGAAACAACACCAGATAAATATAGATTCACTTTAACTCTGCTATGAGAAAATAGATAAGCAGTGAGAAAAGGTAGCATCTGCACCTGTTTGCAAAGCTGTATGAACAAAGAGTGGACCTAAAAAGCTGCCACCAATTCCAATAGCCACGACATCAGTCAATGGTTTTCCAGTTGCACCAACCTACATGAAGAGACATCAATTAGCTGTACATCGTATGGAGTCAATGTTGTTTTTGCTATCTCCAATTTTGATGGATAATAGCTTACCCAAGTGCCACTCCGTACTCGCTCAGAAAAGTTATTTATTTTGTCAAGCACTTCCCACACCTCCGGAACTACATTTTTCGAGTCGCTGTTAATTACATGGTCTCTGCTTGCACGAAGGGCTACGTGAAGCACGGAGCGATTTTCTGTCTTATTGATCTGAGACAACAGTATCAAATAAAGCCAGTAGAAAGACAGTAGAATATGTTTTTTTGATGCAATACAAGATAAGTGTTAGGAAGAAAAGCATGACTGAGATAATAAGAGCTGACGCCTTGGGGACATACATGATCTCCATTAAACATTTTCTCAATTTTTTCCTTGAGATGAGCAACCTGCAGCAGAAGAGCCAAGGCGTATGCAAGAAAGTCAATAAAGAGCAAAGTAAAAATGAGATCTTAGGCTCCCTGAGAGGAAGAAAAAAACGCCCACCTCCGCCAAATGAAAAAGCTTCTTCATGGTTTCTACTGTCAGCCGTTGTCGAGAGTAATCGAGCAGTATCCCATCAAAGCCCCTGATGCAGCAAGGATCATCCTCATCAATAGCTGCCAAAGCTACTCTAGTGGAGGAAAGCCATGAACGTTTATCTTGCTTAGAGATGAGTTTATAAGAGGCATTCTAGAATATGACACAAAGCTCAATATTTATTTAACTAAATTTCGGTCCTCCAGACCGAAGTTCACCAGCACCCCAACCTTGATGTGTTGAAGTGCTTCGCCGAACAGCGTCCTTAGCATGGATTGGCTATGGATTACAGGCATTCCGACCTGCTGTGCACATGTTGCATGTGTTGTGGAAGACGTTTGATTAAGATGTGCTAATTAAAATAAATGAGGCACTCTCGTATACAGCTGCTCAAGTGTCTGTCCTGCCTCCATGGGTCCTCCAGGGAAAGAATCTGAGAAAGAAAAGTACCTGCAAGAATACCAACCATGCCACACCGTCTACAAGCCCACTCATCAACGTAGAAACGATCGAGTCTGGAGAGGTTGGGGCCTGTACCTCTCCTCTCTGATCTCCTTGGGATACGCAAGAACTTTGGTAAGTGCCATGGATCCTATCCCCGTACAGCCAAAATCAGCTCCTGCCAAGCCAAGTACTCCATGCCTGAAACGGTGTTTGTGCCTCCTCCGAGTCTATCCTCCGCCGCCTCTAGCATGTTAAAATCTCCACCTGTGCACCAAAAATCAGCATGTGGGAGGTACTGACGAACTGTACTCCAAAAAGTGGCTCTACCTGTTGCTGTGTTCAGAGCGTAGAGGTTAAGGAAACCCACTTTGTCCTCCCCAATCCTCATGATCACCCATTGCGCTCTCCCTGTGACTATGGTGCCTGAATCAATCACTGCTGGTAAGAGCTGCTCACTGACGGAGATGCATACCTCGCCCTCGATCCTAGAGGGGCCAAAGGCATGGAGCAGAAGGTGTGGCTTCTGCCTTGGAGAATCTTCCTCAATCTGTGGGTGTGATCCTCAGAGAGATGGTGCTCCTGAAGGAAGAGTACATCAATAGTAGGTCCGTTGACTTCGGCTCTGTGAAGCTCCTCTCTAACGATCCCGCGCCTCCTCACGCACTATAAACCCTGAATGTTCCATGAGACAATCCGCATATCTCCGAGCGGTGGGAGGTAGAACTGTCGGAACTGCCCTCCACTGGGCATGGGTTTGCATGGTGAGTAATCACAATCCGTCTTGGGGCAAAGCCTCGCCAGGTGATCACGAGTCCTGCTCTCCATGTGGAACCACTTTAGCTGAAACCGGCCTCTGGTAGAAACCAAAGTGCGCTAGACTAGCAGTCACCCTTCCACTTGTAGTCCAGATATGAAAACAAATTTGATTGGAGCTAGAGTGCCCCAAATCTGAAAATAGAACGACACTTGTTGGCTCCAAAGCTTGGTGCCCCTTGCGGTATTTCTTTATTCAATTTCAAAAATATGTAAGGCTGAGTACAACAAAACCAGCCAAGAGAATACACCTGTATGTCCAATCTGGCAGCCCACAATACCTCTTAGCACAGAGGATTCACACACACAGATCTGTGTCTCAAAGCAACACTCTGTGCTTCCCTCTGATCAGCCAAGACCATTCAGCAGGACAGCCTTGAGCATACATCTGGCATATCTCATGCACATGATTCAACAACTCAGCACAAACATACATTCACTGTCCAACCTCTCTTTCCACCCTTTTCAATTTGCCATACCCCTCCTCTCACAAGGGGCCAGATAGCACAACTCTGCAGCAGACATAAGCCAATGGAAAGAAAGACAGATGAACAAGTTCAGAGCTTACCAAATCAGCTCGTGGTTTTGCACTCGTGGGACAGTTCGTACCAGTCTGTACTTGACAACGACTGTCTGTACTCTTTCCCCTGCAACCACCTGACTGTTGCACCAAATAAGCTCTGTTAGAATCCCACGTGTAGCTGGAGATGCACCGCTTTACTGTCCAGAACTGACAGGTCAACGCCGGCCTGTACCTGTCCGTACAGCACAGCAGAGTCTCACTGTACCTGTCCGTACAGAGCTGTACGGACTGTACTGCAGTTGCCTAAATCAGCTTGCTGTACCTGCTGTACAGTTCAGCGCAGCCTGTACCTGTTCTGTCCAGCGCCGTCAGCACCTTCCCTGTCCAACGCCGCCAGCACCTGCCCTGTCCGTACAACTGTACCAGCAGCAGTTCTGTACTTGTCTTCAGCTACTGTCAGCGCAGCCTGTACCAACAGCAGCAGCAGTTCTGTACAAGCAAATTCCACCTGGACTGTACGGCCTGCACACGTGGACTGTACGGCCTGCTTTGCACAGAAATCAGCAGCAGAAACAGCAGCAAAAATCAGTCGACTTGCTTCTCCTACTCTCCACGCTTGTTTCTTGCACGTAGGTTACACGCCTCTTCAAAAGCTAGAGAGAGAGAGAAGTGAGAGAGGCATGCAACTCCAAAAGTGGAGTGGCCTCTCTCCAAACTTATCCTAGAGCCCCAACTTTAATAATCATTAAAGTTCCCTAGAGGCCACTAAGGCCTAGGGGCAACCATCAATAAAACATTAAAAACATTAATGTCTTGGTCCCCCCTTTCACATCTGAAGTGTCCACACATCATTTCATTTGTACGGGCACCCCAAATGTGAATCTTTTAATATTTTTGCTCAGCAACCACCATGCCCACACTTGTGCTGTTCCATTTTCACAGGGCCATGACATACCCCCCTCTTGAAAATGGCAAGCGTCCTCGATTGCCATTCAGGTGATACAGCAAAATATCCAAAGTGAAATATACAATATAGCAAGATCAGCGTCCCAAGCTCTCTAAGCCATGCACATGTATCAAAATTCATTGTAAACCAATGGCGTAGTAGTAGTCCAAGTTGTATACCACTGTGAACCATACATAACCACAACATCCCATGTGACTAGTACACATATATCATAGAAGTCCCATAAACAGATGTACTGTCATCCATCAGTACCTTCGGGTGAGATAAAAACTGCACCAAGCGACCTCTAGATGTCATCTGAGCCTGTCTGTATCAAGGGAGTGGAGGTGCTACCCCCCTCTTGAGCATCAGGTAATGCTCCAGACCCATGCTCTACTGAACCTGAATGAGCCACAACAAGAGTCGGCTCTAACTCAAAGGCATCGAGATAAAGCTGCAAAACCTGAGGTGAATCTGTTAAGTCACCTTCCTCCATCCACTTCGCATCCATCGGTGAATAGTTCTTGAACTTCACAAGATAGCGACGGAAAACTTTACCTCGTATCTTTCTTTCCTTATGTGCCAATATCTGCTCTGGAATCAGAACCTCATCAAGTTCCTCAACTTCCGGCTGAGCCTCATCTGATACATCCTCAGGCACATCCCCACGGAAAGGTCTAAGGAGACTCACGTGAAAAGCATTGTGAATCCTCCAGTGATCTGGTAGCTTCAAGCGATAGGCCACCTCACCAATCTTTTCCAATACCTAAAAAGGCCCATAATAACGCATGCTCAACTTAGGGAATAAGCGCTCTTTACCCTTCATCTTCTTGAGTCTAGCCTTTTCACAGCGCAAAAGAACCCAATCACCCAATGCAAACTCTAAAGCACATCTGTGACGGTCTGCCGCTTTCTTTTGCTTTTGCTGAGTTTTCTAGAGTGCCAACTTAACTCTCCGATAAGCTTCATCCATGTTTTCCACATACTGATCAGCCTCAAAGATCTTATCCTTTGTATGCAAAATGGGTGGTACCTTCTTCCCTCCTTCCACAATCTCAAAAGGCGCCTTGCCTGTCGAGGTATGAACAGTGTTGTTATATGCAAACTCCACCAAAGGAAGATACTTTTCCCATTGTTGCTTGTGCTCTGACACATACCACTTGAGAAGATCTAGCACTGTAGAGTTAGCCTCTTCCGACTGACCATCTGTTTGTGGATGAAATGACGATGAAAACTTTAGAGTTGTACCCATCATGTCAAACAACCCTCTCCAGAACAAACTCGTCATCCGTGGATCACGGTCACTAATGATAGACGTAGGCAAGCCATGATACTTGAAGATGTTCGCCATGAACAACTTCACCATATGATCCACTTTGATCGTCTTACGCACGGGAATGAAATGAGCCTGCTTATTGAACCTGCATATGATAGTCCAAATGCCATCATTGCCCGTTTGTGTCCGTGGAAGATCAAATATAAAATCCATGGCAATGCTCTGCCAAGGTCTATCTGGAATAGGTAAAGGCTGTAGTAACCCTGGTGTCTTTTGACGGTCAAACTTTACCTTCTAACATACGATGCATTGCCTCACAAAGGCATCAACATCTCTTCTCAAGGTTGGCCAATAAAATAAAGTCTCCACTGCTTTTACCGTGGCGTCAATACCTCTATGACCTGCATACGGTGGAGCATGACTTTCAATCACAACCTTGAGTTGCAATGGCCTGGTAACACACAGTCTGCCATGCATCAATAAAAACCCATCTCTGAGAGTATAGTGCTCATGCCGCTGACCCTCAGACATCTGATCATACAACCTTTCAAAGTCCTCATCATGGGCATACTGCTCTTTCATTTCATCAAGCTCATGATGATAAGCAAGTGAAACTGCGGAGACCTGTGGCTTGCGTGACAAAGCATCTGCCACTACATTCTTTTTGCCTTCCACATGCACAATCTGAAAGTGAAACATAGACAAAAAGTTTGCCCAACGCATATGCTTCTCTGAAAGCTTAGTTTGCGTGAGGAAATAACGCAAGGTCTGATGATCTGTCTGCAAAGTGAAATCAGCCCCAAGCAAGTAGTGTTTCCATGTAGAAAGAGCGTGAATTACAGCCAACATCTCTTTCTCATAAACCTGTAAATGCTTCTCGGCATCTTGCAATATTCTACTCTCATAAGCTATCACATGTCCCTCCTGCATGAGAACTGTCCTAATGCTACTTCTGCATGCATCACATTGGACAACAAAAGCCTTTCGGAGGTCCGGTAACACCAATACTAGATCCGAAGTAAGCTTTTCTTTGAGCTTTTTGAATGCTGTAATTTCCCGATCAGCCCATCTAAACGGAGTTGCCTTCTTTGTTAAGGCATGAAGGAGTGAAGCAATTTCAGCAAAATACCGTATGTACCGCCTGTAATAGGAACACAATCCTAGAAAGCTGCGTACATCATGCACGGTCCTCAAATCTGGCCAATTAAGAATTGCTTCCACCTTTGCTAGATCCATACAGACTCCATGCTTAGACACAATATGCCCCAAGAAATGTATCTCTTGCAAAAAGAACTCACTCTTCTTGCCATTAATAACCAGCCTATGGTTCCTGAGTTCTGCAAACACAATCGCCAAATGCCTTCTATGCTCTTCCTCAGTTTGTGAATGCACAATCATATCATCAAAGAATGTGCCCACAAACGCTCTATGAGGCCTGAAAATCCTGTCCATCATTCTATTAAATGTGGCAGGTGCATTTGTCAAACCAAAGGGCATAACCAAAAACTCATACAACCCAAACGTGGTTCGAAATGCTGTCTTATGCACATCCTCGGGTCTAATACGTATCTGATGATACCCGCTTTTCAAGTCAATACGACTAAAGACTGTGGAGCCCTATAAGCGGTCCAAAATTTCATCGATCCTCGGAATGGGGAATCGATTCTTGATGGTGTTCTTGTTCAGCGCCCTGTAATCAATACACATGCGCCAAGAACCAACCTTCTTTTGCACCAAGAGTACAGGTGAGCAAAAGCGTGATGAGCTAGGCTGTATCAACCCTTTATTCAAAAGCTCCTGTACCTGACTCATAATTTCTTCCTGTTGGGCTGCACTAACACGGTACGGCGGTCTATTTGGTGGAGTACTACCAGGAATTAGATCAATGGGATGATCTTCTGGCCTCTCAGGGGGAAGTTCCCCTGGCAATGACTCGGAAAAACAATCTTGGAATCCACATAAGAAATCAGTCCTGTCCTTATCTAACATAGACAAATTAGACTTAGACTCATCACATCGTGTGCATCCTTTACATAAATCAAGTACGCGGAAAGATGCTTTTTCATTACTGATGAAATTGCCGAAGCGGATACAATAGGAACAGATTCCCCTTTAAGTTTTACATCCAAAACATGTTCTTTCCCTCTCTGAGTCAGAATGATTTTCCTATTGTATGTGTCCACCACCGCATGTACTCTGTGGCACCATGGCATACCCAACAAAACATCACAGCCATCCAGAGGCATGATGAAAAATTCTTCGCGGTCCACATAACCCTGCAAATGAAGCCTGAGCTTCCCAATGATAGGAGTGACGGGTTCTGCATACCCTGGACAAGCCATGTTAGCCTCATATAACGGCCCCATCTCCTCTGCACGAATCCCCAATCGGCCAGCCAAATCTGGTGAAATGAAGTTGGCTCTAGCACCTGTGTCAAAGAATATCAAGGCATTTTGATCTCTCACTTTGCCCCATGCCCTACACAACTCTGTCTCTTCACCACCTGGCTGTTCCCCCACAAGATCAGGAACTAACCCTGCAGAAGGTTTTGGTTTCTTTGACTTGGGCTCTCCTTTATTGTCAGAGTCCTTTTGGGACTTTCTCTTGGGACAATTAAATGACATATGTCCCTCTTCAGTACAGTAAAAACATTTCCGAGCATCTCTCAAAGCCTGTCTTTCCTCATAAGTTCTCTTGGGCATTGGCAACTTCTTATACCGCGTCTCTGAAGACCCTTTAGCATCACGTGAAGCATGCCCAGATTTTTCAGCTTTCTTGCTCGAGTTCTTACTTCCTTTAAACCCAGATGATCCTCCAGTGAGTAACGCATTAGCTGTCATAGCATTCTCTATCATCTGTGACATGTTCGTTACTCGAGTCTTGATACAATAATCACGCACCTCTTTGGGCAGCCCACAACAATACTTCTCTACCTGCTCAGACAAAGGCACTGCACGGTAAGAAGTCAAATGTAGATGTGAGCCATACGAAAGAGAACACCTGTTTAAATTGTACCCAAGTAGTGGGTGCTATGCCCTGCAGAAGAAGAGTAGACCACCACTGCAAAGCATTTCCTTTGAGAAAAGTGGCAGCTTTTCTCACTTTAGAGGACTCTGTGTAATTCCCACCAGAAAAAGCAACATCAAACTACTGTAAAAAGGTAAGTGCTTTTAATTTATCTTTGGCTCCACTGAATGTATCAAATTTCACAGCAGCTCCCCCTTCCTTATAATCCTTCGCCTTACCCATAGGCGTTAGATTATCATATGGAAGTGGCTTCGCAAGATTGCTGCCCCCAACATTCATGCCCATCATAGGGTCAACATTACCCATTCCCACACCTGGCATGCCATACATTCCAGCCATGTTTCCAAACATACCATTATGCATACCTGGCTGCATACCACCATACATATTTGCTTGCATTCCAGGTTGCATGCCCCCAAACATATTTCCTTGCATTCCGAACTGCATACCACCATACATATTCCCCTGCATTCCAGGCTGAAAATTAGCTCCAAAAGGCCCTGGCATACCCATGCCTCCCTGAGGATAACCCCCAGTCATAGATTGTAACACCGAGCCACCACCAAAATAACCTGGATGCATAGTCTGCTGAGGAATAGATGGCTGTCCAAAGAAGGAACTCTGACAGTTAGCACCATAAGCATGCTGCATGTTCGGAAACTATCCAAAAGATGGATCCTGTGGGATGGCACCACTATGACCTTGAGGAAGGTTCTTAGAACGCACCTTCTTCTTCTTCTTCTTCTTTTCGGGCTCTATACGGGATCTCATAAATTCAGCAAACTTCTCACTTTGTGTGAGCTGCATAAACACATCCATAACACTAGCCAAACGATCTTTAAACCGAGCATCATCTTCCTCTTTACCAAGCACATCTTCTGGCTGTGTTACATCCTCATATTGCTCATCATCTGCAGCCTGTTCTCCTGCAAGAATATCCTCATATACATTTCTCTCAGGAGAGGTCTCTTGCTCTTCCTCTTCACGATAAAAGTACTCGTCTTCTGTATCAGACATGTTACCGAATTTTTCAGCGCCGATGACTTTCCTCGAGTCAACCACGAGCTCACCCCCTTAAGAAAGTTGATGATTGGTCCCGGCAACGGAACCTTGAAACCGACCTCTGGTAGAAACCAAAGTGCGCTAGACTAGCAGTCACCCTTCCACTTGTAGTCCAGATATGAAAACAAATTTGATTGGAGCTAGAGTGCCCCAAATCTGAAAATAGAACGACACCTGTTGGCCCCAAAGCTTGGCGCCCCTTGCGGTATTTCTTTATTCAATTTCAAAAATATGTAAGGCTGAGTACAACAAAACCAGCCAAGAGAATACACCTGTATGTCCAATCTGGCAGCCCACAATACCTCTTAGCACAGAGGATTCACACACACATATCTGTGTCTCAAAGCAACACTCTGTGCTTCCCTCTGATCAGCCAAGACCATTCAGCAGGACAGCCTTGAGCATACATCTGGCATATCTCATGCACATGATTCAACAACTCACCACAAACATACATTCACTGTCCAACCTCTCTTTCCACCCTTTTCAATCTGCCATACCCCTCCTCTCACAAGGGGCCAGAGAGCACAACTCTGCAGCAGACATAAGCCAATGGAAAGAAAGACAGATGAACAAGTTCAGAGCTTACCAAATCAGCTCGTGGTTTTGCACTTGTGGGACAGTTCGTACCAGTCTGTACTTGACAACGACTGTCTGTACTCTTTCCCCTGCAACCACCTGACTGTTGCACCAAATAAGCTCTGTTAGAATCCCACGTGTAGCTGGAGATGCACCGCTTTACTGTCCAGAACTGACAGGTCAACGCCGGCCTGTACCTGTCCGTACAACACAGCAGAGTCTGATTGTACCTGTTCGTACAGAGCTGTACGGACTATACTGCAGTTGCCTAAATCAGCCTGCTATACCTGTTGTACAGTTCAGCGCAGCCTGTACCTGTTCTGTCCAGCGCCGTCAGCACCTGCCCTGTCCAGCGCCGCCAGCACCTGCCCTGTCCGTACAGCTGTCCGTACAGCTGTACCAGCAACAGAACCTGCAGCAGCAGTTCTGTACCTGTCTTCAGCCTGTCAGCGCAGCCTGTACCAGCAGCAGCAGCAGTTCTGTACGAGCAAATTCCACTGGACTGTACGGCCTGCACACGTGGACTGTACGGCCTGCTTTGCACAGAAATCAGCAGCAGAAACAACAGCAAAAACCAGTCGACTTGCTTCTCCTACTCTCCACGCTTGTTTCTTGCACGTAGGTTACACGCCTCTTCAAAAGCTAGAGAGGTGAGAGAGGCCTCCAGAGGAGCAAAACAGTATCAGTCTAAAAACCGATGTTTTTTTTGTCTTACCATTGGGCATGGTAAGAAGGATTGTCCGAAAAGGCAAGCGGAGCAAGTCTCCAAAGAGCCTTCTGCCGCAGTATCCCGTGCTCCTCCAGACCCGCCTACTACCGCCAATGCGGTTCAAATCTTACCTTCTATGCATCCCATGCCATCCGTGGTACTTGATGCTAAGCAGGAGGGTGAGGCAACAACCACACAGAAAAGCTTGATCCGAGCTTATGACTCTGTCAAGGGCGGACAATTCATAATCCTTTTTGACTTGGGCAGTTCTAAGGACGCCATCTCGCCCCAGTTGGCTACCAACATGAGCTGTACCTTAGTGCCCTATCATTTGGAGGTAGACGAGTTTACACCTGGTATCCACACCCACATGTCTCAACACACACAACAGTTTTCTTTTCAAGTTCAAAAGGCCTCATTCCAGCGAGATTTCATTGTCTCACCTCTTTTGGGATGTGACATGATCGTAGGAATCCAGTGGTTTCGTCAGTATGAGCCTATTCCCAATTGGGGGCAAGATACCTTTATTATCTCTAAAGGTTTTCCTAAGCCTGTCATGATTCGGGGAGATAGGAGCATTCTTGGCATTCCTATGATTTCTCATCTCCAGGCCCGACGAGCTATCCGCAAGGGAGTAGAAGGAGCATTGATTTATGCTCAGATGGCTTCTATCTCATCGATAACCGCTGTCTCATCATCTTCAGTCCCTCAGTTGGCAGATCTCCGTTCTCATTCAGACATTTTTAAGGATGATCTCCCACCCAGTATCCCACAGTTAGCGAAACCTCCTAGCAAGTTTCCCTCTTGTCTTTCCAAGACTTTCAAGGGCAAGCTAGAACAGCAATCAGTTCTCAAACATTTGAAAACTGTTCCTTATGAACGCATTTTCACAGTCACCACAGACCACCAAGCACTTCAGTGGCTCCCGACGATGCCAAGTGCCCAGTGGAGTAATCAGCACACTAGACAGGGTCAGCTCTTCCACCAGGTTGGAGAAATGATCAAGTACATCCCTGGTCAGCATAATGTTCTTAGTAGAAAGACCGGCATCCACACCAGTCAGGAGTCTACCATTCTCAAAATCTCTGGAAAAGACTTAATTAGCATAGAAGATCAGTATGTCGATTCCGCAAAGTTTGGTACTCAACCCAGTTTGGCCCTCAATTTTGAGCCTAGCCATTATTCAGTTCACAAACATGCAAGTAAGTTTAGACGAGATATCCACTTCAAAGAAGGGGATTGGGTCTATCAGCGCATCATGAAACAAAGCTTGAAACAAGTGGGCAAATGGTCCCAAGCTTTCATTCCGTAGTTTTGGCCCTTTTCCAATAGTTAAAAACTTAAGTGATGTCTCCATGAAGTTAAAGTTGCCTACCAGTTGGACAATGCATGATGTTTTCCATGTTTCTTGGCTAAAACCATATGTTAGTCCAGAAATGTTTGATGTTTCAGATGAACAGCAGCCAGACGTGGTAGACGAAGCAGAAGTCATCGAGCCCGAGCAGATCCTTCTTCATCGTTGGAAGCATGGTTCCAGTCGACGGATACGTCAGTTCTATACGAAATTCCGAGATCGAGGTACCCACGAAGCCGTATGGCTAGACGAGGAGTTCTTCCAGGAGTACCCCCAATTGTTGGCGGACTACTTGGAAGCCATGAACCTGCCGCCAAGCTAAGCAGAAGGGAATGTCACATGCACTCTGCACTCAGTGCATGATGACAAGATGGCTCATCATCAGCAGTGCAACATCTGTATATTATTAGAACCCAATAGGATGATATTTGTCGTATGCCGTGACCCCATTGTATATCCTCAGTCCAAGATAAGTCAGGCACGAGCTACGTAGGTCATTCCTCAGCCTTAGTCGGTGTCACGTGCATCCTGCACTTGGATGCCACATAGACATTTCTGTACAGAAGGTGCAGGACCTGGGATGGTGAACTGGTCCCATGTGAGCCCAGTCCGGGACAAGTCAGTTAGGGATCCATCTCAGTCGTCCGAGGTCAGGTGTGCATTGTCCTGCACATGAGTCCAAGGTCAGGTGTGCACTGTCCTGCACATGAAACAGTGCCAGTCCGCGCTGTGAGTCTCCCTCTGGAATGATGTCAGATGTTCTGTGTATCTAGTTTGCAACTGGATGCCAGACCTCTGTGGGCATGTAGGTTTGCATATAGAGATGGGGCCAGCCCATAGGGCTACCCCAGTGCGAAGATTTGCACTCTTAGTGTGGGCATGGGGGAGGATGTAGAACCACCCCCAAGGGGCCAGGAGGGCCCATGCTGTGCCCACCAGCCATGGCATGGGCTGGAAGGGCTGTCGGCCAGCCCTAGTGCTTCTGGACAGGCAGCCTGGACAGGCAGCCGACAGGGCTAAAAACCCTACCCAGCAGGTCGGCCAGGTGTAGGGGGCAGTCCCACACCCATGCGCAAAGTGCCCAGCAGCCTGGCACTGTCCCAGCAGGCATGCGCAGAGTGGCCAGAAACTTACATAGTGTGAAAGCATTTAATTGATAAAGACCTAGTCGTGAGGCTTTTATAAAGCTGGCCGACTGGATTATAAGGGGAGTATAAATACTCCAGCCAAGAAACAATGAAGGCATCTCATAATTCACCAAGTGCATCAAGCAAACAAGGGCCAGGACAGCCAAGAAGTTGCTAACGCAAAGGGGTGAAAGACTGAAGGTCAAGGGCAGGATTTTCCAGCCAAGAAAAGGTCAAGTTTCTGTATTTGTTTTCAGATTTACATCATTCTAATAAAGCAAATACACCATCCGTGGTGGGGGCCCTACAGAGGGTAATTGGGACCCAATACTGTGTCCTCTCCATCTCCCCCTTCTCTCTCTATTTTCTGCACATCTCCGTTCAGTTTGTGCGTTAATTCCGTCGCGAAAAGAGTGCTGATTTCTGAGTTTTGAAGTACCGATCCTTCTCCGAAGCTTTCGCATATTACAGTGGTATCAGAGCTCACTTCAAGGACAAAGATTCAGCAAAGAAAACCAGAAAATTTTCTCGCTCGTGTGGTTGGCTTTTAGACGCCGGTGGACTACCCCTTTCGGAGTGACTCCTGTCCCTCGAAGGACGGTTGGTTTTTAGCCTCCGGAAGCCTCCGGAAGTCTCCCATAGAGATAGTGGATGGTCAGATTGCGTTCTGGAAAGGAATTGCATTTTCCCGCTATGGCGAGTTTTGGCGACGAGAGAGAACCAGAACCATGGGACCAGAGTGCACCAGGCAGCCCAGCTAGGGCAACCGGCTTGAGTGTCACAGACATGTTCCAGCAGATGATGCGAGCAATCGCAGACCAAACAACCAAGTTGGATGAGCAGAAGGCACGGATTTTGGCTCTGGAGGAGCGTTCTCGCTCCCCAGCGTCGCGTTTTCCATCTCCTCCTCCCTCTCCTTCCGTATCCCAGATACCAGATCCTCGTCACAGGGACCCTCTCGCGGGGTCACAGCCGCAGCCAAGCTCCTTGCTTGAGATGCAGATGCGTGCATTGGAGATTCGACAACGAGAAGACGACGCCATGCGACGAGTGGAACACGAGCGTTACCTCAGAGCTTTGGACGCCAGATTGACACCGGCGGCGCCCTCGAATCATTTTCCCGAGAAAATGAATTTCAATAAGTATAATGGTAAACTCGATCCCACAACTCTTTATTCATGGTTGCATCAATTTGAAGCTTACTTTGCCGCGGTTAGGAAAACAGATACTGACAAAGTGATCTTAGCTAGTTGGTACTTGGAAGGTGAGGCCATTCTTTGGTGGACTCAGTGGGCTCATGCCCACACCAGAGCAGGTATGGCAGCTTATGTGTGGGACGAGTTCGTCCGCGACCTTAAGCAGCGGTTTCTACCGCCCCACTACCTTGAGCAACTCAAAGACGAGTTCAAGGGAGCGCGTCAGAACGCGCAACCAGTCCTTCAGTTTGCCAATAAAATTTCGACCTTGTGTCTGCAATTAGGCTTATCTGATACGGACAAGAAAGGGCAGTTTTTGTATGGCCTGGACACGCAAATCCAATGGGAGGTGCGTATGTTTAAGCCAGCCACCTTTGAGGACGCACTCTCGCTTGCGCAGAGTGCAGAAATGAAACACAATGGTGGCAAGCCCAAGACTTCCCAGCCGGCTTTTCCCAAGGCTAACGCCTCGGGGGGCAAAAGCCAGAACCAGACGGGGTCTTCCCTAGGACAGAGCCCGGGAGCCTCTGGCTCCAAGAACTCGAACAATGCGTCTAAGCTTACTCCAGACCAGAAAGCGGAGGCAGGCAAGACAGGTGGCAAGTTGAGTGCTGAGGAGCTTTCTCAGTACAAGAAGGAGGGTAGATGTTTCTTTTGTCACACAAAAGGACATACTTCTCGGGATTGTCCGAAGAAGCCTCCAAAGGCCGCCGCCGCCTCCACAGCTTCCGTGGTGAGCACAGCTCCCCCACAGACCCCAGCGGCTACCCCTAGTTCTTCAACCCCCGGTGCTTCAGTTGGAGCAATTATTAGCCGGGAGCTCGAAGATAAGCAGAAGGGCGCCCATGACCAGGAGTATGAGCGCAACGAATTGCTCAAGTCCTTTGGCTACATAGGTGGCCAGAGAGTCGTTGTCTTGTTTGACAGCGGCAGCACGGAGGATGTGATCACGGAAAACAGGCCGCTGGGCGTGCCCGTTTCGAGCTGACTCCGGTGGACAAATAAGTTGAGGGTTTTAGCACAGGTATGACAACGAGCGTCAAGTATGAAGCTCTAGGTGCTAAGTTAGTGATTCAGGGCATAGAGTTTGTGCGTGACTTTATGGTTGCCCCTCTTGTAGGAGCAGACATAATTTTGGGTATCCAGTAGTTTCACAAGTTTCTTCCTGATGTCAAGTGGGACAAGCACACGTTCCAGATCGATCGGAATGTGTCAAACACCCCGGTGACCATTAAGTGTGAGCCAGGTATTCCAATTTTTCCGCTCATAAGCCACTTGCAGGCTAAGCGAGCAGTCAGGAAAGGCGCACAATGTGCGATGATTTACATCCAGACAGCCCAGACGGTGGCCAGTGCTTCCCAGAAGTACTCGGTTCTCCATGAAAAGTTCCAGAAGATTTTTCTTCGGGACAGTCTCCCTCCCCAGCTTCCCCCGTCCAGACCGGAGAATCACAGGATTGACCTCCTCCCAGGCTCAGAACCCCCGAGCAAGTTTCCGAATCGCCTTTCTAAGGCAATGGAATCGGAGTTGGACCGCCAACTCCAAGAATTGTTGCAAGCCGGCTTCATCCGCCCCAGCGTGTCCCCATTTGCAGCACCGATCTTGTTTGTCAAGAAGAAAGATGGGTCTTCCCGGTTGTGTGTCGATTATCGTGCACTCAACAAGCTAACTATCAAGAGCAGATTCCCGATGCCTCGAATTGACTATATTCTCGAGAGGCTGAATGGAGCAAAGGTGTTCTCCAAACTGGATTTAAAGAGTGGGTACCACCAGGTACGGATTGTAGAGGGGGACATCCCCAAGACAGCCTTCCGTACAGAACGGGCCCACTATGAATTTGTGGTTATGCCATTTGGATTGACGAACGCCCCAGCTACATTTAACCGCATCATGATGCGTATTTTCCGGGAGTTGATTGGAGAGTGTGTGTTCATATTTCTGGACGACATACTCATATTTTCAGCTACAGTTGAGCAGCATGACATTGATGTGGAGAAAGTCCTTAAGTTGCTGGAAAGCAACGAGCTCTATGTCAATGAAAAGAAGTCGGAATTTTATCTATTCCAGGTACATTACTTGGGATATATAATTAGTGCTGAAGGCATTCGACTTGATCCAGCTAAAGTGGCCGAGATTGTTAATTGGGAAGTACCTCAGACCGCTTATGACATTAGATCATTTGTGGGTATATGCCAGGCATATTCCACCCACATTGACAAGTTTTCTGATCTCTCGACAGACCTCACCGATCTGCTAAAGGGAGTGAAAACAAGAAGGCAAAAGATTCGAATGACTCCACGAGCGTTGGAGGCATTCCAGAACCTCAAGGTGGCTTTATCAGAAGCGCCTTGTTTAGCCCTTGCCTCGTGGGACGAACCATTTCAAGTGATCACCGATGCGAGTAACATCGCAATTGGAGGTGTATTGCAACAGAATGGTCATCCGGTAGCTTACATGTCTCGTAAGTTACTACCCGCCGAAAAGAACTACTCAGTCTATGATCGTGAACTCCTAGCAGTTATACAGGCCTTGAAACATTGGAAACATTTCCTGTATGGCCGTGACTTCGAGGTTCGCACTAACCATCAGGCATTGCGCTGGATTCAGACGATGCCAAGTGCACAGTGGAGTGATCGACAACACCGCTGGAGTCAGATATTCCAGCAGTTTGGTGGTATGATTGAGTACCTTCCAGGAAAGGCCAATCCAGTGGCCGATGCTTTGAGCAGGAAGGGACAAGTATCTGCGATTCAGACCACTAGACTTGACCTTGTTGGTACAGGACTAGAAGACATGAAGCACACGTACGCGGATTCCGAGGAATTCGGTACACAGTGGGAACAGGCATTGGATGCCACAGGACCATGCCATTTTCTGATACGCGATGGTTGGCTATGTGTCATGAAGTCATTCCGGGCAGCTCTTCTCCATGATGCCCATGACGCCATTACAGGTGGTCATAGGGGCATGAATTCGACTCTGGAGAAATTAGAACGGCAATACTATTGGCCAAAGATGAGGCGTGATGTGTTTACATATGTACAACGCTGTGACATTTGTCAAAAGGTGAAAGCTCCTCGTGGAAAGAAGATAGGGTTGTTACAGCCTTTGCCAATTCCTGAGGGTCCTTTCCAGGACATTTCGATGGACTTTGTCACAAATCTGCCTCCGAGTCCGAGTAAGCGTAATACGCAGTGTTTAACTATTGTTGATAGGTTCAGCAAATTTGTTATGCTTATGCCTTGCAAGGCCAATGTGACCGCATTCGGCATTGGTACCCGATTGGCGGGATTCCTAGGACCATAGTGTCAGACCGAGATGCCAAGTTTACCAGTCATTTTTGGAGGGCATTGTTTGATAATTTTGGTACTAAGTTGAATTTTTCCAGTGCATTCCACCCACAGACAGATGGCCACACAGAGATATACAACCAGTTGGCCTTTGATGTGCTAAAGTGTTATGTCCACGATCAGCAAGGTAAGTGGGAATCGTTTTTGCCTTTAGTTCAAGCTGTTTTGAATGACTCTTTTTCTTCAGCTATTGGCAGGACTCCATATGAGGCAGCGTTTGGAAGGCCTTTCCAGTCGTTGTTAACCAGGACTTCGTCTTCAGTACCGGAGGCGAACAGAGTGACGGAGTCTTACCAAGAGATCCTAGAGTCCGTTACAGACAGATTGGCTAAAGCGCAAGAGGCCTACACTCGACAGGCCAATAAAGACCGAAGGGACATGAAGTTTTCGGAAGGGGATTGGGTGTAACTTCGGATTATGAAGCAAAGATTGAAGCAAGTGGGCAAGCGATGCCCAAAGTTGTCCTTCAGGAACTTCGGACCATTTCCCATCCGGAAAAAGATTAATGAGGTGTCTATGCAGTTAAAGCTACCTCCGAGTTGGACTATGCACGATGTATTTCATGTCAGTTGGTTAAAGCCATATGCAGGTCCACCCCCTTCAGAGGTCAAAGACGAAGCGGAACCAGACATTATTAATGAAGCAGAAGTAATGGTTCCAGAACACATCCTTCTACACCGTTTCAAGCATGGCTCAGGCCGAAGACTACGACAGTTTCTCACGAAGTTTCAGGACCGAGGAACTCATGAAGCGGTATAGCTCGACAAAGAATTTTTCGAAGACTATCCGGCATTATTGACGGATTATTTGGAGGCTATGCAGCTTCCGTCAAGTTAAGCAGAAGGGGATGTCACGTGCATCCCGCACTTGGATGCCACGTAGACATTTCTGTACAGAAGGTGCAGGACCTGGGATGGTGAACTGGTCCCATGTGAGCCCAGTCCGGGACAAGTCAGCCAGGGATCCATCTCAGTCGTCCGAGGTCAGGTGTGCATTGTCCTGCACATGAGTCCAAGGTCAGGTGTGCACTATCCTGCACATGAAACAGTGCCAGTCCGCGCTGTGAGTCTCCCTCTGGAATGATGTCAGATGTTCTGTGTATCTAGTTTGCAACTGGATGCCAGACCTCTGTGGGCATGTAGGTTTGCATATAGAGATGGGGCCAGCCCATAGGGCTACCCCAGTGCGAAGATTTGCACTCTTAGTGTGGGCATGGGGGAGGATGTAGAACCACCCCCAAGGGGCCAGGAGGGCCCATGCTGTGCCCACCAGCCATGGCATGGGCTGGAAGGGCTGTCGGCCAGCCCTAGTGCTTCTGGACAGGCAGCCTGGACAGGCAGCCGACAGGGCTAAAAACCCTACCCAGCAGGTCGGCTAGGTGTAGGGGGCAGTCCCACACCCATGCGCAGAGTGCCCAGCAGCCTAGCACTGTCCCAGCAGGCATGCGCAGAGTGGCCAGCAACTTACATAGTGTGAGAGCATTTAATTGATAAAGACCTAGTCGTGAAGCTTTTATAAAGCTGGCCGACTGGATTATAAGGGGAGTATAAATACTCCAGCCCAAGAAACAATGAAGGCATCTCATAATTCACCAAGTGCATCAAGCAAACAAGGGCCAGGACAGCCAAGAAGTTGCTAACGCAAAGGGGTGAAAGACTGAAGGTCAAGGGCAGGATTTTCCAGCCAAGAAAAGGTCAAGTTTCTGTATTTGTTTTCAGATTTACATCATTCTAATAAAGCAAATACACCATCCGTGGTGGGGGCCCTACAGAGGGTAATTGGGACCCAATACTGTGTCCTCTCCATCTCCCCCTTCTCTCTCTATTTTCTGCACATCTCCGTTCAGTTTGTGCGTTAATTCCATCGCGAAAAGAGTGCTGATTTCTGAGTTTTGAAGTACCGATCCTTCTCCGAAGCTTCCGCATATTACAGCCGGTCAGTCAGTCAGCCAAGTCCCTTAACCCACTTGGAGAGAATCATTCATGCATGTAGAGTCAGTAGAAGCCTTAGGATTTGCATCAGAAAGCACTCTACATTTTGCATAGCATGCATTCATATGCCTGTGCATCACTTAGAACATCACAGAAGCCTTAGGAAATTAACTAGGATTTATATGGTATTTTTCTAATATTTTATAGTATTTTATTAACATTTAATGCCATTATTATAACATAAAGTTTAATAACTTTATGACCAGTCAGCCAACTTTGACCGACTCCCAACTAGTATAAATAGGCAAGCCTTGTGCTTAGTTTCCCATTCAGCCCTCAGAATCCAAGTGCCTCATATCCTCAGCCCTAAGAGCATCCCCGCCTGCAGCCATAGTTCATCCAGCCCCTTTGAGAACCTGCGTTTTGCTTCAATCAACCCTAGCAGTCCAACGCAGCAGTTCAGCAGTCCCTACAGCCTTCAGGCGCAGCCATACAGTACCTCCACAGGCCCAATTCAGCAAGCAAACCTGCGTTTTCTGCATGTTCTTCAGCCGGCCTGTGTACAGTCCACTACAGGTCTTCGTTTTCAGTCCTACAGCAGTCCTCAGCCTTCTATGCATCATCCACACATGCCCCATCCATCTGGTGAAGGTAACACAGCATTCATAAGCATTTTCAGCATATTTTCATAGCTTAGAACAGTCCACTACAGTCCCTTCTCCGCCTCAGGTGTGCAGCCCTTCCTCATGCCCTTGGGAAGAGTGCATAGGCTCGAGATCAGTTCATTGTGGTGTTTCTACAGCTCTGTACAGTTCAGAGCAGGCTTCCGATCCTCCAAGATCTTGCGTTTGGCTTATCTACAGTCCACAGTCATTCTCTCTAAAGTAATAAAGCAAATACTATCTCGGTAACGGGATAGGGGGCCCTTCAGTGGTTAATTTGGGACCCAATCTGGTGTACAGCTCTCATATCTCTCTAAAGTTTGAAGTATTAAAGTGGATTGCTAAACTTGCAAAACTCAGGATGATACAGAAGACGGTGTGAGCATTTGTGTGACAGGATCCTCCAATACGAAGACTTCCGCTGCATATTACATGGCAAAAGCCACCCAACTCCATCCGCACCAGCACCCAAAAATGAGTGAGCATGTCTGTAATCCACAGGTCCTGCAGACATGGGAGAGCTCGATCCCATGCCTATGGATGGCGGTAAACACGGACTCTGGGCTCCATACCGTCCCCAACGCCGCGCTCAGGGGGAAAGAGAAGACCATCGCTCCACTCTCTGGGGTGGAAGGCCTGAAATGTAGAACCACACAGATGCACATGGGAGCCACCGGCTCCTCAAAAACATTGGCTTCCGCAATGGGAAGACATTGAAAGAAACTGTAGTCCACTGGCGGCCCCAAGACTCCCGGAGGGGGGAGGCTGGCAACTGCTTGATGGCCAAGCGATATCTATGGTGTACACAACATTGGATAGGTGATTTTCCAAGTTAACAAGTGCATATGCATACCTGGTGAATACCTAGACATTATTTTCCTTTTGTGTGAAGCTAGGTGAACATTACCTCTTATTTATGCCTGTGAAATGTCCATGGGGCCACGGACGCCCAAGCACCCTATGGACCGCATGTATGCATTGTCTTATGGGTTTTGCCAGTGGTAAGTGTCCACACAACTCAATTTATAGCCTATTTCATGTGGGCGCCCTATTTTAGCAGCCTAAAAGAGAAAAGCGAGATGCTATTTTATCTAGCACCTCTCCCTTCCAAGGTGTATGCAAGAGAAGGTAGAACCTACTTTGGAGTTCTTGAAGCTGTTTTCTTCAGTTTTGGATCCATTTAGAACTTTTCTTCTTCAATTTTGGAGATGCCAAAGCTGTTTTTCAGCACATACGACCAGAACGGACATCCATACGGATTGTGTGTACTGTATGAGCATCCGTATGACCTCTGCAGACAACACACAGTAACAGACTATTTGGTCTGATTTTGAGGTCTCTGGGAGCTAAAATCTGGTTAAAACAGGCTGGTCAAAGCAAAACAAGCTGGTCCCTGTTTTGGAGGTCAAAAACTGGTCAAAGTTGTCCCAAGTGGTAGGGGCTCATCAAGACAAGCTCGGTGGTGCATCAAGCAAGTGTGGGGAATACCCAGGAGGTGTTCCTGAATGGTTGAAGCAAGGATGGAATGCGTGTGAAGACATTGGAGGCGCTGGGAAATTAACACTAATCACTACGAGCATGCGCAGTGTGACCAGTTGTCACAGGTTCATAAGTGCTCTCAGCCTTATGGGCATGCGAGTGTTATGACCAATGGTCAAGAGCTCGTGATTGCCACCTGGCTGTGTGACAAGTAGTCACAATACTCTCGTTTGATTTGTTTGGCATATTGGTTGTATTTGGAAAATCAGGTGCACACCAGTGGTGAATCCCCAGGCACCTGCAATCTTGTACAAGGAGCTTGTTAATAAAATACCAAAAGAGGAGGGGTCGGCCCATCTTCAGCCCCTAGTATGGTGTACTCTGCAATTTTATTTGGTGGTTGTGATATGTCATGTTTTGCAACTTTTAATCATGTTTAAGGTTAAGTAATTCCAAGAAACACGCCTCCCCGTTACTTGTAAAGCCTGGTACACTTGCACAAATAGGTCCATATGCAGCCCACAATAGAAAAAGAGCATCAACAATCGGTATAAGTGCCCAACAGCAGGTACATCCAATCAAACAACCAATACCAGTACATCAAATAACAAACAGTAAATCTCCTAGTAGATCAAGTAAAACAGCCAGTACAACCTGTAAATCAGCCAGTACAGTGGGAACATCATCTGGTACAGCCAGTCCAAACAGTAAATCAACCAGTACAAATTGCAAATTAGCCTGTACAGGGCAAAAACAGGTCGGATAGCTGCAAAACACAACGTAGTACGAGCGATACGGGCTGAACAGATGCAGTACAGCCTGTACAGGTACGGTGCAGGCTGTGCGAGCGTGGTAAGGACATAGTGCAGAATTGTACGGATGTGCAAAAGAGCCGTGCATACTATACGGACATGGTCATACCACCTAAAAATCATGCATATAATATTTCTCCGAAACTGAATATATAGTCCCAATGAGATTAAAATCTACATTTTTCAGCTTGTAGATGGTCCAAAAAAAGAGAAAGGATAGCAAAATATAAAAGAATGCCTAAATATGCCAATGTTCAAGATGTCCACCCTTGTGAGTATCTTGTTCACATCACATTAAAATACAGGATGCCTATGTAAAAAATTGCCCAGCCTTTCATTCAAAGTGTCCAGTGTTTTTTGAAAGAGTCTGAACTCATCACCATAACACACACAAAAGTGTCCTCCTTATAACCTTGGTTCACATGGCCCTCATCCAGGTTTCTCCCAATGGCCTACAAGAGTGGTTCCCACTACCGTAACACAACTCCAAGTCAACCATCTCCCTGTTGTACATCATGCCCTTGTGCCCTCCAAAGCCCATCCACATATGAAATCTAAAGAATGTCTAAAATGGTGACGGAGTGTTTGTTTCACCTTCGGACTATGGCATGGAGCCTAAAGGAGAGCTAGCCAATCCCCTCCTTGATTGATATATTTATTGAACAAAGGTTGAGGCTAGTTTATATGCTACTCATAATACATTGATGGTACAGTCAGGAAACCCTAATCTTGTCATGTATGTTTCAAGCCAAGCCACTTTGGAGGATCTAAAGCTTCAAAGCTCAATGACAACAACAAGGAGATATGTGACTGGTGCGCAATTAAGGTCCCCAGATGGGCTGTGCAACCTGCAGACAGTTTCCAGAAACTTGGGAAGTAAAGGCCACAGGATGAGCAGCCAAAAACCCCGTCAAAGACACATAAGATGGGCAGCATTCGTGCCTAGAAACGGGCTTGAGGTCTATAGCTTGCAGCTTCATTGAGACTAGCACATCCTGCATAGCAATTCTTCAATATGGCATTAATCCTCCCAATTTTTTTTATTTTTTTTTATAAAAAACCAAACAAAAGTCAATCCAACAACCCAAAAGTTGTAGGCTATTAAAAAGAAGTCTAAACTCAACCCTCAACTACATACATGTAAAAAACTATAAGCAATTTTATTGAAGTGATTAGAAAAGCATGTGAAATGTCTTGGGGAGGGAAAAAGCAGATACTTTGAACTAAGCTAAACCCAATTCTCAATTAGTGCAAACAATCTTGTGAACCTTGTGCAGGTCACCAGAAGTGGCAATCCATTTTCTACAGATTAGCTCACAATCATAGATTTATAAATTAAATTGGGACAAAAGGCCAAAACAAATAAATAAAAAATGATGATGGTGACCTACGTGATCGTGGATTTGCATCGCGTCTCGTCTGCCAACAAGTCCCGCAGATGGGTCTTCCCGATTGCTAAGGCATGGCTCTGTCCCCCCCAAACAAACCCAAAAAAAAAAAAACAGAAAGAAGTAGAAATAACAGAGATAAATGCAGTTAGAAAACACGGATCCGAAATGCAGGAGGTTTTAGGGTTTCCTCGCATACAGGGAAAATGAGTTTTGCAAGAAGAAGCGAGAGCTTTTTACCTGCAAATCTTTCCATTCGGGGCGCTCGCTGACGAGGACGGCCATGGCTGTGTTATGTTTTGTGTGTGTGTGTGTGTGTGTGTGTGTGAGAGAGAGAGAGAGAGAGAGCCTGCAGCTTGAACCTCGCTTTTCGGATATTGTCCTTTTTGTGCCCCAAGCGCCCCCAATGTGTGCACGTGTGCGTCTATGACTTTTTGGAGAGGACCATCCACATCCAAGATTCAAGTGTGCAACTGCTGCCAACTGCAGCCGAGGATAGGCTTTTCAAAGGTTTTGAGAACCAATGACTACACACAATCAATGAGTCAAGTTTATGCTCTTCTATTCATGAGTGAAAATCTAGCTTGTTCTCGTGATGTTTATTTGATGAGAGCCTTCCAACATATTGGTATCAGAGCTTGATGGTTACGGTGGGAAAGAAGAGCTTTACCATGGGTAGGTTTACATGGTTTTGCCCGCCCGACCTACCTTACCATGCTCGAACGTAAAACCAGCCCGACCTACCTTACCATGCTCGAACGGGCATTTACGCTGGAGCACATAAAGCACTTTTACTATGTGCTTAATGTCAAATAAGGAAAGTCTACAAACTCATGTACATAGTTGCTTAAGACTAATAATAGATTTTTAAGTTTACACAACCTAGTGTGAAAAATGGTCATTTGTAAATGTGTCATTTTTTACAATAATCATTCCCTTGCAATAGTGTACTTGTGAGCTCTCCTCTTCCCTCTTCTTGCTTGCTTGTAGGCTATTGGATTCATGCATGCTAGACGGATGCTTGATTGAATGGGTTTGCTTGTAGGTTTCCCTCTTCCATTGGCTTCTTCTTCCCCTGCCTTTTGTGAGAGAGAACCATCACGAAGGTTCGTCTCTTTTTGCCTCCACATCTATGCATAGAGATCCCTCCCTTCACCCCATTGTCAAAGGAGCACTTCGGTGTGACAATAGAGTGAGGACACGAATGGGCAAGCTAGCGCACCCACATAGGGAAGTCGCAATTTGTGGCCCCAAGGCAAAGACCCAACAACACATGCCTCAGCGAGGCTAAAGGTAAGCTCTTGACTTGAACATATTTAGCGTCACTATTAGAGCTTAGCTCCATTTATCTATCCATTCTAAGCTATTGGGATCGTCCAATATTGCCCAGTGTTGATTAGGAAGTCACACTCCGAAAAACATACAATTTTAGAGCCTTGAATTTTAAAGTCGTTTATCCATCCATTCCAAGCTATTGGGATCCTCACCCAATATTGCCCAGTGTTGATTAGGAGGTCACACTATGAAGAACATATGATTTTAGAGACATGGATGTGTTTGTTTGTTGCTTTTGGTTTGATTTGAAGTTTATTTGCATTAGGGCATTCTATTTTCATCTATTAGAAGGGTAAAACTCTAGTTCATTGGTGATTTTCATGAAATTAGAGCCTAAGAGACTTAGATTTCATTGCTTTGACCTAAGGATTAGCTTAACAATATGATTAGAAGTAGAATCCACTCCGAAAACATGAGCACTGAGCTCCATTAGGGTGAAGTAGAGTAGGATAGTCAATTTTAGTTTATGCATTGTTGTTAAATTGGAAGCTTAGAAGCATACAAATCTATCAAAAAACACTTAATTACTTGCATTGTTGAATTGGTAGCTTAGAAGCATATAAACCTATAAAAAAACATGTAGTTACTTGGATACCAACTATTAACTAGGATTAGGACCATTAATCACACTCCATCTAAAAAATCTCAAAAAACACCAAAAACCTGGCCAAACTAGCTCTCAAATAGGAAACATGAGCCCATAGTCTCGCGCAAAAAGATATGAGTCTAGACATGTGAGCCTACAAACATGAGTCTAGAGATACCAACCATGCGCCTAGGCATATAAGATGTGAGCCTGCAAATGTGATCATGGAGATGTAAATCTAGAGGTAGATATACCTAACATTGTACGCACCAATTATTATTACCAAAAAGACTCGTACGAGCACACCTACTCCACGTCCTTTGAAGATCTTCATGTCATAGAATCTGTACCACCAACAAATTCTAAGGAATTCTTGTCCTTCACAATTATTGGGGAATCAAAGTATAATTATTAATACCCACTATAAGTAGGCCTGGTTCCTAGATTTTCATGCCCCACGTAGGCTTATCTCATAAAATGGAAGTACGTGAGCTGAGTTCATACAAAAAAGCCGTGAGCATGCACACGTGAGCCTATAGACATGACATGAACTAGATATGTGAACCTGTAGACATGAGCCTAGAGACATTGGCCTAGATATGTGGGCTAGCAAACGTGCATGGATATGTGGGCCAGTTGACATGAATCTAGACACATGGACCTATATACGTGAGCTTGTAGGCATGAATCTAAACATGTGAACCAAGAGATGTGAACTTGCACATCTGAGCCTAGCAGTAACCATTTTCAAACGTGCACTAGAAGCACTAATAAGGACCTTTGATGCAAACCCGCCGATATGGACTAATTATTAGAGACGATAACACAGTCGACTTTAGCACATCAAACCATACTTCCTCAAACCCACCTATATACGTGAGCCTGTAGGCGTGAATCTAAACATGTGAACCAAGAGACGTGAACCTGCACATCTGAACCTAGCAGTAACCATTTTCAGATGTGCACCAGAAGCACTAATAATAAGGACCTTTCTGATATGGACTAATTATTAGAGACGATAACACAGTCGACTTTAGCACATCAAACCATACTTCCTCAAACCCACCAAGCCTTTGATCCAGGCAAACAACCATCACTCAGCATAGTGCTCCTTGTTACGAGGCTATACTCCTTTGGATCCACCTCAAGCTAGGAGCTTTGGGAAGAAATAAGCTGTATTCACGAACTGGCTCTATCAACAATATCCTATATTTATGAAAAAAGCATTCAACTATTCTATCTTTGGGCGCAACTCTAGTGAAGAAGTAAGAACGGGACCAGGCCCTCAAGGTTTGCTCCCAAATGAAGCAATCAAGCCATGTTAGCCTACCACAATGTTTTAAACAATTGGTATTGGGTCTTCTTGGGTTTATCCCAAGAAGACCATGACAAGTAGCCCAACAACCACAGTTACGGCAAACCGGACATGTGTCTTTTATTATACCACCAAGGACAAGTGTTTCACAATACACCCAATAGCAAGTGCATAGCGTAAGCAAGAGTCTTGCTCTCCACATGAGCTTATTATAGAAGCGCCTTTATTACAAGTTCCAGCTCTTCTCTATTTGGACGAGAAACCGGGAACACGGGGAAGGGTAAAGGCCAGTGTCCTAGACTAACTCATCAAAGGGATCCACGAGGGCATTCACATAACATGTCCTTAGCCACGTATTTAGCATAAAACCTCAAAGCCATGTCAACAGAGGACAAGTGTCATTGAAAATCACACAACCCCATAGGGCAAGAGATTTCATGTCCTAAAAGAGATGGTTTCACAACCACCTCCCTATCGCCATGTGAATATGTAGAAGACATGCTAAGGATGGCATTTTAAATGGGAAGAGGGGTTGTAAACAAACATGGCACGTAGAGGCTCATAGTTAGGCAAAACCAAGCCAATCTCAAGGATGATTACCAAGTTTGATGGAACCAAAGATCCCATTTAGTACCTAGAGAAGTTTGATCAAATTTACGAGGCCATGGGATGGATTGATGTTCTAACAAGATCTACTCATTCAGACTTTACCTTAAAGGAAAAGCAGGCCAGTGGTTTAGATCATTAAACCCACTTGAAAGGCGAGCTACGAGGTCTTTAAACACACTTTCATTGTGGGATTCTCGCCAAATGGAGCTAGATGGAGCCCTCATTATATGCAGATCTATAACCTCAAGCAAGAGGAGGGAGAAATAATGCCATATTACATTACTAGAACCAAGTATCTCCACATGAGATTCAGCACCTAAGAGATGATTTGTCACTCACATTGATCAATTTATGATTGTTTTTAAGAGCAAGAGGCTTCATGACCATCTCTATAGGTCTAGACACTACATCTTCGATGAGTGTTGCTTGTGAGGCAATAAACATGGTAGATAATCTACAAGATAAGGATGTAGAAGTCATCCACTTAAACCAAGAGATAAGGGACACATCATCCAAAGTCTCATCAACCAAGGGTGCCTAACCAACACTAGCTAGAGTCCTCGTCAAGGACATGAGCATGGATGAGTTGGCCGAGAATCTGATAAACCACTTAGGCCAATAGTGGCAAGGATAGCCCTAAGGGAAACCTCAAGGCCAGCCCTAGCAAGCACCTCAAACAGGACACCCACATCTATTCCCATGAAGAGATATGGTTTAGTGCACAATTTATCGCCAAAATCATACAAATACAATGTCTAATGTTGAGGCCTAGACAACAACTTTGTGCCCATTGCTAGTGCCATGGGAATCACAATACAACCCATTTATTGTGGTACTAAGGAAACACATCACCACAACCTATGTTCTCAAGGCTAAAGCAACCAATAGCCCTACTGCCCATACCAAATTCCCTACTTCTTGTACCAGGGAAACCCATCACCACAACCTATGCTCTCGAGAATAAAGCAGCCACTAGTCCTACTGCCCATACCAAATGCTTCTTAACTAGTGCATAATTCAGCGACCATTTGTCAAAACCTTATATCGAGAGATATGTACAAACTACCACCAATGCCATACCCACCTCTGAATTGCACTAATACAATAGTACTCGGTAACATTGCCAACAGACTCAAATAGTCTAGAATAGGAGAGCTATGAGTCATACAGTTCATATGGATATCCAAGGTAACTCCCAATGCCCCCTTGTTTGAAGCCATGGTGCAACAAAGGGCAAGAGACTTTAGTAACATGTCACGAAGATCAAATCTTCAATGTTTCCATTGCAAGGGCCCACACCCTGCTACCGAGTATCCTCATAGAACCATCATACCTATAGTACACCAACTCTATCCCCAAATCGAGTGTCAAACCTCAAATGTCATTCCAAATGGAGACACATGTTACAAGTGTGGATTTGGACATACCTTCAAGGATTGTCCAAATCCACACCTGTTTTACAAGTGTGGATTTGGACATACCTTCAAGGATTGTCCAAATGTCATTCCAAATGGAGACACATGTTACAAGTGTGGATTTGGACATACCTTCAAGGATTGTCCTAACAGATGGAAACCATCGAGTAGTAGTGGCAAAAGTATCAGTCACTTTGGCGAGCCCTTAACTTGTGAAGTGTACAAGAAGGACTTATTCATACAGTTCCCCTTAATGCCATCATAAGGCTCCAAGTCGAGGGCAGTTTTAACCAAGGAGACATCCAAATTAACGAAGAAGTAGAAAGATTAAGCTATGACCTCAAAGATAGCATCCCAAGAGCTTGCATCATCGAGGGTAGTTGCCACCAAGGAGACATCCACCAAAGCAACGAAGAAGTAGAAAGCTTAAGCTATGACCTCAAAGGTAACAGCCCAAGAGCTTGCGGTGCAAGCACAAATGATTGTAATAGTCCCTGAAAATGATAAAGAACCATAACTACAGGTCCAAAGAAGAAAACCTCAAAGAGCATGTGGAAAAACAGCTCATGGGTCAATTGTCAAGGGCGCAACGACATCATGACCATTGAAAGTGGTTCAAACAATAGCTCTGAAACTACCTCCCTTGCGAAGATGACAAGCAATCTCCCAAAAAAACAAGCTCTTCCCAGAGAGAAGAAATCCATTAACTATGCAAACTTTCCGAAGAAACTCCCAAAGTACCCCAACCCCGTCTTGGAGAAAGAGCGAATAAAACAAGTCCAAGAGCTTGTAAGGAAGATATAGGCTAAACTAGAGCCACTACTTGAGCAAGTGGTCGAGTACAAACCATTGACCCCACCTAAGCAACTCCCTAACCCCATTCTAGAGCCAATCATAGAACTAATGAAGGGATCTTAGTGCCTACAAAAGGACTTAACCACTAGGACTGTAACAAATCTTAAGAGGCTGTAAAAAGAGCCAATCTAGAGCCTCTACCTCTGGAACCAATCTAACAAGATTTCGCATTGCTAGATGCAGTGAAGGAGGACTCAATGAGAGGTAAAATTTGGCCTTCCATGGGTCATTATAGTCACCACAATATTTTTTCCGATGTGATAGGTGACGACTTCATTTTGACCCCATCAGCGGTACTGCCTCTTAGGAAAGGAGCAATGCACATCCCCTACCAAGACCACCTCGATGGGAGGTGAAATTTGGCCTTCCATGGGTCATCATAGTCACCACAATATTTTATTCGATATGATTGGTGACTACTTCATTTTGACCTCATCAGAGGCACCGCCTCCTAAGGAAGGATCGATGCACATCCCCTACACATAAGCAGGTTTAAGCCCACCTTCAAGTGAGTCCGAGTGAGTCCGAGTGAAGTGACCATGAATATCACACAAGGGATGTAGCAGGCCTCATAGCCTTCTTATCCTTGGAAGTTTGAGTCACAAATTTCCTTTCAAAAGGAAATTCTGAACTTTGGAGAGATTGAGTGCTCTCCTTCCATACCAAAGACAAAAGGATAGCCAAAAGTTCCCATGAACAAGTTGGGACACTATTTCAAAAGCGATGAAAGGTTGTCGGTGCTGGTGTCATCATAATCATCAAGGATTGCTAGGAGGCTTGGCCCCACCACTCGTAGTAGGCACAATCCTTGTGGTTAAACTTGTTGGGAGTGATGGGAACATAGCTAAACCTTTGGGCGTCCTTTCAGGATATAAATATTAAGACCTTGAAGCTAAGCTTCCACGACACATTCATGGTGATGGATTTTTATAGAAGAGGGTCATACACCATGATACTCGGAAGGCCTTACATGTGAGATGTAAGGATAATTCACAATTAGAAAACTAATCACATTTATATACACAAGGGTAACCAGTCCTTGAAAACATGGAAGACATCCCATGGATCAAGGCATCCTTGCCAATGAGTTTGACACAACCGTTGAGATCACTTCAGTCAATATTTGTAGAGAATGCAACGTAGAAGCTCACACCACACCTGGCAACCATGGTTACTCTTCCATAGAAGCTTGGAACAAGGTTTACACGATGAGATGGTGTCAAAATCACATCTATGTTCGTGCTCGACACATTCAAAATAGAACTAGCCATGGAAACAACTTGCCCTAAGTCAGGTCTTCCCCAAAAAGACCATCTAGCTACATGGGCTGCCTTGGTTGACACTGGGGCTAGCCCACAACATTTTGTCCTAGGAGATGTGGACTTCATTAGGCCACCTAACCCTCACACCATCCGCAAGTAAACAATTTCCAATCCATGATTGTCGGTTGTTGTGGAGTTGAATTTTATATTAGAACTAAGCTTGCATCTTACAAGTTTTATGTGACTCCCACGTGTACACAACAATGAGAAAGAGAATCATCCTTGGAAAGGGATGGATAACGATGGCCGCCACCGTGAATGCATTGTCACCTGGCAAACAAGGACCGTGATGCTCAAGCTCCCCTATGGAATGGTTACTATACCCTTTGTGGATGAGGGCACCCTGAACATATCAACATCCCAAGCCTCTTCCTCCACTTACAAAGCCCCCCATCTCTCTCAAGCAACCTCTAACACAACACAACACTCGCACCCTGAACATATCAACATCCCAAGCCTCGTCCTCCCACCTACAAAGCTCCCATCTCTCTTAAGAAACCTCCAACACCACACAACACTTGCGCCTTGCCTCGTCAAGCCACTCCCTTAAACCATTATGGAGATCCAAAACCTCAGCAGGGTGAAGACAAAGACCATCTCCCAAACCTCAACCTTGGTAACCCTCTGAGGAGTTCATTAAGAAAGAGTGGGTACTAAGAGTACCTTGGCCAAGGTAGATTTGATGCCCAAGAAAAGACTTGGCAACCACCATTTGGCGCAAAGGCCACCTATGAGTAGGAGCCCCAAGCAATAAGGTTTTACCCCCACCCCGAGCCCCATTGGATCTTCATGAAGATGTTAGAAGCTCAAGGCTTCAAAGGACCAAAACAATTTCATTTTTGGGTTCTAAAAACCTCATGGATTGCACCCCAATCTTCAAAGTCAAAAAGAGAGTCAATGAGGCGGTGACCAATGGTGGCCCCGCGAATGCATTGTCACCTAGCAAACAAGGACTGTGATGCTCAAGCTCCCCTATGGAATAGTTACTATACCCTTTGTAGATGAGAGCACCCCGAACATATCAACATCCCAAGCCTCTTCCTCCACTTACGAAGCCCCTGTCTCTCTCAAGCAACCTCTAACACTACATAGCACTCGCATCCTAAACATATAACCATCCCAAGCCTCGTCCTCCCACCTACAAAACTCCCATCTCTCTCAAGCAACCTCCAACACCACACAACACTCGTGCCTTGCCTTGTCGGGCCACCCCCTTAAACCATTATGGAGATCCAAAACCTCAGTAGGGCGAGGACGAAGACCATCTCCCAAAACCTCATTAGGGTGAAGACAAAGACCACCCCCTTAAACCATTATGGAGATCCAAAACCTCAGTAGGGTGAAGACAAAGACCATCTCTCAAACCTCAACCTTGGAAACCCTTCGAGGAGTTCATTAAGAAAGAGTGGGTATTAAGAGTACCTTGGCCAAGGTAGATTTGACACCCAAGAAAAGGCTTGGCAACCACCATTTGGCGCAAAGGCCACCTATGAGTGGGAGCCCTAAGCAACAGAGTTTCACCCCCATCCCAAGCCCCATTGGATCCTCATCACACGATGTTATAAGCTCAAGGCTTCAAAAGACAAAAAAACCTTTCATTTTTGGGTCCCAAAAACCTCATGGATTGCATCCCAATCTCCAAAGTCAAAGAGAGTCAATGGGGCGGTAACCTTGGACCCCAATTTGAGCTTATCAAGCAGCCCACATTCCGTTAGGTCCCAACCAAGCCGTTAGAAATATAGAGCTTCTACAGCACAAGCCTCTACAACCATGCCATGAAATGCCAGACCAAAGATGGAGTGGCGATGCCTCTAACATCAACTCCAAAGCTTAAGCAAGAATGGAGAGTAGTGGTTTTCACCTCGACTCACCTTTAGAGAAGTTGAAAGAGTCCATGGACTCCAAGCAAGAATGGAGAGCAGTGGTTTCCACCTCGACTCACATACTGACACGACCTTTAGAGAAGTTGGAAGAGTCTGTGGACTCAAAGCAAGAATGGAGAGCAGTGGTTTCCACCTCGACTCACATACTGATGCGACCTTTAGAGAAGTTGGAAGAGTCTGTGGACTCAAAGCAAGAATGGAGAGCAGTGGTTTCCACCTTGACTCATATGCTGACACCACCTTTAGAGAAGTTGGAAGAGTTCGTGACTCTAAGCACAACACCTTGCCCATGTTTAGTGCCCCTACCCATCCCTATTCTCGTTAAAGAAGAGCCACCCATGGTGCTAAAAAGAGAATTGTGCATACACCTAGTGGAACTGCTGAGTGACCCCGAGGCTAAGCTTATGTTGTGAGGAAAATAAGTTAACATATGGTTGACCTATAAAGTCACATTGGTGGAGAGCAGCAAAGTGTGTACTTAGGTATCTCAAAGGAACTTTAATTTTGGTTTTGAGTACACTTATGCGTACTTTCTTGAAAAGAGCCACATTGGAGAGCATAAAAAGCATGTACTTAGGTATCTTAAAAGGAACTTTTAATTTTGTATTGAAATTTGTGGTGCCATTGAGGGCAATGTATGAGTAGAGGACCCAGATCAAGAGAATTTGGCTACATCACACTTGGAAATTATCCCACATGAGCACATTTGTAAGAGGTTTAGGGGCATTTTCAAGCAATGAAAACAAGTAGCTCTCAAGCCCATGTTTAGTGCCCCTACCCATCCCTATTCTCGTTAAAGAAGAGCCACCCATGGTGCTAAACCCCAAAGAGAATTGTGCATACACCTAGTGGAACTGCTGAGTGACCCCGAGGCTAAGCTTATGTTGTGAGGAAAATAAGTTAACATATGGTTGACCTATAAAGTCACATTGGAGAGCAGCAAAGTGTGTACTCAGGTATCTCAAAGGAACTTTAATTTTGGTTTTGGGTGCACTTATGCGTACTTTCTTGAAAAGAGCCACATTGGAGAGCATAAAAAACATGTACTTAGGTATCTTAAAAGGAACTTTTAATTTTGTATTGAAATTTGTGGTGCCATTGAGGGCAATGTATGAGTAGAGGACCCAGATCAAGAGAATTTGGCTACATCACACTTGGAAATTATCCCACATGAGCACATTTGTAAGAGGTTTACCCTCCTCATATAAAAAGGGGCATTTTCAAGCAATGAAAACAAGTAGCTCTCAAGCCTCTCTACTATGAGTACAAGTTTCATCTTAAGAAAAAGAGTTGTCCTCTACCTTGCGAGATGAGGACATCTCGCACTTTTTTATGGTAGAATTCTTTTATGCCCTTGTTGGTGTAGAATGCTTGCTCCCTTGATGTACTTTGTATTGCATTATTTAATCGTGTCTCTTCTTCATGTACCAATGCAATACAACCCTCAAATGTTGGTTCAGGTAAATTCTTTAGAGTGGTCACTAGTGCACCATATTCCTCTAGCATGCTTTTTATAAGTATAGAAAGTGTATCCTTTTCACCTATCTTTGCATCCATTCTATCAAACTGGGTCATGATACTTTTCATTTTACTTATGAATTGTGCTAGTAAGAAGACCCGCTCAGAAAATCCACCATGCCTTGATCTCATCACGACAGTAGTATCGGGGACCCAAACCAAAGGCTTCAATAACCATAGCCAAGCGGATATTGTTACGAAAGTGCTGCCGACCCCACAGTGTTACCCTAGTTATGTCTCGATAGGTCCGCCATTTGGTCTGAGCTACAAAAGTTCCCAAGTGAGGGAAGTTAGAAGGGGTTGATCAAAATGATGTAACTTGTGGGGCGTTTTAAAAACAAACGAATCCATGCCAACTTCTGAGGTTCCTTATATTCTGGTCAACCCAACAGAATAATGGGATAAAATATCTCTTATATAGAACTCATCATTAAATAACGATTCATTCAGATCATATCATTCATATCATTAACACGATAATGGTCCATTAAACTGAAAAATTTCTTTCTGAACATTCCTCCACGGAATTTTAAGTTAAGCAATTTCTCAAATTGTCATCCCTTAACTTGATCGAAGGAAAGGGAACTTTAAAAATGAATGCAGACTCAAACAAAAGCCTAAATGTGGACACTACAACAAGCTCGGGCACAAGGAAGAACAATGCAGATTGAAGAACCAAGAGGCCAACTATGTGGATGCTTCATCAAGTAAAGTGAAATCCCCGATGAGCATCTCTTCTAAACCAAAGCTACATCGACAAGCCTCACCACACCTAAGCCCATGATTGTAAAAGGTCACCGATGAGTAGACTTAGTCATTTGTATTATGTTTTCTTATCACACGTGACCACTTGAGAGTAGCAATTTATGCACCCTGGGGGGGGTGATGACATCTTGTATTACAATACTTTACCACCTTAAATAGCACATTGCACTAAGGGGTGTGATCAATCTTTTGTAATTCACATCCAACGACCTTGTAGTAGCCTATACATGAAGGGGGGGTGTTGAAATTTGTGGTGCCATTAAGGCAAGGTGTGAGTAGAGGACTGAGATTAGGAGAATAAGGCCACATCACACTTAGACATTATCCCACATCAGCACATTTGTAAGAGGTGTATCCTCCTCATATAAAAAGGGGCATTTTCTAGTAATTAAAACAAGTAGCTCTCAAGCCTCTCTATGAGTACAAGTTTCCATCTTGTAACCCAATTGTGCTTGAGTCACTCTTGATTAAGTCATTTTAGGATCACCATTATGTTGTTAATTAGGCTACACCCACCAAGGATTAATGTTTTTTAATCATAGTAATTAGGGTTAAGCACACCATGGCCATGCATGCTTAAAGGTGCCATGTTTAATTTTTGACATTTTGGTATTGATATCATCTTGTGATTTGATGTGTTTTCTCTTAGTGATGGTTCTATTTTGTGGAAAAGCAAAAAGAAACTATGGCTTTATCTCCTACTCTACTGAAGCGAAGTATAATTTAGCCAAGAATGCAATGATGCAAAAATTTCTTTGGATGAGGAGATTACTTGGAGAGATCATGGAGGATAAAGAAGACTTGACTCCGATATTTTGTGAGAAACAAAGCTGTATTCAACTTGGAAAAAACCTAGTTTTTCATGCGAGGAAGAAGCGTATTGAAGTTTATTATCATTTTCTACGTGAAAAGGTTCAAGAAAAATAAGTGGAACCAAGTTATAGATATTATCACAAAGCCACTTGAAAAACTCAAGTTTAAATATTTCAAAGATATGATGAGTGTAAAGGAAAATAGGGGGAGATTGAAGGATAATGTTCACTTCTTTAGCACCTTGGACACATTCTCACTTGTTTAAGTGTTCTCGCATTTATATGGTTGTAGACTAAGGTTTATATATGATGATTATAATCATGGATAGAGAATATGAACAATTATGGTTAGTCCTTCGACATTCCTCTTGAGAGCTATTTAAGTAAGTCCAAGTCATTGTATTTGGTACATACACATACACATACAATATACGCACTCTAATACACAATTAACGAGTCAAGTTTATGCTCTTCTTTTCATGAGTGAATATTTCCTTCTTCGTTTACACGTGGGAATGAAGAACATGGAAATCACACAAGGGATAAACTTTAGCTGATGTTCTCAAGATGATAGTCAAGCTTGAAAGCAAAGTTAGGCACACCACGCTACTAATTCTAGCAAGAGTGCACCATGGTTGGCAAAGTGGTGATGCAAATCTACTACTCAAACACAAGGATAGTAGGCTATTCACACATGGTCAAAACTTCTAGGCTTCAATTTGTGGGTGATTTTGTTCACACAAACTCTCTTACAATTCAGCTAAATGAGCTAAAAGAACATTTCCAAATCTTTTTTTTTACATTGTTTAATTGTCGTGTAGGAAGATATCAATAAACTCATTGAGTGTGGATTCATCTATGAGATTGAACACTTAGAATGGGTCTCACCCATTGTGGTTGTGCCTAAGAAGAATGGAAAACTTAGAGTGTGTGTTGATCTTAAGAAAGTGAATGCTGCCATACGTGCATGGATCACTACCCCTTGCCATATTTAGAACATGTGCTTGAATAAGTTATGGTGGGTAAGGAGGCTTAAAGCGTTTTGGATGGATGTTCAAGCTATATCAAATTTCGATTAGACCCGAGGACCAAGTAAAAAAAAAAGCTTTTGTCACTAAGCATGGTGTGTATGCTTACAAAGTTATGGCATTCGGTCTAACCAATACACCAGACACATTCCAAAGACTTATGAGAATATTGCTTTTAAGGACTTCTTAAGAAAGTTTCTCAAAGCTTTCTTGGATTATTTGTGCATTCATTAATCTTGGAAAGAGCACCTAGCGTGCCTAAAAAGGGTGTTTGAAAGGTGTTGATTTTATCGCATATCCTTAAACCCTTACAAATGCTAATTTTGGGTAAAACACGAAGTTATTCTTGGGCATATAGTTTCCAAAAATGGGATTTCCACTAATGAGAGAAAAATCAAGGTCATCTTGGAATTACCCCTACCAACAGACTACAATGGAGTCCAAAGGTTCATGGGCCATGTCGGCTACTACTACTCTTGGTTTATTCTTTTCTATGTAGAAATAGTGCGTCCTTTGTATAAGCTATTGATTGTATTTTTATAGATTGAGGAGTGTCAACAAGCTTAGACGCGCTGAAGCAAGCCTTGTCTAGTGCTCCAATCTTGCAAAAATCTAATTGGGATCTCATCTTTCATGTACACATTGATGCCTCTAATTTTGCAATTGGATGTGTTCTAGCATAGCTAGGGGGACACAAATTGGACTATCCTATTAGTTTTGCAAGTCGACAACTAGATGCGGTTGAACTCGATTACACCACCACTAAGCGTGAAGGGTTAGCAATGGTTTATGCTATAAAGAAATTTTGGCATTACCTTCTTGCTAACAAATTTTTTTTTCTATGTTGATCATCAAGCCTTGTTGTATTTGGTAAACAAACCATGCTCCATGGGAAGGATCACAAGGTGGTTGTTGATTCTTCTCGAGTTTAATTTTACAGTAGTTGTAAGGCCTGGCAAAAAAACATGTCATGGTAGATCATCTATCTTGCATACCTAATGGTGAAGCGCCAATTGGAGTTGATGATGAGCTACTGGATGCTACACTATTCAAGGTTGAGGCTCTTCCATAATGGAGTGAAAAATCATTAACTTTCTAGCTAATGGCTTTCCATTAGCTAGAAAGTTAACTTTTTTTTCCATAGGCAAAAAAAGTTAAGGAAAGATCTAGCCTGAAAGTTACTTAAAGAAGCAGAACCTTACTCCATGTTTTGCATATTTTACATGTGTGCTTGTTGCTTGTATATTAAAAGCGCACCATTGGATTTTAGGTGGAGAGCTAGCTTTAGAATAGTTGTTTACACTAGCAAGGGTGGCCAAATGAGCTCGAGGACTAGACTTTTAAATTTGGCTGCCTAAGAGTGTGAACCCTAGAGGTCACCTTCCTAAACTATTTTCACATTTTAACACTCTGCACCAGATTCTCCATTTCCTGAGTGGGCACTTGCTACAACTTTTTACTTGGCACTATGGCCTGGAGCAACTTTTGCCTCTGGTTGGGCACCACATTCAACATTTGATCTAGTGTTATATTTAACTTCATTTTGCTAAGATCCTCCCTAGGTCATATTCCTCTTCAGGATTGCTGCTCCTGACTTCCTGACTTGGCATAATTTGGCTTTTGCCCATCTTTCCTTCTTCCTTATTGGCTTCTTTTTCCTTGTCCTAAACTTCCCTTGTCAGTTCTTTTATCTAGACTTGCTCCGGATTCTTTTCCAATTCCTTTTTTTAGGATGCTTTTACTACTCTGGGATGTTGTAGGCTCCGCAGTTGGCACCCTTGCATCTCTTCTTGAGTCATCTTCACACTACCTACTAGTGGCTTTTTGCTTGCTGCAATGCCTTGTCTCTTCATGACCAAGCTTATCCTGTCCAGATTAGTGTCACCATTCTCATTCAGGAGTGGGCTTTCCTACATTGTCCGTACCATTCCTTGGGCACTTTGCACAAGTTTAGTGATTTGTTCTCAGACCCTCTACTGCTCTATCCACTATTCTGGCTTCTACTTCTACTTTTCTTCTGGGTCAACATTCAAGACTGCATGTCACTGTCTTGATAGTTCCTTTTGCAACCTTGTCACCGCCATTACTACTAGTGGCTTCTCTTGATGCTTTACTGCCCATTCATCCACTTTCACCATGTTTACTACTGCATCAGCTCCTGCTGGGTTTGCCTCCCTTTGCGGCCTTTCTTCTTGCAATTTGTGTTGATGATGACATTGTTGTATGGGACAGTCAGTTTGCTTTTGCCGAGGGGTGTTGCAGTAGTAGCACCCTTGTGCATATTCATGGGCATACGATTGATATGCTACTACTACAACACCCCTAGGAAAACACCCCTAGGAATAGGAAAATTGGTTGTCCCACATTACAACGTCATCAACACAAATTGTAGCAGTAGCATATCAATCGTATGCCCATGAATTTCATTATATCCTTACAACCTTTTGCTGAATGGGACATAGAATTTGTAGGAGAACGCTAAGGTAACAATGAAAGAGAATGCTAGATTAAGTGTAAAATTTCTGTATGAAAATAACATCACTAGATTTGGTTGTGACTGAGGCACATACTTCCTAAATGAGGCAGTGGCCTTCTTATTGGATGAATTTATGGTAATCCATAGGAAGTCAACACCTTATTATCCACAAGTGTACGGGCAATTTGAAAGTACCAACAAGGTTCTTTGCTCAATTCTCGCAAAGATAGTTGAATCCTTGCATAGGTTGGGAGAAACATTTTTCAGCTACTCTTTATGCTTATTGTACAGCTTATAAATCTGTAATACCTTTCTGCCTTGTTTATGGCCTAGATACTACACCCTCATTGACCTATTGATCTCTACACTAAGGGCAAAAAAAGAAGCCAATATTGACATATATGATATGTTTGTAGAGTTGGAAAAGCTAGATGAGGCAAGGCTATATATAGTGGTGGTGGGAATGTGGTGGTGTTGAAGGAAGCATTGATTTGATGCCAATGTGAAGAAATGCAAGTTTCTTGTAGGTGACCTAGTATTGATGTATAACATCAAAAAAGAAACTAAAGCTTTGTGGACCCTACAAATTGGTTGAATACTCCAAGAGCAGTGCAATGCACTTAAAAACTCTAGGTGTCCAAATGGAGACTTCCATTAATGACAATAAGCTCTGCCATTACTATGGGCCCTTAACTTAAGAATAACTCATGGGAATACATGAGGCCTAAGAGAAGGTTAAAAAAAAGAAGGAGCTTCAGAGGGAAGCCCAAAAAGAGGCCAAAAACTAGACAAGAAGAACTCAGACAAAGATGCCAAATGCTATACTCAAATATGGCTAAACTTGTGGGAATTGAGGGAGAAAAGGAATAGGAAGTTAAGCTTGCATAATTGTGACTGCATATATCGGAGGGTAACAAATTTGTACACTAACTAGGTCTACTAGATTGCAGTGTAAGCCAAAACCTAATGTCTTACAAGACTTAGACCTCCCTTTGAAAACTGATATTGTCTTCCATAAGTGCCCAAGTACCCCTATGGGAAACCAAATGGTGAATTACCTGGGTGTGTGCAAGATGGTATTTGGCATAGTAGATCACCATGCCCAAAGGCAAGTTCTTTGTGATGCCCCTAAGTTCTTTATCTAAAGAACTTTTGCTTTGGTAGAAACTGGATGGGCCATACAGATGTACTATGGATTGGGATTCTAGAACCAACCCTTAAGATTTCCGATCAACAAGTTAGCATTCTTCTTTTAGAGGACAAATATATAAAACTTCTCGACAAAGAAACTCTTTTGGCCATGTCATGGACACTGCATGCATCCTTGGAGGATGGAGAAATTTCCACCTCTCTAACCCACGCCCAATCTACTACCAAAGATGTTAATAACTTGCCTAGATATAGTCAAGCTATGCCATATATTAGTAAATAATCTTATAGGCCTCTACATAAACACCCAATCTAGAAGCAACCCCATGCCCAACAATCACAATGTTGGCTACCCAAACAACTTCTCATAGCTCAAAAGTGCCTCCCCACAATAACTTAATTTGGGTACCCAAAATCACCAAACCTATCGGGAACAATGCCCTTGGGACATCTCCCAAAGAAGAAGGAAACTAAAAGCCAAGAGAAATCGGTCATCTCGAGAGGACAACTTGAATTGCTTTTGCCTATCTGGATCAGAAAATGTGGCAACAGAGTATTCCATACTGACTTTTGAGAGCTCCTCCTTGATTTCCACGTCATAGGAGTTGGCATTGTGATGCCTTCAGTAGTAGGAAGATGGAGTGCTTTGGCTATATTTTCTAGCATGATTGACATGGCCTTGTGCCCTTCCATCTTTACTATGTTGCTCAATGACAACTCTGCTAAGTGCACGTCAGCTTTGAAGTTTTCTTGTAGATTTGTCTAGTTCTTTGGCAAAGCCATACAGTATGACTTTCTGTAGTCACTCGTGCTGAACCATAGGGCCCAACATGGCATTTCAAGGATCAAACTCCACTTGCTTGCTGTGCTGCTAGTCATGGCGGATACTGGTTGTTTGCTGAGGTTTTCAAGAAGGGGGAAAGACAGATGATGGCGAGTGAGTAGGAGATGGCGAGACAATGGGAAGAGTGAGAGAGCAAGTTGCAAATGATTAAAGGAGAGTGAGGGTAGTTGGGGTGGGGTTTGGCTGTGTTAGGATTCCTTGATTAGGGCTACATTTTTGGGGCATTTACTCCTTCCCATGATGATTTCCCTGAAAGCGAGGTAGTTGACCAAGAATGTCATGATTCCCACGTGTATGTGCCGTATTTTGTGTGCCACATTTACTGCTCTTTGCTCCACGTTCTTATTCCTTTCCTTCTCATCATACATTCTCTATCCATTTGATGTCACTCGTTGGAGTGCTATGCATGTGTCTTCATCTGGTTGCACTGTATAGATAGGGATCGACACCATCATGCACTGGCCCGTTGTATCCTTTTGATCGGTTGGTTGCTTGCCTTTATCATTTCTTTCTCTATAGGGTCTAAGTCTGAATCTGTTTATAAGCTTGGATAGTGTTTCACCACTTAGTGTTTTTAACTTGAATGTGCCTAAACTTAATTGCTCTACTATCTGATAGGGACCCATCCAATGTATTTTGAGCATACTTGGGTGTGGTCCAAGATTTGAATTGAACAATAGTACTTTTTCATCCTCCTAAAGGATCTTGTGCTTGCTGTTTCTATCCACCCATTTCTTTCTTCTTTTTTGAGTGATGTCTGCCACCTATGCACTGTGTAGCCTGCTTTCTTCCACCTGCATGAGATGTCTGCCACCTATGCACTGTGTAGCCTGCTTTCTTCCACCTGCATGAGATGCTGCATCTGCTGGTTGACTGATTCTTCTGGGCTGAGCCTTTTGGTCATGGCTATTCTAAGGTTTGGGACAACATACTCCATTGGAACTACTGCCTCTAAGCCATAGATCAAAGAGAATGGGGTGAACCTAGTGCTTACCTTGTATGCTGTACGAAATGCCCATAGTTCAGAGTACATTTTTCATCCTAGTCTGTTCTTTTTTGATAGCCTGTCTTTATGAGGATCCACTTCAACACTTGATTTGTAGATTTTGCTTGACCATTTTCTTGACGGATAGTAAACAATTGATTTTTTTTTTTTGTAGTATCATGTGCTGCTTGACCGCCTGCGGATAGTAAACAGTTGATTTTTTGTGCAATATCATGTGCTACTGAGTCAGTTTTTGAATCACTTCATTGATGAAGTGTCCTCCTTGGTCACATACCAGCTTCACTAGACATCCAAACCTTGTCTCATGATGTTCTCGTACAAGAATTTAGCTACTGCTACAACTGAATTGTCCTTGAGGGCTTTTGCCTCCACCCATTTAGTGTAATAGTGAGTTGCCACGAGGATGTATTTGTCACCAATCCTTGTTGTTGGAGATTTGAATGGTCCTACAAAATCCATTCCCACTTCTGAAAGGGTTCAAGTGGTAGGAATAGCTGATGAGGCATCTGATCATAGTAGTTGATGGCTACCCGATTTGCTGACACACATCACATTTCTTGACATGATCCCATGCATCTTTAAGTGCTGTGGGCCACCATACGCCTGCTTGCAAGACTTTTTTGCCCATTGTTTCTCTAGAGTAGTGCCCGCTTGACACTCCTGGATGTGCTTCTAACAGCATAGTTGTTTGTTCATGGTCTAGCACACATTTACGGACAACTTGGTCAATGCCTTTTTTGAACAAAGCTCCTGCAATCTCAAGGTAATACCTGCTGAAGAGAGCCAGTTTCTTCCGCTGATTTCTGCTTGTCATCAAAACGGGCCATGTCCCTTCTGTGAGATGAACTATAGCATGTCAAAGTACCAATTTCTTTTGATGGATATAGACTGAACAGCAAACATGTTTGCATCTAGAAACTAATCAGCCACCCTTGTAGGCTGCTCTCATGTGTCTATTCTGCTACGGAAGTCTGCTATTGCATTTTGATTACTGGGAGTGGTAAACTAAAACTCTTGCAAGCATCCACCTTGCTAACCTCCCAGTCAGATTTGGTTTATTCACTAGATACATTAGGGCTTTATGATCTACATGAAACACAAAGTGATTTTCTAGCAGATAATGATGGAATTTATTGACTAAGTAAATCAGTCTCCCAGGGCTTCCCTTTTAGTGGTGCTGTAATTTTTTTTAGCATTTGACAGCATCCGACTAGCATAATAAATGGGCTTGTACCACCCTTGGAATTTATTGACTAAGTAAATCAGTCTCCCAGGGCTTCCCTTTTAGTGGTGCTGTAATTTTTCTTAGCATTTGACAGCATCGGACTAGCATAATAAATGGGCTTGTACCACCCTTCTTCTATCTGTTGCATCATCACACTTTCAATTGTTTTGTCCGATGCATCCACAAATACATGGAACATCTTGTCCCATTCCGGTGGTTGGATTATCAGTGCACTAGTAAGCATTTGTTTTTCAAAATTTGGAAGGCTTTGTTGCGCTCCTCTGACTAGAGGAATTCTGCTTCCTTCTTTGTGAGGCTGTATAGTGGCTGTGTTACATCACAAAGGTACTTGAGGAATCGATTGTGCCATTTGATTTGGCCCAAGAATCTGCTGAGCTCCTTTAGGTTTTGCGATTGATTCAGCTTGCTTATCATCCCGACCTTGGTCAGATCGATAACAATTCCATCTTTGGACACTATGTGTCCAAAGCCAAGGATTATTCTTCCCCTTATAGCAAACACGCACTTCATTGGATTTAGCTTCAGCTTAGTTTGCTTGCATTTTTCCATGCATAGACGTAGTTGGTGCAGATGCTCCACACACTTCCCGAAGACACTAAAGTCATCTACAAACACATGTATGAATTTAGTTAAATAATCATAGAAAATTTCATGTACCATCATGTGTTAGAATATTGGGTGCATTCTGGAGTCCGAAGGTCATGATGTTTGACATGAATGCTACCCATTCCATGAGATGAATGCAGTCTTCTCCATGTCTTCAAGTGCCGTTCTAACCTTGTTGTATCCACCACTGAATCCATCTAGGAAAGAATACATTTTGTGGTGTACTACAACATTCAGCACATCGAGTCTATGAAAGGTAATGGAAATGGGTCCGGTATAGTAGCTACATTCAGCTTTATGTAATCCACACAGACTTTGAGCTTGCCATTCTTTTTGGGCACGATCACAATGGGGCTTAACTAGGTTGCTTTTGCTACTGGTTGGATGAATTCTACTACCAAAAGTTTGTCTATTTCCTCCTTGACTTGCTTGGTGTAGTTGGAATTCATCTTGTGCCTTTGTTACTTGATCGAAATTGCATCTTCCTTCAGGTTTATTTTGTGTTGGTAGAAGCTTGGGTCAATGCCGGGCATATCTTTGCAGCTCCAAGCAGACATCTTTATACTGGGTCATCACTTCTTGGAGATTCATTTGTATTGCTTCTTCCAGTTTTGCACTGATTTTTACCATATGTGGATACTCCTTTGTTCCCAAATTGAGCTCCATAATCTCCCCTTCTTGTACTCGGATGGATTGCTGTCGCTCCCTGTCCTTGTAGCACATTGCCTCCATCCATTCATTTAGCCCTTCGGGGGCTGATAGGTCTTCTTCTACATTCCCTGAGGATTCACAGCTTCTTCTGTCCACTCCTCTAATACTACTTCTGTGTTAGTTATAGATTCTTTGCATGAGGATTCAACTTCTTTTGTCTGCTCCTTTGACATTACTTTTGTGTCAGTTTTGCAGTTTCTTCCACTGGTTGCATGTTTAGTACTTCTATTAAGTACTTGTACACAATCTTTTCTATGTCCAGCTAGAACAAGGGTATGAGATGTGGGTTTTCTCAAAGGATTCTTTCCTCCTCATCCTCTTCAATCCCTTCCAACATGTTTAGTCTTTCTGCATCATACATCGGCCTAACAGAGGGATTCACTTTCCTCTTGGGATTTGTGGAGATTTTTACCTTCTTTTTTCCTTTTCTGATTGTGATTTGCTCCTTGTGCCAATGGTGTTTGATCTTGCCTTGCTAGAGCCACGGTCTTCCCAACAGCATCGGGCATGATCCCTCATTTTCCATTTGGAAAACAAGAAATATGATTGGGAATTCATTTCCAATGATCTGAATGTGTTCCCCTCGGACTAATCCTAGGGGTTGGACTCTGCGCTAATTTGCCATCTTCACAACAAAAGGAACATGGTCATATTTTATGAGGCCAAGTTCTTTCGTTGTGGATTCTGATAGTATGTTTATTCCTGAGTCTCCATCCATTATTGCTTCTTGGATCTGCTTCCCTTTTAACATTACTATTATCTAGGGTACATCACTGTCTGTTTTACTATGATCTGACTCATTGTTAGAGGAATTAGACAAGCTATTGTGCTCTTCCTGGGGACCTAGCAGATTGCTCAGCAATTTACTCTTGTAGTTGGGCACTAAGGATAGGACTCGAACAAGGGATATGTCCAGTTTTAAACCTTTCATATCCTCGCATATGTCATATTGTCCTGCCTTTTCCTGTGGACTGTTGTTTTGTTGAAGAACTTGTTTTGTTACTTGCTGCTATCTCCTTTCCGCAGCACCTGAGGGTTTCGCCTCACTATTGATTCTTGCTGATTGAGCTCTTTCTGTGGACTTTTCCATCCACACTCTAGTCTATTGCTCTTGGGCAGGCTGTAATTGCTTCTTGAGCACATTGTCTTTTGCTAGCTGTGGCTGCAGAAGCACCTCTTCTTCCTTCGGTTTGTCAGGTACTTCCTGTACCTTGTGAGGCTTACCATCTTGTAGCTTCCCTTAGTCTGCCATCATGGCCATCATGCAACACTTCTTCGTCTATTGCGAGGCTTATCTTCTTGTAGCTTTTGTTCTTTTGCCTCCTCTAGACTTTCCTTTGTTCCCCTTGGATTCTGTCCAATCTGAAGGGTTTTCTTCCAATTTCCTTTATGTGCTTCTTGCACTTCCTTTGTCATAGTGACTTGTTTTTTACCCCATTCCATATTGGTTTCCTTCTGACTTATTGGTTCATTTGACACAGCCTGCTTCTCTTTTCCCTTTTGGGATCTAGTGATGAGACGGCCACAATTGGTTGTACACCTTCTAGCTCTTTGATTTTGATGACATTTATGGATGTTGCTGGTGCATCCGCCCCTCCTACCTTTTCATGCAGCTCTTGTTGGTGCTTCTGGCTTTCTACTCTGATGGCCAGGCTTCCGACAGTAATAACATTGAAACCCGTCTGACTACCCACCGCCACCTCTTCCTCGGCCTTGCCCTTGCCCTTGCCCATAGTAAGGTTTATATAAGGTGCTGGTATAGCAGCTATGGGTGCTGCTATTGTTACTACATTGATATCTACACCTGCCCTGTTTTTGACATTTTATCGACAATTGGATGTCAGGTGTGTGAATGTTTGGTAGATAGCATAGGTTGGTTTCATCTTGCATTCCTCTTTCAGATGTCCTTCATTCTTGCAAATTAGGTAGAAGATGCCCGTTTGGTAGTTGGAGGAGTTTGAGGTCTTACCAAAGTTCATAGCGAGCTTCTCCACAACCTTCTTGTTGGCCAAGACATCCACCTCATCCTTGTTACCTTTGTGTTTGCTCTTCTTGCTGCATCTGTTTTCCTCCTCAGCGTTTGACTTAGATTCTGAGTCTTCTGATTTTAACTCGGTTCCAAAGTTACTACCTAAAGAGTCGTACTTCTTGCTTTTCTTTTTCATAGACTTCTTTTCTACGTTCTACTCGTTTAGCTGCTTCCATGAGCTCGTGGAACCCTTTAGTGTCGATGTTGGTGGCTGCCACCATTGGTTTTAGTTTCTTGTTAAGACCATGTGGAAACCAGTCTACAAGAATTGCTTCATATGGTCTGCCAACAAGAGAAAGTCGTGCACGTAGAGTGCAAAATTTGGCTGCATAATCTTCCACTGGTAGCATCTTCTGTTTCAGACTTTTCAGCTTGTCTTGCAGTTCAAAGTTAGTCATGACAATTTTGAATCTTTTGAGGAATGCTCCCGCTTTATTTCATTAGAAACATTAGCACGAGTGTGATTCACCTTCCACATAGCCTCGAATTTTGTGACATGGGTGTCAGGGTCTTCAGCCTTATTAACCAAGATGAGTGGGGCATGCTATTGCTACAGTTGATTCTGCACTGGCTGGGTAATGAGTTGTCTTGCTCTATTGGTTCTACAAGAAGTTCCTCTCCCCTTTTGGAGTGTTGTGCTAGAATGTTGCCTTCGTGAGTAAAATGGTGAGAATGAAAGTAGCAAGATTGCCAAAGTGTTGGTGATCAATCCGACGGGCAACACAGTCACCACTAGTTAGAAATAATTCTGTCAATGCCTAAGTCCAATGGGTTCAGAACTCACAAGCCATCAACCTAAACAAAGAATGCACATAGAACTACAGAAGATCACTCTCTCACTCATTCACCCAGACAGTACAATGAATAATTCTCAAGTGCTCTATATCACTATTAAACTTGTACAATGCTATTCTGCTTCAGACTAACTGTGTATTTAATGTTCTCTCTATCCCTCTATATATCTATCTCCTAACTGCTAACTAATTTCTTCTTTGCTATCATGGAAGGACCTTCTTCTTGTACTATCCGGCCATTGCCCTTACTATTACAAGAATCATTCTGTTATCAAATTGTTACAATAAAGTACATATGATTACAATAGGTGCACGTGTGTTGCTGTCTGTACACGACTGTCAGTGTAGTAGTGGCTTTTTACTGTTGGCCTATGTTCTCCGACGGCCAGTTCTTCAGGTCCCACTAGTTAGCTTCTGTCGGACTCTCAACAACTATGGTCTCAAGACGGCATACCCCAAGTGTACATGCTTGCCTAATTAAGATAAGATTAACTCTATTGTAGTGCAAGTTATAGCCCGAGGGATGGCCATGCCTTATGTGAAGCTGACATCCCATGCACTACATTAGATAGAAATTAAGCTAACTCGCTATGGACTCAAGATGGCATTCCCCAGGTGTAGATGCTTGCCTAAGCAAGATAAGATTAACTCTATTGCATTGTAAGTTATAGCTCGAGGGATGGCGATGCCTTATGTGAAGCTGACATCCCATGCTCTACATTAGATAGAAATTAAGCTAAGGTCTACTTGGGTGTCTAAAAGTCTGTGAAGTTTGAACACGCAAAACTAATAAGTGACTTATCTAATGAGAGGGAAATTCCCTTGGATTGGATGGAGAACTAAGCTCTTACCTCTTGTGCTCTTTCTCTCTCTAGCTCTATTATTCCTTGCCTCTTATCAGTTCTATGCTTATGTATGTGGGTGTGAGAGAGTGTGTGTCATTTCTTCTCTCCCATATGCCTTGCCATTGATGCTAGTGAGAGTGTGAGGGTGTGTTTAAGGAGAGAGTTGTTGTCTTGAAGCTACCTAGGAACTCTTCAACAAGCCATGGGAGTTCCAAGCTCAACATAGATAACTCATGTGCTGATAATAGAAGGCAGTATTCTCAATTGCTAGCTTGCTATTGTTAGCCTAGAAGTCCCTAGTGTGAACAACCCTATACATGGGCACTTTTTACCTTGTGCTGTGGCAAGGGTTTTTTCTCGTGTGAACACACTCTTGTGTGTTAGCCACATCAGCCTTAGGGCTAAGACTATTTGTACTCTTGTACTCCATTCATTCCTTATCATTATCATTGAGTACTTTCCAGCATCAAGCTTCGTCTCTCTCGCTCTTTGAGCTTTTTTGTCACTGTATGTGCGTGTGTGCCTATGTGAGTGTGCAAAGCATCTTCTCTCTCATCCAACAGCGGCCTTGGTTTCAGCACCAACAGCTCAGAGCGGCATTCACTGTCTCGATTTCAGTGCCTGTGTTTGCATTTAGTTTGAGACGGCTTTCGCCCCACTGGTGTTCGCATCTGTTCTTGCCTTGACTTCCTGTTCGATTGGCCTTGATGCCTTTCTTGTCATTGGCATTGGCTCCTGTTGCACTTTTCAAAGATTGGCTACAAAACCAATAGGTCCTTGCTAGTAGTCTCTGAAGTAGTGAATTAGGTGTACATTGGTGGCCTTCTTCAGCTTTGCTGCAGTACATCCTTTCATCATCGCTGTCTTAAGCCTGGGTAAGCTGTTGCACTTTGCTCTTTCCATAGATCTAAGGTTTTTGCCTGCTTAGTACATTGGTCAAGTAAAAAGGCAAACAATTGATTAACTTGAGAAGGAAAGAGAAGAGATAAACAAGCAGCATGCATAGGCCACCCTCGCACCACGCAATGCAAAACTGAAGGAGAGCAAAGAACAACTTACCATGACATTTGAGAGCCATCAGCAGGCAGCAGGCAAGTGGTAGCACACTTAACCACATATCTCCAAGACTCCAGGACAACATTACAAACCAAGGAGGAGGCGTTGATCCAAGTATTAACAAAATTGGAAACATAGGTACAAATCGCTTAAGAAGCTATAGCCAAATATGATAATCTTTTGTAGGCAAGGGCAATAAGGGAATAAGTCATCATGATACTCCTTACAAAAAAGGACCAAAGGATAGTTTAGCTTAGTAACTAATGCAACAACAAAATAGCCACACAGCTAACAATGCCAAATGTACAGTTAAAGAACCTCGTGGAGTGAGCCTTGCAATTGGCTTTGCCTGTTTTTTGTTGGTGGCTCCTCGGGCCCCTTCACAAACCTTTACCTTTCTCTTTACCACACTAACACTCTCATTTTTGTAGTATGACATTAGTATTAGTGAGGATCTTAACTCGGGGGGACCTTGCATTAATACAACAGAACTCTAACAGGGATGATAATCATGGCCATTTTCACATCTTACTAATTATACATCCATGTATACATATGCCATGTATACATGTTGTCCTTAAGTTCAGGTCATAGTGTAGAGTACTAATGAACTCTATAGTTTTGGATGATATGAAAGAGTCTCTAGATCTCTATATGCCCTCCAACCTTCCCTCCACCCTTGCTAACTTTGAGACCCTTTCTAACTCTTTTACATAGTTCCAAACCCAAGGGTGGTAGAGGCCTACGATCTAAAGTCTTCATGAAAGTACATTATATCATCCATATGGAATCTTAAAACTTTATCAAAATATCTTCAAACATCTAGAATAGATTTTCATATCAGCGATGGTATATGACTTTTCCATAGAACACATATCCTATTGTTGTCTCTCAAGAGCAACAGTTAGAACTTCATACATTTTTGAATACCACTAAATCCCCTCCTCCCACAACGCCTAATGATGACAAAGAGGGGAAGGTGCATATCCGTATACATATCCTTACATGGGCCTCTTTCTTCTAAGCTCCTCCCATCCCATGGGCAAGTCCCTTGAGCCTACTAACACTAAGATACAAACTAACATAGAACCTTCTTCTCTACAACCTGACTTTCCCACTTACACTCTAGCCCCCAAGGAGCCACCGGCTCCAAAGCTTGCAAAAGCAACGAGCTCCATGGAGCTAAATCCTCAATCTATTCAGTTGTGTTTTATCATAGCTGTCTCATATAGATCATGAAGATTTAATCAAAGTTGGCAATCCAATGCTAATGCCAAAGTTGTTCTTCAAAGTACTCATGCAGGTGGCTCCATTCCAAAGGCGTACAATCCCACTCCCTACCATATGCTCCCTATCTAATTAGAGCACCCATACTAGAATTGGAAAAGTTAATGCCAATGGCAAGGGAAGGTACTTTATGGGAGAATGTAGTGAGTCTCCACCAAGCTGGGGCCAATCCCCAAATGCAAGATTTACTCGAGACATACATGATAACCGTAGGTGGAAGAAGGAGCATCTAGTAATCCAGTGGAGACACACGGTGGCTACTCAAACATAGATGCGGATAAAGCCAAGACAAAGATAGAAGATTTCAAAATTCAACCAAAATGGAGGAAAGAATTCCTCATCATTCGTGAGTTCGACAACATTTATATGTGGTCGATTCTCAGACAGCATTTAACAAAGATGCTCCCTCTCCTACACACAGGAGTAACCCAATAATACGCAACAAGTTGTATATATTATGAGAAAAGCTAGCAAATGACCAAGCTTAGTACATGAGGGTTAAGTTTGGGCACCCCGGACCTTTTTACAAGAAAGGTGGTGTATAATTGATTAAAAGAAAAAGGGGCATATATAGATATTACACACATTCACATCAGACCCATGGTCTATGGCATATAGCTGGCTTGAGCAGAATTTTTCTGGTGTTAGGGTGCTTGGTCAGGCGTGCAGACTTGTCCCAAGATTGCTTATGTCCCGACTGCCACAAGAATTCCCTGAATAGCTTCTCAACTTTTGCTCTGTAGGTCCTGCCAAACCCACAAACTGAAGCAGCAAAGGCTATAGAGGCCGTTAGGACATGATTGATTACCGTTACTTTACCTGCAAATGACAGTTGCACTGTATTCCAGTGTGCAGGCTTCTGTTGGATTTTCTGGAATAGTCAATCAAATGCTGTATAGCGATGGTCCATACCAATGGTTATCAAATATTAGAAGTAGGGTACTTATTTTACCCACCAACCATGTGCTCCCATGGTATCATTATACATGCTAATTGATGGGGCGGTCGCATGGATGATTGTTGCCTTGGCTTATTGCTATTGCCTACTGTTGCTAACTTGCTAATTGCTAGTGGGGATATAAATGTTCTTTTAGCTTCCTGCTACTCTTAAGCAAGACACTTCAAAGTCTTGGGTTGAAAGCTTTGTGCCTTTGGCCTTGAGCTTTCACGTGGCTCATGTGTCACCTTTTCTTCTCTTTTAGATATCTATTACATATTAACCATGGACAACCAAGGCACAAGCATTCCGGCTTCCATTCCTGTGTTTTGCTTCTTAGTGTCTTTTACATACCGCATCAACGTGCAGGTTGAGTATTAGTCTAACTTTTAGGTACCCACCACCACCTTTTTTTTCGTCGAGTTAGACACCTTTTAGTTGCCCAACACTCGGTGGGTTGCCCCTCCAATCCCTTGGGTATCCAACAACGTGCCTTTGGTACTCATGTCTCCTTGAACGTAAATTGTTGTCATTGTGTTGTTGACCTTGCACATATTATCTCCTAGTTTTGCCTTCTTTCTTGATTGTAGATGAACATCATCCTAATTGGACACTGATCTTTGAGGCTATCAAGAATCAATGCAAGCCCAACTTCATAATTGAAATTATTGGAACCTTGTGATGGATTGGTGGGTCAACACTTGGCTCTTAAGCAACTACAACATACTCATCCAACTCCACCATGATTGATTTTACGTCATTATCTTTTTGTGGTTGCACATTTTATGGTATGCTCTTCTTTGGTATGTGTGCGAGAGCATGCGTGTGCATGCATGCCATGCACACACACTTGAACTTGCACTTGTGCCTTGTTGATTTTATTTTGAAAATCAGCTACCTCTTTTTCATGTCCCATTGGAGCATTGAACAATGTTTCTTAACATTTCATAATACTTTAGGCTGATGAGATGTTTCAATGTTGATTGTGGTCCACATGTTATGGTACGTGAAATTTTAAATTCTCTAACGCCCTGAACATTGTTACACATCTAAAATCGTTGTGCTTCAAAAGGTTTAGCTTGATAACACTTAATTCCATCCAAAGGAACTGAACCATAACACCACGTCTAATAGCAACTCCACAGCCTACTCTTAAACACTACTCTTGTTTTTCTTTTTAATTATGTATATTTATGGCTTTTAGAGACTTTTGTTGAGAAATAATCTGTAGCGGTTCCAAGAAGTTTCTTCTAGAAAATACTATTCACAATACAATAGCTGAAAGACATGTCCAGTACCAAAAAGGTTTGGAAAGCGTACTTTTCTATGGTTGTCATTAGACACTTTCTTTTTAATTTGGCTAATGCCTTCAAATTTTTAGCAGTATAAATACAAAAAAAAAAGTACCTTGAAAAATCTCATATATATATATATATATATATATATATATATATATAAACCCTTTGCACGATAAAAGTTGTTATATATATAATAAACCCTTTGCACGATAAAAGTTGCACGAGAGGCCCCTGGTTTTGGTGCGCCTGTTCATGATTGTTGGATATTGCACCAAAACATATTCACATAATAATTAATATAATATATATTAATGTGTAACCATCAAAATCATAATTATCATGCATATTTTACATTTGCAATGTCATATATTATTGTAGGTTGCCAGAGACAATATGATAATTGTTCACTTTGTAGAATAATTTGTTACGCTCATCGTGACTTGCCATTGAGCTGTGAAGCTACACAAACACGAAATTAAACTTCCTTCTTTTAAAGAGTTGATTATATATAAGGTGTCATGTTTCTGTTTTCAGCAGGCCAAACGCATTGCCTCTCAGGCCACAAGTCAGTCACTAAGAATCCATGGCAAAGATTTACTTTTTAACTCTCATACCTTGTCGTTAAAAACCCATGCTCCCTCAAGAAAATGGAACGAAAGGAAAGGCAAACAAAATATAAGAAAAGCATGATAAATAGCATTGGGATTAGTGAGAAGTTGGTAAGGGAAGAGCTCTTTCCCTTGATACAGGCCAGTACAAACTTGGCATCCACCTAGAAAAAGTGAGCAACTCGAAAGTGAATATTGAAAGTGTTCTGCATTATACAGCAAGCCATTGTTTATGTTATTCTTGGCTTGCCCTGAGCATGCTGCTTAGTCCGAGCTCTCCATCCGTGCTTTATGCACATCTGCAACACACAAATATACTTCAGGAACTTCCAGCCAACTTTCACAGCCCAATCCAGCCAGACACAATACCCACACTTACAAGCATTACCTGTATGCATTGAACGAGGGTGGACCTTGCAGTGGTAAGCAAGCAAGCAGTACAAGGGTAGACCTTGCAGTGGGAAGGAAGCCATCATCTGAAAGAGCATAATAACTCTGCTGTCTGAGCGCCAGATAATGGCCAAAAAACAAAAGACTAGTTAGGAAGATGAAGCCTCCACAGGTGCAGCCACTGTAGGCCTCTGCAATGGCTTCAGGGATTCCATAATGCTCATGAATGAAGGTCGTTGCCTTGGATCACTGTGAGAGAAGTGACAAAACCATTGCAAGCTTAGTTTGACCACCACCACATCAGATACAACCACCATACATGAAAGAGAACCTTCAGACTCCTCACTTACTTTGCCCAACAAGATTCAATGAGTGCTGCTATCTCTGGATTGAGGTCCTTAGGGATGAGAAGCCTCCTATGTTGAAATCCTACTGCTCCTACCACCTGCAGTAACATTGATGAGCCAAGAGATTTGGTTTATATAACTGAGCACAGGGTTTTACATTAAAAGGTCAACTGCAGAATCTTCCTAAGCAATTACAAAGAGAAGCTCCTTTCATAATAGCCTAAAGGTGTTCCATTTTTGGAGTAAAACATGGCTGATTATATTACCACAAAATCCGAAAATTGCAAGTGCGACCAATCACACAATTTTATGCGAAAAAACAAGACCTATACAAAATCTCAGGGACCCTTCCAAATGCAGCAGCCACTAATAGCGCCTATGATACTAAAGGTCTCTGACCTATTCGATGATTCCTGAGGATGCAGAACATGATGAGGGATATCAGAAAAATGCTTACGAGCAGAGATCCCATGCTTGATGTGGAAAACTAAATCATCCGGAGCAGCCTCGTATTCAAGATGCCGGCCTACCAAATTTGGCTGCAACCAGCAAAATTCACCCCAGGTAATGTAGCTGAGGTCCAGAGAAATCCATCGGAGAAGCTGAGAAACACCTGTCCACACCATCTGAGAGGACTGGCAGGACCAAAAACAATGATGAGTCGTCTCTACGATCCCATCTGAGCAAATTGAGCATTTGCCAGGAATGCCCATCTGCACTAGCCAACTGCCCACTGGTAGACCAACATGTGCCAACATCCACATAAAGGAAGTCATTCTGTGTGGTCTCCACGAATCCCAAAGCTGCCTCCAAAATCTCTCCAAGAAAGCCAGAGAAATCCCCTCTGCATGCCAATGAGGGGCTCTAGAAGGGGTGTGTGTGGACTAAGCAATGCGCGACGCCCAATCTTGGCAGTGTACTGAAAGAAGGGAACCCGCTCTTGGCCTTGCCGTAATGGAGGCCAAAACCACTCACCTGGATCCCAATCTAAGATATGTCATTGAATGCAGACCTCCAAGTCTGCACAGAGCAAGCAGGACCTGCATCCCAGCAGGCCCAAGAGATGTAAGATCGCTCACCAATCATGTGCCTAAAAGCGTCCCTAATGTGGGGATTCCAGAGGATAGGCGGTCGCTCAATCTCCCCTATAAGAGTGGGCTCTGGGTGAACGAGGCATCATCTGAGAGACTCCCAAACACGCAGTAAACTACAAAGAAAGGCCGAACAAGGTGGCTGATAGTCGACAACAGTGAAAATCCATCTGATAGGAGGCCCCCAATCTCCACCAAGGCGAGGGTGACAATGACACAGACCATCCCAAAGTAAGATCTTCCAGGTGTGATCCCCTAAAGTGAGCCCTCGAACCATGAATTTCGCTAGTAAAGCCTTGCTCTGTGTCTCAGGGTCTTTGATGCCCAAACACCCCATCATGTGTCGGTACAATATTTGTATCCCATGCCACTCTTGCTCTCATATCCGAAGTGCCATCTGAGCCAGCCCACAAATAATTTCAGATCAACCATCGAAGTCGAGAGATGGAAAAACATGAAAGGCACCAACAAGAAGTGACATACTAAGCCGTGGCCAAGAGAACCTGATTAACTACCAAGGCCCTGCCAGCCAAAGAAAGTCTAGCTGAACTCCAAAAAGCCAACTTTCTCTTGATAGAGGAAATCATTGGAACAAATGTTGGGGTGCCAATATGTCAAGGCCAACCTATAAACCTAAATAGTGAGCAATCTGTCCATGACCACTACAAGTGAATCCCCACTGTTGACCCCAAGTAGGAGAAGCCAAAGGATCGGTCACGAAACCCAAAGACTTGTTCTAGTTGATCTTTGCTCCTACTGCCAAGCAAAAAGTATCAAGAACAACTCACACATGCTCTAAGACCTGCGCATTATCCTCAACATACAGAGTTGTATCATTGGCATACTCTGCTTCAAGGAGGTTCTCAGGTAAATCCAAAGGTAACCTCAGGCCATGAATCCCTGTAGTGCTGTCTCGAAGAAAAGAAGGTGAAGATATTGTCCAAGATTCTCTTATCTTGGACAAAGCTTGTCTGAGTGCCATGAATAAGCTCTGGGAGGAACGGGTGAAGTCTGCAGCAAATCAACTTTGCTAACCCCGTATAGGCGGTCGACAATAAAGCGACCAGTCTCCACTGTCGCAATTCCAACTTGTCAACCCCTTTAGGAAGAAGACAAATCAAGTGGATGTCATGATCTCTCGCATCCTGCCAGAGTCCTCCAAAAGGCCAAAAGAAGAGGGTCTCTAGTCACTCAAAAGGAGAGAAAGACGGCTCGAGAGAGACCATCCTCACCTAGACAAGTATGTGCACTCTGCGATACAAAAGCGGATGCTAACTCCATTTTTGTGAAAGGGGCCATCATAAGCACATAGAGATTCATTATCACTATGTCAGGGAGAGGATTAATGCAAGGGAGATCTCATTATCTTATTGCTCTACAAAGGACAATGTTGCAGATCTATTCACGAAGGCGTTGCCTCGAGAGAAGTTTGAAGCTTTCCGCAAAGCTTTAGACTTATTCTCCTACATAGAGTGATTTGGTGCAGACCTTGTACAGGTTCACATGGCCACTATAGGGGGGGATTTATTGGCATATATGTTATGAGTAGTGCTACATGTGAACATGGGCTAACCAAGGGCACTTTTCTCCCTTAGGGTTTTTCCCCTTGGATATTAGGTGTGAAAGGACACCACTCATTTATTGTATTTTGATATTAACCCCCAAGCTCCACACATTGTATCCTATCTTCTTTGTGTGAGCATCTATCACCATCACCCTTGAGATTGCTTGTTGCCGTTCATTCTGTGTCTCTGTTTCTGTGCAGCTCCCTAACCCTAACATCAAGTGTATCAAATCCTCTGAAAGCCTCTGTGGCATGGCTCATGTGATCATAATCTCATTGAAGGCTGCTCGAAGGCCGCCTTCCGTGAGATCCTAATGGCGAAGAAAGAAGGAAACTAGTAGCCCCTCTGCCCCTGGGCATTTGGCACTAGTACATCTTGATACGTATATATAGAAAACATTGTTTCAGCAACATATCTCTCTTCTCTCTATTCATCTTTGCGTTTTTGCAATGTTCTTAATACAGGCAGTTCTTCCGCATGCTACATTAAGTAATCATCCTCCGCATCTTTTCATTCCTTAGTGGACAATGTTTTCATTCTGGCAGAGTTGCATGTTTGACCAATTAGCTATGGTCTCCATCTACTCCGCCATGCGAGTGATTCAAAGTATGACATAAACCATTAAGTATAGTTACTTCTTGAGATCCATATGTTCACTTGGATCTTTTTTAAAGTGATTCAAAGAATCACATAAACCATTAGATAAAGTTACTTGTATCATGGGGTGGCCAAAAGTTCTACATAGGGCACTTTAATATGGAACACCTTGATGTAGGTTGGCATCTCTTAGCTTACAAATTCTTTTCAGAGTGTTTGATGTAGGTTGGCATCTCCTGGCTTACAAATTCTTGACTTCCATAGGTATCTTTGTCATTGAATGTAGACCTCCAAGTTTGCACAGAGCAAGCAGGACCTGCATCCCAGCGAGCCCAAGAGATGTAAGATCGCTCACCAATCATGTGCCTAAAAGCGTCCCTAATGTGGGGATTCCATAAGATAGGCAGTCGCTCAATCTCCCCTATAAGAGTGGGCTCTGGGTGAATGAGGCATCATCTGAGAGACTGCCAAACACACAGTAAACTACAAAGAAAGGCCGAACAAGGTGGCTGATAGTCGACAACAGTGAAAATCCATCTGATAGGAGGCCCCCAATCTCCACCAAGGCGAGGGTGACAATGATACAGACCATCCCAAAGTAAGATCTTCCAGGTGTGATCCCCTAAAGTGAGCCCTCGAACCATGAATTTCGCTAGTAAAGCCTTGCTCTGTGTCTCAGGGTCTTTGATGCCCAAACACCCCATCATGTGCAGGTACAATATTTGTATCCCAAGCCACTCTTGCTCTCGTATCCGAAGTGCCATCTGAGCCAGCCCACAAATAATTTCAGATCAACCATCGAAGTCGAGAGATGGAAAAACATGAAAGGCACCAACAAGAAGTGACATACCAAGCCGTGGCCAAGAGAACCTGATTAACTACCAAGGCCCTACCAGCCAAAGAAAGTCTGGCTGAACTCCAAAAAGCCAACTTTCTCGTGATAGAGGAAATCACTAGAACAAACTGTTGGGGTGCCGATATGCCAAGGCCAACCTAGAAACCTAAATAGTAAGCAATCTGCCCGTGGCCAATCCAAGTGAATCCCCACTGTTGACCCAAGTAGGAGAAGCCACAGGATCGGCCACGAAACCAAAGACTTGTTCTAGTTGATCTTTGCTCCTACTACCAAGCAAAAAGTATCAAGAACAACTCGTACATGCTGTAAGACGTGCGCATTATCCTCAACATACAGAGTTGTATCATTAGCATACTCTGCTTCAAGGAGGTTCTCATGTAAATCCAAAGGTAAACTCAGGCCATGAATCCCTGTAGTGCGGTCTCGAAGAAAAGAAGGTGAAGATATTGTCCAAGATTCTCCTATCTTGGACAAAGCTCGTCTGAGTGTCATGAATAAGCTCTGGGAGGAACGGGTGAAGTCTATAGCAAATCAACTTTGCCAACCCCTTAAGGCAGATGACAATAAAGTGATCAGTCTCCACTGTCGCAATTCCAACTTGTCACCCCCTTTAGGAAGGAGACAAATCAAGTGGATGTCATGCTCTCTCGCATCCTGCCAGAGTAGAAAATCCTCCAAAAGGCCAAAAGAAGAGGGTTCTCCAGCCAGAGAAAGAAGGCTCGCGAGAGACCATCCTCACGTAGACAAGTATGTGCACTCTGCGATACAAAAGCGGCTGCTAACTCCATTTTTGTGAAAGGGGCCATCAAATGCCTACCCATCTCCTATGTGATCACCTTGGGAGTGCAACTCTAGACTTTGTGTCTAGCAAATTCGACCTTGGGAGAATCTGCCTCAACAGAGAACAAGGTAGGGTAGAACTCAATGCCCGCCTCCAAAACCTCATCTGGTGCAATTCGGACTCAGCCCTGGCAATCTCTCAAAGCCCTAAGCTGTTGTCGACAAGGCCGCCATCCATGAATCCTGAAAAACTCTCTATTCATTCGATCCCCCTTGCGGGCCCAGAATGAAGCAGAAGAGTGAAATCGGAACTCAGATCTGCTCTCAACTACGGCACTCAAAGCTGCTCTGGCACGGACCTCGTTATCCCTAAGAGAAGGAACACCGGGATACTGCTGCTGAAGTCACTGGATAGAGGCTAGAGACTGCCCAATAGCTCTTTCCTTCTCTTGCATACTCCTTAAGCATGTGTCTACCATCTCGGTCCAAGCTACGAATGCAATAGGAGTTAGATTCCAGGATTATGGGGCAGTTGGAAGTTCTTTTACTGCAGGAGCATCACATTTCTGGTTCCCAGATCAATCAACATGGAAAGATTCTTGCAGGTCAGAGGCACACTTTGTGGGAGCCTTCCTTGGGCAGGAGTAGTGGAGTATGTATCTCTGTTGGTGACAGATGGCTGAGCAGTGTGTGTGCCCATAGGACTTTGGTCACTGGCAAGGCCATGTGGATTACCCTACAGATTGGAGACACCAGATTGGGGATTCTGAATGTGTATGCTCTTATTGATGTGAGAGCCAGAGGGCAGTTTTGGACTGATATTGTTGCGTCCCTTCCTACCTTGGATTCTTGGATTATTGGAGGAGATTTCAAAAATCTTGAATCTCAAGAAGACTTGAGGGCAGAGTATCTGCATGGAGGGAGCCAGGCAATGGATTCTTTTGTTAGGATTGCAGCAGCTGAGTAGGAAGCTTGGGATCGGTTGATGTTCTAGGCTCATTGTTGGCATGAGACCTCCTTTCCCAGGCTTTCTGGCAGTCTAGCCTTCTCTTGGGGCTTTAGGCGGCAGGTGGCTAGAGAGATTGGACAAATTCTATGTAGATCATTGGGCTGTTGCAAGAGGTGGCTCCATTAACATTCAAGCCAGGACCATTATGTCAGATCATGCGCCAATACATTTACTACTTGACCCTCCCTCTGTGTCGGCCCCGGGGCAGCCTTGTAGGGTCCTTGAAGTTTATTCCAGCGCGGGAAGATCAAGGAGGCCGTTATTGGCCAGATACAGAGGATGTGGCGGAGGGCCCAACCTTGCACGAGTCGAGCTAGATTTGTAAGGAGATGGCAGAGGCATGCATGAGGAGTATGCAAGAGGAGGAAATAGCTATTCGGCGGTCTCTAGCCTCTATCCAGCAACTTCAGCAGCAGTATCCCGGTGTTCCTTCTCTTAGGGATGACGAAGTCCATGCCAGAGCAGCTTTGAGCGCCGTAGTTGAGTGCAGATACGAGTTCCAGTTCCACTCTTCTCCTTCATTCTAGGCCCGCAAGGCGGATCAATTGAATAGAGAGTTTTTCAGGATTCACGGACCGCGGCCTTGTTGACATCAGCTTAGGGCTTTGAGAGATTGCCTGGGCTGAGTCCGAATTGCACCAGATGAGGTTTTGGAGGTGGGCACTGAGTTCTACTCTACCTTGTTCTCTGTTGAGGCAGATTCTCCCGAGGTCGAATTCGCTAGACACAAAGTCTGGAGTTGCACTCCCAGGGTGGTCACATAGGAACGTGCATGAAACATTGGGTTTCGTGCCACGGCTATAGCACTCTGACTATCAGTGAGTATGGTGATGGGTGTCTGATGACACTCACGAAGATCAGTCATCAATCTTCTCAATCATACACAATCTAATGTGGTTGTAAAGGCTCCCCTCTACTCAGCCTCACAAGTAAATGTGGCAACAGTGGGCTGCTTTTTGCTCAGCCATGATATGCATGAATGCCCCAAAAAGAAACAATTCCCACTGGTGGATTGCCTTGTATCATAGTCACCAGCCCAATCGGAATCACTAAAAGCGTGTAACTGCAAGCTGTCCCCTTGGGATATACCAACACAAGATCAAGGGAGCCCTGAAGATAGCGAAAGATCTGCTTCATTGCTTGCCGATGCTTTGCACCTGAGCTGTGCATAAATTTGCTACACTGGGAAACCCCAAACTGAATATCCGGGCGTGTGTTACATAAGTTTATGAGGCAGCCCACTGCTTGGCTGTAAACACTCATATCAAAAGGCTCTCCAACATCATACATGCTCAATTTCAGCCTTGACTCCATCAGAGTAGAGATGGGCTTACAATCTTGAAACCCAAATTTGTGCAATAGCTTTTAATTGGTGTATATAAATCCCAACATCTGTCTCCACAAATTGTATGCCCAAATAATAATGCAACAATCCCAAATCTGTCATCTCAAATGACATTTGCATCAGATTTGAATGCTAAAATTTTATCCATGTCATTCCCAATTAACATGTCATCCACATAAAGAATGAGCATAATCAAAGTGCCATGACCCTCTTTCACGTAGCTCTCTGCTGGACTATTACAAAATCCCTGCGTGGTCAAATAAGTATGAATCTTCTCGTACCAAGCTCGGGGATAAAGTGCTTTTCGAAGCTTGCATACGTTGTTTTCATGACCATGCATCACAAAACCAATGGGCTGATTTACATACACTTCTTCTTGCAAATCCCCATTGAGAAAAGCTGATTTTATGTCCAACTAATGCACTTTCCATCCATGATGGACAGCCAATGCAACAACACATCTAACTGTGGTTGTATGAGAAGTAGGTGCGAAAGTCTCATCATAATCAATGTTCTTTTGTTGGGCATATTCTTTGGCCACGAGCCTTGCCTTGTACCTGTCTCAATGGTACCATCAGACTTTCTTTTCAACTTGTAAACCCACTTTGTGCCAATAGGCTTCTTACCCCAGCAGGAAATTCTACCAAATCCCATGAGATGGATAGAATCCATCTCATTTTGCATGGCTTGCATCCGATGCTCATTCTCATAAGCCTCTTCAAATGAATCTGGCTCATCTGCATCACAAAGTGTACTCATGCAAGTAACATCTGCCTGTTCTTTTGCATTACGTGAACCAGCTCGTGTCCTGCTACACCAAGTGGAGCTGAACGTTTGCTCTCTTGTAAAGTATGGAGCAGCCAATGAGGCACAACTCTAGCCTCTTCCGTTGCAGTCCGCTCTTGCTCCATTGCCTCCTCCACATTTTGAGGTGTAATGAGCTCATTCATGGGCTGATTTTGAGCACCCAAATGCCATCCATTAGGCAAAGGTGATGGTTGATCTGTTGAGCCATCAATTCCCAACGGGAGAAGTCCTTCAAACATGTTATGTGGGCCCGAAGTAGCTGTCTGAAAAATTCAGCCAATGTTTGGTCTGAATTTTCAGCAAATACAACATCTCTGCTGTCCAAAATCCTTTGTGTGGAAGGATTAAAGAGACGGTAGTCTTTATTGCCACTGTTATAACCCACAAATATGCACTTAGTTGCTTTGTCATCAAGCTTAATTGCTGAGGTACATGTGCATAAGCTATACATCCAAAAACTCTAAAGTGATCAACTTTAGGTTTCCTTTCGTGCCAAACTTCATATGGCGTTATGGTTTTCAATGCTTTGGTAGGGCATCTATTCAACACGTGTAGCACACATTATTGCCTCCATCCAGAATTTGAGGCAAGTCTTTGCCTTTAACCATGTATCTAGCCATTTCCATCAAAGACATGTTCTTTCTCTCAGCAACACCATTTTGCTAGCAACATCATTTTGCTGAGGAGAAAATGGCATTGTGCATTGATGCTTTATGCCTTTTTTTGCCATAAAAGCTTTGAAAGCAATGGACATGTATTGCCCCCCTCGATCTGTATGGAGGGTCTGCACTTTGCAACCTGTTTGATTTTCAGCTTGTGCCACAAAATGCTAAAAACATGCAAATACATTAGATTTTGCCTTCAAGGGATACACCCAAGCAAATCTGGAGTAGTCATCAATAAAGGTTACAAAGTATAGATGCTTTTCAAAAGATGGTGTCCGCATAGGACCACACACATCACTGTGCACAAGTTGTAATTTCCGGACAGCCCTTGTTGATCCCATCTTTTGGGAATGCATTTTTATGCATCTTACCCAATATACACCCTTCACATACATGTTTTGGTGGCAGCTCTACATGAGGCATATTCGGTACCATTTTATGCCCTTGCAATAGCATCAAACTCCCATAATTCACATGCCCAAACCTGGCATGCTACAATTCTGCCTCATGCATGGCAGGTGTAAGAGTGGTAATCACATGAGCATCATACTCTCTCCTGTCAAACCTGTCAAGCTGATATAACCCATGGTACAATGTGCCGGAAGTGACCAATGCATAGCCATCTTCACAATCTTTCACTGTGCATCTCTCGTCCTCATAGTTCACTGCATATCCTCTTTTGGCAAAAGATGAGACAGACATCAAGTTCTTCTTAATCCCTGGCACATACAATACATTTGGAAGACATAAGTACGCACCATCTGCTTTTGTGAGGATCACCTCACCAACACCCTGAACTGGATAAGAAGAATTGTTTGCACATGTTATCCACTTGCCCTCAGGGGCAGCCATAAGCTTCTTAAACAAATCCCTTCGTGAGGTAATGTGTTTAGAAGCACCGCTGCCAAAGTACCATGTGTCGTGTCTTTCATTGACACTGAGAGACATGCTCCAATGATGCATCATAACTGCAAGTAAGAAAAGTCCACTCATCCTGCGCAAGCTTTACTGAGGCATCATCTTTCCCTGTAGGTGATGAAGAAGAATCTACAGCCATGCCGCTTTCCTTTTTCTTCTCCTTTGCAAGCCTCTTTGTGCACTCATTCAAGTAATGACCTAGTTTCTTGCAGTAGTGACATTTGCCCTTTTTCTCGGGCTTGCCTGCATCATTTTTAGCCTTTTGTAAAGGCTGTCCCAAATCAACCTTCGGCTGAAAACTGTGTTTGGCTTTTCCCTTGCCCTTGTCTTGGGCAACAAAAGCCCCATCACTACCACACATGCTGGAAGATTTGTTCTTTCGATTCAGCTCCTCTTGTAGTAACAAACCAACCAACTCTTCAAACAAGATTGGTTCCGGGTTTCCCAGCATAGAGAGAGTGAGCAATGTGTGTGGAAGTTCAAGAAGGTTTCTGGCAAAGATGATAGTGTCCTGGAAACCAACTCCTTTTCGGAAATGACCTCATCAATATTGAGGAGTTGCTCTCGAAGATCCTGGATCTTCGTAAGATGATTAGCCATACTATCACCATCATTCATGTCCAAGTTCTCAAGCTCTTTCTTAAGAAATGCAACCCTGGCCTCATTCTTTGCCTGACACATGGTTTCAAGTACATCCCAAGCTCGCCGAGAAGTCCTCCAAGACCGAATATGCAGTATGATTGATCACTTTACTGACAAAGTAATCAAAGCCATTGCTTGGGCATCGCGAGTATCCATCTCTTCTGCTCTTGTGAGGGAGGAGTTGGTATTGTTGGGTATGGGGGAAGAAGCCTGCACACAGACACACACACACACACAAGTGCAAGAGAGAGAGGAACTAGTGAAGCTCAAGAGTGCTGGAAAAGATGTACTCAATAATAATAAAATGAAAGTACAATGTGAGTACATAAAGTAGACTAGGGCAAAGTGCCCAACACACGGGGAAAAAGCCTGTGTCCAGTCACAAGGAAAAAGTGCCCGTGAGTAAGCTGTGTTCACACCTGAACTAGCCGGCCGGGAGTGGTCATGACCAACAAACCCCCCTCAAGTGAATGGTGTGAACGGGGACAAGGTGTAGCACACTACCCTGGTAGAGGCTGTAAACTCAAAGCTTTGCGGAAAGCTTCAAACTTTTCCCTCGAAAGAGGCTTTGTAAACCCATCTGCTATATTGGCATGTGTAGACACATAAGCCAAGTCAATCTCTCCTGCATGGAGCCTTTCCCTGACATAATGATAGTGAACCTCAATATGCTTTGTGCGGGGTGGTAGGGGATTGCTGTCCAACACCAAGATCGGCTAGAAGGCGTCGTAGCCACACACACATTCCACAGTAGCTGTAAAGGCTGCCCTGTATTTAGCTTCACAGCTAGAAGTGGCCACTGTAGGCTGCTTCTTACTGAGCCATGAGATGCATGAGTTACCAAGAAGAAAACAGTTACCACTGGTTGACACTCGCGTGTCATAGCAACTTGCCCAATCATTGTCTGTAAATGCAAGCAAGCATAGTGTAGAAGAACTGCCATAAAACAAGGCAAAGTTTGCAGTTGCTAGTGCCTTTAAGATAGCGAAAGACACGCTTACACGCTTGCCAATGCATAGTGCTCGAACAATGCATGAATCTGCTCAACTGAGAAACAGCATGCTGTATGTCCAAATGAGTAGAGCATAACTAGATAAGACATCCCACAACTTGCTGATAGGTGGCAACATCAAAATGCTCACCAGCATGCTCAAGTGACAGTTTTAGACCTAGTTCCATAGGAGTAGAAACAGGTTTACAATCTGTCATGTGAAAACGCTCAAGGAGCTGCTCAACATATTTGCACGGAGATAACATGATACCCCCCTCAAAAGGTATAAATTGTAAGCCCAAATAGTAATGTAAATGCCCCATGTATGTGACATCAAATGCATGCTGCAAATCAGCTTTAAAAGCTGAAATATCACCCTCTTTAGGGCCAGTGACGAGCATGTCATCCACAAAGAATAAGAATGAGAACATTGTTCCCAATGTGGCGTACATAAAGTGTACTCTCGGCTGAACTATTCGGAAACCCTTTGGCAGTCAAGTATGCATGAATTTTGTGGTACCAAGCACGAGGAGCCTGTTTAAGACCATACAATACTTTATGTAAACAGCATACTTTGCTTTCTGCACCTTTTTGAACAAAGCCAGGAGGCTGAGACACAAACTTCCTCCTGCAAATCACCATTCAAAAAAGCAATTTTGACATCCAACTGATGTACATGCCATTGTTTGTGGGCAACCAATGTAATAGTAGTACGTATGGTAGTCATACGTGAAGTGGGAGCAAAGATCTCCTCATAGTCAATGCCCTCACGTTGGGCATACCCTTTGGCGACCAAGCGAGCCTTATGGCGATCAACTGAACCATCAGGCTTACGCTTAAGCTTGAAAACCCATTTTGTGCCAATAGCACGCTTGCCTGGGGGCAAGTCACATAACTCCCAAGTACCGTTTTTGTCAATGGAGTCCAACTCCGAATGCATGGCTGCCACACAATTGTCATCCTCCAATGCATCAACATGAGAAATGGGTTCCTCATTACAAGCGGTGGCAACAAGAGCTGTATCCACATAATGTAAAGATGCATGGCGAGAAGTAGCACGTGTACGACCTGGCATAAATGTAGACTGTTTGCTATCACACAAAGTGTCAACCAGCTATCTAGGAAAAGTTTTTGACTTCCTAGTATCTGCATCTTCCTCTGCCAATGCATCACCCAAGGTATCCTGATCAATCTGAGGCATTTTAGGATCAATTTGGGGCAAGTTCAGCTGCTGATTTTGCTGGTTTTCAGCAGGCATAGGTGGCTGTAAATGAGCTGAAACGGGCTCTACATTGTCCACATTTGAAATGAATGAAGGCAACAAAGTATCAAACACATCTTCCCGCCCAATAGATGGCTGTTTGGTACATGAGACAAGTGGTTGAGATGCATATTCATCAAAGATAACATCTCTTGACACAATGATCTTGCCTGTATTAGGCACATAGTCTATATCCCTTACTCTTAGTAGTATAACCAATGAAAATGCATTTGATTGCCTTTGCATCAAGCTTATGTCTTTGTTGTGTGGGCACATGCATATATGCCAAGCACCCAAAGACTCTCATATGAGTCACCACTGGAATCCTGCCATTCCATGCTTCATAGGCAGTCATAGATTTCAAGGCTTAAATGGGGCAATGGTTAAGCACATAATTGGCACACATAACCGCCTCAAGCCAAAACTTACTGGGCAGATCCTTGCTTTTGAGCATGCAACGTGCCATCTCCATAAGTGTAAGATTACGTCTCTCTGCATCTCCATTTTGCTAATGAGTATAGGGGGTAGTACACTGATTAGAAATACCATGTAACTGCATGTAAGCTGTGAACTCATTTGACAAATATTCCCCCCCTCGATTTGTACGCAATGTGACAAGCTTGTGTCCACAAGCATTTTCAGCCATGGGACGGAAGTCTCTAAAAGCTGCAAAGGCACCTGACTTCACTTTTAAACCATACACCCAACAAAACTGAGTGTAGTCATCAATGAACGTGATGAAGTACAAGTGTCCTCCAAAAGATGGAGCCCTCATGGGGCCACAAAGATCACTATGAACGAGTAAGCTATGTTCACACTTGAACTAGCCGGGAGTGGTCTTGAGCAACATGTACTGCAACTTGTTGAGCACCACGGCCAGGCGTGTTAGGTGCTATGTCAGCAGGGCATACATCTTCACCTGACACATACCCCATAATCCTTTGGCCACAAGAAGATTTTGAACCATGAAACTCCAAAGGGAGTAATTACTGCAATCCAATTTGTCCTCTTGGGACAAAACCCCGAATATATCGGTCGTATTTCCAGCCATGTGATGAAATCTCTTGCAAGAGAGATGGAAACACGTGCAACCAAATATGCCATAAAAAGCACCTGTAGGCAAAATCCCAAATGCATCGGAGTGCAATGCCAGGCAACCACAAAGTCATGTGCAAATGTTTTGCCCCGAATACAAGGCTGCAGATGAGCAATGCTGAAAATCCCCAAATTTCTAAGCACCAATGGGCTGATTTATGTGTCAATTGCACATAATTCACAAAAGTCCCAAAAATTTGTGTACCAATGAGCTTTAATTGTGCAATTAAGCACTGATTTTAAGAAAGCCCCAAATTTCTTTCTGTCCTATAATTGCAATTGTGGAAATTCAGAAAAATCCCCAAATTTTGAAAAATCCCCAAATTTTCCTTGAATCCTGCACCGAGATGTTGCCCTGCACTGCTGCCTGCACTTGATTTTTGCGATGAAGCAAGAAATGTACAAAATCCCCTTGAACTGAACCAAAAAATCAGTTGTAACCCTGATTTTAAATTTCAGGTGGGCAAGGAGATGGCGATGTCCACTGTTGTAGGTGTCGGCTTTCTCTGGCAATGGCCTCTGACCAGAAGAACTGGCAACGCACGTGGCAGACTTGCAGGCATGGCTGCAGGTGGCGGCTCGTGACGCTTGAAGACAGCTGGGCGATGGTCGACTTTCTCTCGCAATGGCCTTTGACCAGCAGACCTGGCGATGCACGTGTCAGACTTGTAGGCTGCAGGTGGTGGCAGCCTACACTTGAAGACCAACAGCTGGCGACGCTTGAAGGCAACTGGGCGACGGAAGCTTCGCGAGACGACGCTTGAAGCGACGGGGTGCTATTGGTCGGAAGGCGGCGACGCCGCGAAGAAAGCTGGGGACAACATCGGAAGCTTCACGGCGACAGCTTGGGCGACGAAACTCGCACGGTATCAAAAGGGCGGGCCAAAAATTCTCACGTTTCAGGTGATTGCCACGTAAGCCTATAGCGGGGCGGAGCTCAGCTAGGCGCCGCTCACTGAGGTGAGAGCACTGCTGACGGCCTGGGTGGTGGAGGAGCCCTTGGCACTAGCATCGCCCCTATTGGAGGCTGAAACGGGCAGTGTTGGAGAACAGACGGAACTGTGGGCGACGGCCGGAACTGCAGCGGATGGAAGCTGAGCCGGCGACTGAAGTGCAAAAGGCAAGGAGGCGACTCCAGCTCTGATACCACTGTTAGGGTTAGGGAGCTGCATAGAAACAGAGACACACAGAATGAACAACAGCAAGCACTCTAAAGAGTGATGGTGATAGATGCTCACGCAAAGAAGATAGGATACAATGTGTGGAGCTTGGGGGTTGACTCCACAATATCAAAATACAATAAATGAGTGGTGTCCTTTCACACCTAATATCCAAGGGAAAAAACCAAAGGGAGAAAAGTGCCCTTGGTTAGCCCATGTTCACATGTGGCACTACTCATAGCATATATGCCAATACTTGATTCCTAAGGACAGTGGTGACAGATTGGAGATCCGACAGTGGAGACTCATCACCCTTCTTGGGACGGCCTACAAGATCTTGGCCAAGGCCATCAGCCGCAAACTTTGGTCTTTCCTCCCTTGACTTGATCCATGACACTCAGATAGGCTTTGTTCAGGATCGGAGCTTACTGGACAACATCTTCACTTTCTGGGAGGCGACAGCTTCGGCCAGGCTGAGACAGCAGGACCTCATAGTGCTCCTCCTAGACTTTGAGAAAGCTTATGATAGGGTTGATTGGAGCTTTCTTGAGGGCACGATGCATCGGATGGGATTCCCAGTGGAGTGGATCCATGGTGTTTCAGACCTTTACTCAGCCTCTACAGTGAGGTTCTCATTCAAGGAGCTCGAGGCGACATATTCCCCCTTTCTTGCTCGGTCCAGTAGGGCTCCGCAAACTTCGGTCTTTCCTCCCCTAACTTGATCCATGACACTCAGATAGGTTTTGTTCAGGATCGGAGCTTACTGGACAACATCTTCACTTTCTGGGAGGCGACAGCTTCGGCCAGGCTGAGACAGCAGGACCTCATAGTGCTCCGCCTAGACTTTGAGAAAGCTTACGATAGGGTTGATTGGAGCTTTCTTGAGGACACGATGCATCGGATGGGATTCCCAGTGGAGTGGATCCGTGGTGTTTCAGACCTTTACTCAGCCTCTACAGTGAGGTTCTCATTCAAGGAGCTCGAGGAGACATATTCCCCCTTTCTTGCTCGGTCCAGTAGGGCTGTCCACTGGCACCTTACCTTTTCCTATTCATCACCGAGGCCATGAGCAGTTTCCTCTCTGCTCAAGAGTCACGACTCCAAGGATTGCGTCTACCCCCCCGTACTCAGGTGGAGAAGCTAGTGGACTCAAAGTTTGCAGATGACACAGCAACATACCTAGCCGGAGATGTGAGGAACCTCTAGAGATTCGTTGAGGCTATTGAGATCTTTTGTCGCGCATCAAGAGTGCAGATCAACTGGCACAAGCCGTGTGGTTTCTGGGTAGGCTTTGCGTTTGCCCCGACTTGGCACCTAGTGAGGCTTTCCAGTGGATCCCGAGGGGCACTCCAGTCCACTATCTGGGATGTCAGGTGGGCATCGATATCTCTTTGGAGCAACAAACCACCCCTCTTCTTCCGAGCATTTGGAAAAAGCTTTTGTACAAGAGCTTTGCAAGGCTCTTCAAGTGGTGGTGGCGAACTTGGTCCTTGCCACCATGTGGTACATTACTTCTTGTTGAGCCTTCTCCCGAGTATGCATTGGTCAATTACAACGGTTGATCGGAAACTTTTTGTAGGCCGGCAGTGATGGGAGGCCCGCTCGGGCCAAGGTGGCATGGAGAGTGATCATTCAGCCACAATGCAAAGCCGTGCCCTGCTGGGCAAGCTGATTGTTAGAGGACTCCTTCCCGGTAGTGAGCCTTGGAAGGACTTCCTCTTGGCCCGGATTTCAGCCCGTACCCCAAGCCTAGGGGGCCCCTAGCCGCAAAGCACTAGATGAATCTTCACTGAGATGAGGGCCCACGGTTTTAGCCCAGCTTTTGAGGACAGATTTTCAGCCAGCCTACTCCGAGCTTGGAATCACCTTAGGCCGGCCCTTAGGCAATTAGCTCCGGGAGCCTCAGAGCGTCTTCAGCAGCCCTTGATTTGAAATCCCCTGATCCGTTCACCCAGAGGCCATATGTTGGGGGCCGGACCTCATGTATCATGGGAAGCATTGAGCATAGGACCCGCTAGGTCCCTTGGAGATTGGCTTGCACACAGGCAGCTACCCCCGGAGGCTCAGGAGAGAGGCCTCGCACGGATCAAGGGTAGAGACAGACTCAACCTCGACATCGACTCTGCCATTCCCTAGGAGTGGCTGACACCTCTCCCAAACGCAACCCCCCCACAGTGGCGAGGCATCTTTACTAGGCATGATATTCTCTTGGCAGTTCATGGTGCGGATGAGGGCTGTGGGTTGCTTACTTTTTCTATTGATCCCCACGGCAGATTAGAGAGATTAAAGTCCCCTTTGGAGGATTTCATTGGCTACACCTTACAAATGGTGAGGGTGATCGAATTTCATGCACATGAGTGGCACATAGACCCCCCACCGGCCAAAGTGGCCAGGGAGAGACTCTGGCGGTTATGGATTTGGGAGAGCTGGCCCCCCACGTGCCTCCAGTGGGACCCGAGGGAGTGGACTTGGTGCGATCTTGCTGATCGGGAGGAGACTCTGGATAACCCCTTCTTTGCAGTCACACCTTCTGGTCTCCATCCTTCGGACCTTCAAGGACGCAAGGAGTTCGTATTTCTGTCAGTGAGCAGCTTTTGCCGGCAGTGAAAGGCTCAAGAGTCATAGTTCCTAGGCGAGCACAATGAGTTTCCATTCTAATTGGAGAGGATGGCGTGGGCTTCCTCAATGTCTATGCCTCGAACGCCGCTACAGGTAGAGCCCTCTTTTGGAGCACAGTTCAACAGGCTCTTCCCCAGGTTGACTTTTGGTGCATGGGTGGTGACTTCAACATGATTGAGGCAGCAAAGGACAGACTTGGAGGAGGCAAAGCCACAGTCTCAAGCGCAAACTACGGCTAGGCCGCAAGATTCAGATGCCCAAGGTTGATGGCACCTCGGTAGCAGTAGTACATTGGCAATCACAGGGCCTCTCACAGCGTTTTCTTTGAGATTTTTGGAAGAGGCTCTGGGACAGTTTTCAGCCTCGAAAGATCACCCTCTTTCTTTGGCTGACGGTACATAAGAGCTTGGCGGTTGGCACGTGGTTGGCCGTTGGTGGTCGACCAGCCGCTTGTTTGAGATGCAGCCAACCTTAGGAGTCTCAACGACATTGTCCTTGGGATTGTCCGAAGGCTTAACACGTTTGGCAGCGGATTCTTTGCATCTTCACGATGGATAGGACCTCGACCCGTATCATTACATGGAGCACTGTTGCTTGGGCCACAGAGCTTGAGATTGTCAGGACTTACAGGAAGGTGGGGGGCTAGCACTTCAGGTCTCTCACCTTCACATTTCGGTAGTACTAGTCCCAACCCCATCTACTGACAACTGGAGACCGGGCTCATGTCAGAGATGGGAGATTTGCAATAGCATTGCAACTTGGCATATATAAAGAGCTAGATGCAGTGAAGCCATCGAGGGTACCACACTTCGCCTGCGGAGTCCATCAAGAGCATTTGGAGATTTGCAATATCATTGCAACTTGGCATATATAAAGAGCTAGATGCAACGAAGCCATCGAGGGTACCACACTTCGCCTGCGGTGTCCATCAAGAGCATTTGGCTCGACATCATCCATACCCTCCACGGTCATTGGGGGAAGTTGCAGGGTGACTTTGACCGCATGCGGAAGCGGCGGGAAGCTTTCTTGAGACTCTAGCGGCCTAGCCCTTTTCTCACCGATAGAGGTGGTGATCCACTTGGCATTACAAACCACGTGTGTGGTTATTCCACCCTCCCCCTGTATGAGATAGCCTTCTCCTCATAGAGTGGCCAGCCGCAAGAGAAGGCATCTTTCTCCATGTCTTGATTATTTGATCTCCGCCCCGTTCATGGAGGCGAGTTTGTATCTAGCCCTTCGTGGTGGTATTTAGCCCTTCGCGGCTGTTTTTTACTAACTAATATAAGGATCTTTTTCCCAAAAAAATCTCTCTCTCTTCGCCTCGCTTTCCCCACCCGTCCTTGCTCAGGCCCCCAAGGCAGCAACATAATCCTATCTGCTGCTACTTGTCTCCCCACTTGCAGCTGGTCATCTATCGGGGCCACCAGCTGAGGACCAAAATCAGTACTAGAAGGGGGACCCCTTCAGTCCAACATGGACAGCTCGCCGGCAACAAGGACTAGAGGTGAGAAGGAGAGGAAATACAGCTCGATTTGCGTGAGCACATAGAAGATCGGCAACCCCCATATCAAAACCGTGAGAGAAGTATGCAAAATGAAGGATACAGACATTGAGCACCTACAAGAGAAGCTCGGGGAGAACAAGGATAGTGATGACCTTAGGCGTGAGTTGCGTGCCTCCATGCAAGAGGAGATGGATAGGTGGAAGGTAGACATGCAGGCATACATGGCTACTCAGCTAAGCAAGATGCAGTCCAAATGTTGGACGCAAAAACCAGCCACCACACCTCACTAATCACGGAGCTGGAGGCCCAAGTCGCCACCCTTAAAGTGGAAAACGAGACCTTGAGGGGACGTACTCAATTCGAAGAAGGAGAAATTCAACTATCCCTCAATGATAAGCTGAATACACTTAGAGAGCAAATGAAGACCCTCCAGGAACAAGAGGAGAAGAAGGCAAACGAGGCAACCACATGGGCCGAGGTGATTAAGAAGACACAGAAACAAGTGGAAGAAGCGGGCAGCTGGATTGAGGTTGCCAAGAAGCAACGGAACCCACCATCATCCCCAAACATCATCATCAATGACACACTCGAAGAGGAGAAAAGAAGGAAGATTAGGGCATTGAATGTGAGAGTGGTGGGATGGAAGGAAGGAGCCTCGCCGAAAGAGGACGCCATAGCACTATGCAGAAAGCTGGAAATCGCTGATACCCCCTTCGTCGAGGCATGGAGGGTGGGCAAAGACACCACCAAGGAACACGCACTCATCCTCAAGTTTGCGGGGTTGGAGGCGAGGCAAGCATTCCTTACCAAAAGGCGGGCACTAAAAGGAGAGAAGACTTACCTCGAAGACGATCTCACACTAGCACAGGTGGCACACAGGAGGGAGTGCATGCCACGCATCTTGGATGCACGGAAGGTAGGGAAATGGACAGTGAACATAGATGGGAGGGTGATCATCACCGAGCGACGTGCCCAATGACGTTGCGAGACCTATGAGACCAAGCTAGAGATTGCGGTTTGGTACTGCAATGGCGCCTTGAGGACAGATGCAGGTCTGTTTGAGGAGACATTTAGAGGGAGAGACTTGGTCTTATACATAGAGACACATCAGTGCCAGGGGAGTCGGCTTCCAAAGGTGAGAGGATACAGATGGGAGTCTGTTCACCGCCCACACCCACGCACAATAGGGGGTACCCGGGGGTCGGGAGGGGTGGCTTTACTATATAAGGAGGAGCTTCAACATGTGATACAGGTGGTCAGACAGGATGAGGCCGCACAGTTTTTGTGGGTGAGGATCCAGACAGAGAGGGCCCGAGACATCTACCTTGCAGTGTGCTACTTTGCACCCTCCAATTCTAAATATGCCACCCTTGGAGAGTCCCCATACCTGCCCCTTTATGATGACATTATGAAGTTTTCCAGTCTAGGGGATATCCTCCTAGCTGGAGACTTCAATGCCCGCACGGCAAGTGCACAGGTACCCTTCTTTGAGACAAATGATCCCATGTACCAAGAGATTGACACGGTGGGTACGGATCTGGAATGGAGATGGGTAAGCAAGTCAGTGATGCGTGGATCATGTAGATGATGAGAGAGCAGGATACAGCAGCCCGCACAGACTGTGGAGAGTCTCTCTTAGCCCTTGGCGGGGCTCATAGGCTAGCCATTTATAATGGCCTGGCTAGATGGCCTAGATCCAACTCCACCACCTCCTACCCCTACAGACATGGAGCCAGTACAATATACTATCTAATGGGATCCCTCTCTGATCCCACTCATTCTGGAGTTTACCATCTCTCCTCGCCCCATCGGTGTTGCAGCCGACCATGCATACCTGGCCTTCTCCCTCACATGCCGATACACCATCCAACCACCTGCTTTGCCCCATCACCGTCCGAGATACCACTTCACCAGAGATGCGAGAGACCTCTTCCATCTATTCTGATCACGTCTACCGCATCCTCTCCGACCTCGACCCCCACATCCCACTTGATGAGTTTACCACACACCTCTCAGCCACCCTCCATACGTCCGCTGCAGCCACCTTCCAGCACTCCAGAGCCACCACTACATCACCAGGAGGGACTGTCCCACAGAATAGCTCGTGCGACGAGGAATGTCCTGATACTCGAGCCTGTCTACATCGGGAGATGGCGCTGGGATCCACCACTCACGAGTAGGCGCGAGTGATCTTTTGACGTCTCACACGGAGAAAGAAGAGAGCCTACCTAGCCAGGCTTGAGTAGGACCTATACCAGCTATTTCTTGGAAGGGACTGTAAGGCGGCCTGGAGGATCTTCCAAGATCATCGCCTTCCAACTCCGATTACTTCACCCGACACCTGGCACACCTATGCCACCTCTCTCTACCATGCCCCCGAGCAGCCACCTCTCCCCCATCCACCCGAACCTCGTCCCCCACACTCTTCCTTCTTTCACCTCAGCATGGTGAGAGATGCTATTGACAGGAAGCAGATTGGGAGAGCACAGGATCATGATGGACTCCTCACCGAGCATTTCTCCCATGCTAGGGACACGCTAGCCCCTTTACTGGTTCACATGTTTAACATTGCTTTATGTGAGGGCTTCCCCGTCAGTTGGTCATCGAATACTATTGTACCTATCTTGAAAGCACGTGACCCCATGGACCCCAACAACTACAGGACTATCATGATTGGCCACACCTTGGCAAAGATGTATGGTTCAATTTTGGAGCATGAGCTTAGTAGATGGTCCAAGGAGCAGAGACTCAGAGCACCGGGGTAGGCAGGCTTCAGGACAGGGCACTCCACACTAGATCATATCTTTACACTACGGGGGATCATTGAGGAGGGGAGAGCTCACGGGCATTGGATATACTGCAGCTTTGTGGATTTCCACAGCTTTTGATACCGTCCCACGGGCCATACTGATAAGGAGACTGCAGGATATGGGAGTGCCAGCATAGATGCTTTGGGGGATCATTACACTCTACGAGTCAGTCACAGGCAGAGAGTACGAGCTCCAGGAGGTGACTCAGAGATCATACACAACACTATTGGGGTGAAGCAGGGCTGCCCTTTTCTCCTACTCTATTTGGTCTATACATTGACGAGATCTCGGACTACATAGACAGACAGGGAGTACCAGGAGCACATTTGGCAGGGGTCTTGATACCAATCCTCTTGTATGCAGATGATATTGTTCTTATTTCTGATTCACCAGAGGAGCTGCAGAGGCATTTGGATGCATTACAGGCCTTTTGCGAGGACAGGGACCTCACTGTGAACCTTGGAAAGACCAAGGTCATGATCTTTAACACCTCGTCATAGTGGATAAGTAGATCTGCAGTACAATTTACATGCTGTAGAGAGCCTGTGGAGTATGTTACCTCATATGTATAGCTTGGGATCACTTTTGTTGGACCTCAGTTCTCGATGCGAAAGAAGGCCGAAGCTAGCTTGATGAGGAGATATGCAGCCCTTGGCTCCCTAGAGAGGCAATGCTCACAAATACAGTTTCAAGAGCCGAGGACAAAGCTTTGGCTATTCAATACTCTAGTTACACCTCCACTACTGTATGGTGCCCCCATCTGGGGTCCGATGGAAAGGCCCCTAGTGGCGATGATCTCACACATGATTAGGAGTAAGCCATCACTGCCACATGAGATTGTATGGGCAGAGATGGGGGCTGCACCGATAGTGATGGAGGCTCTATTCCAAACAATGACATACTGGCACAAGCTATGGGAGCTTCCACTTGATAGATACCCCCGGCTAGCCCTGGAGTCCTCGAGACAGTTGACACTTGAGGGAGATACAGAGTGCTGGTATGCACAGGTAGACACTTGGTTTGGCATGCACGGTATGCAGATGGAGGCACTCCCCCCATTCCAATACAGCATAGAGGCCCCGTCATTTGCTCTCAGCCACACAAAGCGGAACAAGGTTATCAAGAAGGACATTGTCAGACTGGATACTCAGAGGACATGGAGTTCACCTAGTCATCCACTGGGGACGAAGATGGCCTTCTACAAAGATCACCTCCTATGCCTGACAGAGGATGTGTTCATCATCCGCCCACGCTACATGGACACAGACCTATCCTTTGGGGTGAGAATCGGCCAGATCCGCAGCTCGTCCCACCAGCTGAGAGTGGAGACTGCCAGATATGGGCCTAGGGCGGCCACACCAGAGGACGGGATATGCCAACTCTGTCACACAGAGCCCGAGACAGAGGATCATTACATATGCCGATGCCCTGTTTACTAAGAGATTCGGGGGAGGTTCCACTGCCTCTTCCGAGCTGGGTTTGGACCACTTTCTAGGATCATGGACTTCCCAGATCAAAGATGCCTGGGACTTTTTCTTCTAGAACTCTGTAGACATAGGGAGTCCTTAGTGAGATCCAGATCAGCTGTACTTGCTCAGCACAGAGAGCTCCACCCACTTCTTCCATACCAGCACTCCAAGGGTTGATCCACCCATCTTACCCAGACCGCAGGCTAGTGCAGGAGCTCAACCGAGAGGTGTGACACTCGACACAGAGCCACTGAGTTATGCAGAGCTCGACGCCCCAGACCCCATGGCCCTTGCCCACGGCCACGCCACCACAAGAGGATCGGGGCCATCACTCCCATCATTGCAGGACCTTCTCGCGCCAGCTCAATTTTACCACCTTGAGCATCATGTCATAGCGGCCCATCAGGGATGTATTAGGGTGATATTAGAGCTCTCTGCTCATGTACCTAGATCAGCTTTTATAGTTCTAGATTTTTGTTATCTTTATTTATTGCTATTTTGTACCCAGGATGATGTACATATATATATATATATATATATATATATATATATATACACACACACACACACACACTTGCTCGAGGACCAGCACAAAGAGCTCTCACTAACTTCTTCCATACCAGCACTTCGAGGGGCGATCCACCCATCATACCCAGACCATAGGCTAGTGCAGGAGCTCGGCCGAGAGGTGTGACACTCAACAGAGCCACTAAGTTATGCAGAGCTCGACACCCAAACCCCATGGTCGCCCACGGCCATGCCACCACAGGAGGATCCGGGCCATCATCTCCCACCATCGCAAGACCTTCTCGCGCCAGCTCAGTTTTACCACCTTGAGCACCATGTCACAGTGGCCCATGAGGGATGTATTAGGGTGATATGAGAGCTCTCTGCTCCTGTACCTAGATTAGATTTTACAATTCTAGATTTTTGTTATCTTTTCTTTATTACTATTTTGTACAGAAGATGATGTACCTCATGGATATGATGTAACCTTTTGGTCTCATAGGTCATTTTGGCCTTTTGAAGACGTTAATACAACTTTCTTTCTCTCTCCAAATGGAACATTTTGAGCCTCCACAGTCATGAGCTACCTAACCCTAACCTAGAGGGCCTACACTCTCCGCATCCTTCAGGATCCTAGGTGAGCGCTTTTTATCCACATAAAATGTTGCGCTATCCTGAGCTGCGCGGAGACACTCTATTGCAAAGTGCAACATCTATCACATGCACAAGGTAGTGCCATGGCTAATCCCAAATTTAAATCCGTCAATAGGCAGCTTTAGGTGCATTTAGTGCATGTAGCATCTAGTCGCCAGCATCTAAGCATAGTCAGCAGCATCTCATGATCAGTCAATAGCAGTTATGACAGCACATGTGAAGCGATATCATTTTATTTGACATTTTACTCAGTCGTGGGATTAAATACAGGCCATTAGCAATAGCAGGTGGCCGACCAGCAGGAAATCATCATCTATATAGAAGTAGCATCTTTTGCATCATTCTATCTATCTCCCTCTTGGAGTTGGATCATGTATAGGCAGTAGAAGTAGTCAGTAGTCCTTTTGGGAAGGCCTATTGCCAAGAATACATGTAACCTTTCCTATGTACATAATACATAATACTGAAAACCAGTTTATCTCTCTCTCTCTCTTCTCTCATACGTTTTGCATTAAGGTTCCTCCAGAGTGCTTAAGGGCTATGATTACGACATGAAGGCTTCCGCTATGTCACAACATCTCCTGCTACTCTTGCAAAAAGTCCAAAGTTGTCTGCACCTTGATATTCTGTAACCCTGTGGTCCACAAGAGTTAGGTTGATATCCATACATAAACATGAACAAACTCAGCTTATTGGCAGCATGCTATGCACTGTTACATGCAAACTCTGCATATGTGGAAGGAACTACTCCCAATCAATCAATCTCTTGGACACATATACATGAAGCATAACCTCGAGAGTTTGATTTACCCGCTCCATTTGACCATTGGAATCTGGACAATTCACCGAACTCATGTTCAGCTGTGTATTCAATTTCTTATATACTCGTTGCCAGAAGTGATTTGTGAACTTCATATCATGATCACTAACAATGCTCTCTAGTATAACATATAAATTGAACAACTTTTCAAACAACCGATCTAATTGCGGAGCTGTTTTCGAACTTTTTGTTGTAATGAACCTAGCCAATTTGGTAAGGTAATGCATTACCACCCAAATAACATCATGCCCTCTATTGGTCCTGGGCAATCCCATAAGTCCATGGAAATTGTTGGGAATCAAAGTCTTATTTATGTGTGTACCCACTCATATAAGCGTGGTAGTATGTTTCTGTGTAAGGCTATTAAGTTTCTGTGTGAACAGCTATTAAGCTTGAATATGTGTGCGTGTGTGAAATCCTCAAGCAAAGGAGTAAACACCCACTTATGTGTCTATGTGTGTGAACCACCTTTTAGAGGGGGTATAAATAATATCTAGATATTTGTGTATGATGACATAAGCAATGATGTCAAAAGAGAACCTTTGTAACCTATAACGGTACATGTACTCCATTGAAAGAATACAAGCTAGCAGAAACAACAAGTGATGGACGAGCAGCAAGTGTTACACCTAGCTAAACAGGCGGCAACACAGTGACTGGGGCTACAGGCAAGGTTAGCCTTGATGATCGGGCTGCTCAAGCGAGGCCTTGGTGCTGGCTGGTGAGACAGCATCACACGCTCGTTGGTAGTGATAGCAGCAGCAGCGCAGTGTAGCACAACGGAATTAGCAACGGGCAGTGCACAATATGTCAGTACTGATGGCAGCGATAGCATAGCAGCTTGGGCCAGTGGGAGATAAAGTTTGGGAGAACAACTGTGAGCACTTTGTGTGCTTTTGGTGCAGTGTTTGCACATTTTGCAGGGAGTCAGGCATTGACAGGTTGCATATTGCTATGGCAACCACAGGTGAGAGCTCTTCATTGCTTCACACCAAGAAGCTTGAAGGCTCACATAACTATGATATTTGGCAAACCCAGTGCTATAATGTGTTGCTCCAGAAGAAGCAGCACAAGTCTATCAAAGAAAGGAGTGTAAAGCCCGCTTCTCTTACTGCTGAAGAGTGGGAAGATATGGATGTGCTGGCAAGATCCACCATCATGTTGTCTGTGTCAGACTCTTTACTTTTCAGCATTCGTGAAGAGAAGACAGCTTGGGGAATGTGGCAGAGATTGCAGGACTTGTATGCCCAGCAAAGTGCCTCAAGCAAAGTGTATTGGTTGAAGAAACTCATAGGTCTTCAAATGAAGGAAGGGGCGTCTATGACAGCCCATCTAAATGAGTTTAATGGTATTGTCAGCCAAGTTATAAATCAAAAGTTGGCAATGGACGATGAGTTCAAAGCCACCTTTCTCTTATGCACTTTGCCAGAGAGTTGGGACACATTCAGGACAGCCACTAGCAATTCGAATGCTATGCTGTCATATGCAGATGTTGAGGGTGCTCTTCTTCAAGAAGAGATGAACAGGAAAAACAACTCTGTTGGAAAGTCCAATGCAATGAATGCACGTGGGAGATCCCAGCAAAGGGGTAAAAGCCAAGAACGGGGAAGGAGCAAGTCCCGCTCCAAAAAGGACTTGGAATGCCATTATTGTGGCAAGAAGGGACACATCAAAAAGCAATGCTACAAATGGAAAAATGATCAAAAGGAAAAGGGAAAAGGCAAAGACAAAGACAAAGATGAAGCCAAAGATGTAAAGCCAAAGGGCAAAAGTGGAGTCAAGATTGAAGAAATCAATGTGTCACATGCAGGTGACAGTGAGGATGAGGTCCTATTCACGTCTTCACTTGATGCCCATTCACTTCTTACAGGAGATGGTCATGGTATGCACTCATGGATCATTGATTCAGGTGCCTCCTTTCATGTCACAGGTTGCAGAGACTTGTTTGTCAGGTATACTGCTGGCAATGAAGGAGTAGTTTATTTGGGTGATAACCATGCATGCAAGATTCTTGGCAGAGGTGATGTGAGGCTTGTGTTTTCAGATGGCTCACAGCTTATGCTCTATGATGTCAGGCATGTGCCTGAGATCAAGAAGAACTTGCTTTCTACTGGACAGCTTGATGATGCTGATTATGTTACCACATTTGGTCGTGGAAAGTTGAAGATTAGTAAGGGCTCACTGGTTGTTGCCAGAGGCTCTAAGGTGGACACTCTTTACTTCATGCATGCAGGTGTTTGTCACCATGCTAATGTAAATGCAACCGAGCTGCCGGAAATCTCTATGTGGCATAGCCGGTTGGGACACACGAGTGTCAAGGGAATGGAGCTATTGTCTCGTTTGGGTTACTTGCCTTCTCTAAAGTTTTCAAGTTTTCAGTTTTGTGAGCATTGTATATATGGCAGGCAACTGCAGTGCCCCCACAAGAAAGCTCTTGGACAGAAAGATGCTCAATTAGAGCTTGTGCATACAGATGTATGTGAGATGCCTCAGCTTTCTTTGGGAGGGGCAAAATATTTTGTGTCTTTCATAGATGATGCCACACGCAAGGTGTGGGTCTATCCTCTTCGTTTGAAGAGTGATACATTCTCAGTGTTTGAGAAGTTTGTTGCTCTTGTTGAGAATCAAACTGGCAAAACACTGAAGGCTTTGCGTTCCGACAATGGTGGAGAGTATATGTCCAAACAGTTTCAGGACTTTTGTGATGCTAAAGGCATCAAGAGGGAGCTCTCTACTCCTTATGATCCTCCACAACACGGGACAGCAGAGAGGATGAACAGGACCATTCAGGAGAAGGTCCGTTCTATGTTGTCACATGCTGCATTACCTCATGGTTTTTGGGCTGAAGCTGTTATGACAGCCGTTCACCTTATAAACAGGTCACCTAACACGAGGCTTGGTGGGAAAGTGCAAGAGGAAGTATGGACAGGGAAGCCTCCGTCATACAAGCACTTGAGAGTGTTTGGTTGCGTTGCGTACGTGCACATACGCAGGGAAATGCGCACCAAACTTGATCCTAAGTCTCACAAATGCATATTCCTAGGATATGGTGACAAAGGTGAAATGGGGTATAGACTTTGGGATCCCTTGAATAGAAAGATCATACGCAGCAATGATGTCATTTTTTATGAAACATGCATGTATAAGGAGCCTGCAAGGCAGCAGGAGCCTGGCAGAGTCATCTTTGATGATGATGGACATCATGGACAACAACCAAGAGCTGTAAATCAGCCATTACAGCAGCAAAACCAGCCCTTAAATGGTGCTGAAAATGGTCCAAATGGACAGCCAGAGATGGCAGAAGATATCCCTATGGATATACCACAGTTAAAAGAGATACCGGGCATGATTTTTCAGCCTTATGGCATGGAACAAGAGCCACCAATAGGTGATATGCAGGCTGGACAGCAACCTGCAAATGATGGTCATTGGGTACGGAGGTCCACAAGACCCTCGAGAGCCCCTGACAGGTTTGTTCCAGGGGTTGACTACTTGATGCTCACTGACTGTGGGGAGCCCTCTTGTTATAAGGAGGCTTTACAGAGGGCAGACAAGGCTCTTTGGGAGCGTGCCATGAAGTCAGAGATGGATTCTCTGCATAAAAATGGAACATGGAAGTTGGTGCATTTGCCTGCAGGCAAGAAGGTTTTGCCATGCAAGTGGATTTACAGGCTCAAAGTTGCACCAGATGCAAAGCCAAGATACAAAGCCAGGTTAGTGGCTAAGGGCTTCAAGCAGGAATATGGTGTGGACTTTGATGAGATCTTCTCTCCAGTGGTCAAAATGACCACACTTAGAGCTGTGTTAGCTTTGGTTGCGCATGATGATCTGGACTTGATTCAGATGGATGTGAAGACTGCTTTTCTTCACGGTGATCTCCATGAGGAGATATATATGCAACAGCCAGAGGGTTATGCAGTGAGTGGAAAGGAGAAGCTTGTATGCAAGCTGAAAAAGAGTCTTTATGGGCTCAAACAGGCACCAAGGGAATGGTATCATAAATTTGATACATTCATGAAATCACAGGATTTCAGGAGAAGTGACATAGATCACTGCTTGTACACCAAGAAAGCTTTGGATGGCAGTCTCTTGATCCTCATCTTGTATGTTGATGATATGTTGATTGCCGGGAAATCTCGTAAAGAGATGGATGCCTTGAAGAAGAGGCTGCATCAAACCTTTGATATGCAGGATTTGGGTGATGCAAATCACATTTTGGGTATGCGGATACTTCGGGACAGAAATCAGCATGTGTTGTATTTGTCTCAGAAGGAATATATTGGCAAAGTTTTGCAGAGGTTCAATATGGACGGGGGGAAGAAGACTAGTACTCCTTTGCCTCCATATGTGAAACTCAGTGCTATGGACAGCCCACAGTCGGATAGTGACAGGGCTGATATGGCCAAGATTCTGTATGCTTCAGCTTGTGGCAGTCTCATGTATGCCATGGTTTCTACTAGGCCAGACATTGCATTTGCAGTGGGAGTGGTTTCTAGATACATGGCCAAACTTGGCAAGAAGCATTGGGAAGCAGTGAAAGGTGTCATGAGATACCTGAAGGGCACACAGGATATGTGCATATGCTTTGGCAAACAGGATGCATTAGTGCATGGTTACACGGATTCGGATTATGCCGGTCATCCTGATAACCGGAAGTCTACTACCGGTTATGTGTTTACATTCACAGGAGGTGCTGTGTCATGGATATCCAGGATGCAGAAGTGCATTGCCTTATCTACTACAGAGGCCGAGTATATTGCAGCCACAGAGGCTTGCAAGGAGGCATTATGGCTATCTCGGTTAGTGGTTGATTTGGGTTATACAGGGGATATTCCATTGTTGCATTGTGACAGTCAGAGTGCCATCCAGTTGGCAAAGAACCCTGTCTTTCATGCAAAGACGAAGCATGTGGATGTGAAGTATCACTTCATCAGAGAGGTGATAGAGAACAAGCAAATTCAGCTTGTTAAGATTCATACGGATGACAACCCGGCTGATCTGTTGACAAAGAGTTTGCCTCCGGAGCGGTTTGCTCATTGCAGACACTTGATGGGCATTGGATGAGGCCAGTTTCAGCCTTGATATGGCCTTGTATATTATCATGTACATGCTGATTTTTCTTTTCCTTTACTTAAGGGCACTTTGCCTTTAAGTGGGAGGTTGTTGGAGTAAAGGCACTATGCCCACCCTTATAGTGTGTACAAGCCCATAAGTTATAGTACATAGTACACTTAGTACTTTTAATGTACTAAGTGCACTATGTGTACTAGTGCAATATACATGTGTGATAGGGGAGTCACACACTCATTCCAATGAGTTGACTTATCCCCACAACTCTCTTTCTCTCTTCTCTCCCTTTCTTCTCTTTGTGTATGTCTCCCACATGAACTCTAAACCCTAATTCTCTCTCCCATTCAAATATGACAGTGGTATCCTCGTGTAGGCCTACGCAGGCCAGGCGAGGCAGGCGCCCAAGCCCACGCCGCCTTGTGGCCAGGCCTACATGAGGCTGGCGCAAGCAGCACAGACAATTCAGGCCGCACCGGCAGCAGCATGGTGGCGTCCGCAGGCAGCCGGCAGTGCTATTTCCGACGGGACAAAAAAAAAAGCAAAATAGCAAAAGCATACGCCCAGCCCGATTCGGCATTTTTTTTTTGGGTTTTTTATTTAACTTTTTTTTAACAAAAGTTTCAGGGTCCCTAAGGTTCAATGTGTTTTTTTTCCCTTTTTTTTAAGAAAACAGAACTTATATATATATATAAAAACACAAAAGCAAAAGCTCAAGTAGCTTTTGGGGCTAGCTATATAACATAAACCCCTTAAGTGGGCTTCTTGCCACACATCTCTCAAGTTTTCAAGCTCTCAAGCTCGACGTCAGGCACAAATTGCAGCCCAGATGCAAGCTTTGCAAAACTCCATCGCTCTTTTGACCACTATCCTCTCTACTCTATCGGCGGGTATGGATACCTTGGCTTCTGCTTTGGGCCCCAACATTACTCCGGAACCGTTCGGGGGCGAGCAGAAGCAGCGCACCAAGGAGATCGTGGACACTTGGCTACATAAGTGGCAAGTTCACTTTCACTTTCACTTTCATCCATATGATGATGGAAAAAAGATCCAGTTAGCAGCAGGTTTCCTCTCAGGCAAAGCTTTGCTTTGGTGGAAGGAACTCAACCCTAAGCCAACAACTTGGGCACAATTCGAAGACGTCTTCAAGAAGGAATTCCTCAAGAAAGAGGATGATGCCCAATTTTCAGCTTTGACCATGACCTCGCAGCACCTCACTTATGAGGTCTACCTCCAGAAGTTTAGGGACTTGCAGATGAAAGCTACAAAGATGGATCCCACTACTCCTTTGGGGTTCTTCGTAGCTGGTTTACCAGACCCATACCGTTTATAGGTTAAAAATAACAAATGCAAAACATTGGATGAAGCCATTCATTCAGCTCGTATCTATGATGATACAATGGTTTCTTCCAAGTTTAAAACAATTACCGAGCAGGGGAACAAGCATAAACGAAAGTTCTCCGCACCTATGGCTAACACGACTGAAGGCAAGTCTTCGGACCAACCTTCGAAGAATTCCAGTTCAATACCAGCGAAGAAAAAAACGACTCCTTCGGGCTTTAAAGCTCAAAAAGGAAGGACGTTGTTTTATCTGCGAAGAAAAAGGACACATGCGTAACGAGTGCCCAAAGCAAAAGGGTGCCAAGACCAACGCAGGACCCAAGCCAAAGGCAGCTAACCAGTTGTCTTCGACAGGTACGTCAATCACTGTACTTTCTCGCCCTAGTACTTGTTCTGATTGTCTGTTCAATTCTAAAGTATTTGGTTTGCATGATCTTCTCCGAGTTTATGAAGTGAATGGCCATAAGATTCACATTCTTCTAGACCCTGGCAGCTCACACAACTTTGTTAACTACAAACTTGTGCAGAAATTGAGTCTTGATACGACACCCAGCGATCATACCTATGAGGTACGCTTACCTGCGGAAAGGCAAGTATGGGATCGAAAGGTGGAGATGCTTCCAATCTAGATTCAGGACTACAAAGATACTCTGGAATGCTATGTAATGCACCTAGAAAATGTAGACTTGTTATTAGGGATTGAGTGGTTTAAGACTCTTCAAGTCTAGATAGATTGGTCTAGTCATATTTTTTCTTTTCAACAAGGGACACCAAGTATAGTATTTTAGGTGATTGTATTCATCCCTCTCAGGGACCTCTTGTAAATACAATTGATTTTGGAAATATAATGGATTCTTCTTTGTATACCGCTTTCCATTGTGTGTTGATTCCACTTTCTTCCTTTCTCATTCCTTCCTTGGATGTAAATGAATTAAGTGTGTTTGAAAGCAAAGAATTACAGAATGAATTAAGTGTGTTTGAAAGCAAAGAATTACAGAAGATACTTGATTCGTTTCAAGACGTATTTCCTAAGGAACTGCCATCGGGTTTACCACCTGAACGGGTAGTAGATCACTTGATCCCTGGTGCTCATCCTGTCAGTATTCCACCTTACAGGATGAGCCAAGCTGAGGAAGATGAGTTGGCTAAACTACTCGAAGATTATTTAAGGATGGGCCAGATCCGTCCAAGTAAATCACCTTGGGGTGCACCTGTGTTGCTTAGGAGAAAGAAGGACAATACCTGGAGAATGTGTATAGATTACAAGAGATTGAACAAGCTGACCATTAAGAATCGTTATCCTCTCCCTAGATCAGATGACCTGATTGATCGGTTACAAGGAGCGAAATATTTCACGAAGATCGATTTACGTACTGGCTATCACCAGATACGTATTCATGAAAGGCATGTCGAAAGAACCGCCTTTCGAACTAGATATGGCCATTACGAGTTTCTCGTATTACCTTTTGGGTTAACCAATGCTCCAGCCACTTTCCAGTAAATGATGAACGATCTTTTTCGTGAACATTTGGGAAAATTTGTGGTGGTGTTCCTGGATGATATTTTGATATATAGCCATACTCTTGAGAATCATGTCAGACACCTCACGATTGTCTTATCTATTTTAAGACAGAATCGACTATATGCTAAATTAAGTAAATGTGAGTTCTTTATGACAGAAATCATTTACTTGGAACACAAGATCACTCGAGATGGATTGAGCATTGACTATGACCGAGTTCCGAAGGTTCTGGACTGGCCTATACCGCGTACAGTGAAACAACTTCGTTCTTTTCTCAGTTTTGTAGTTTTTCTTCGGAAAACTGTGCAGGAGTATTCTCAGCTCACACTACCGATGACCGACTTATTGAAAGGTCGTGGACGTAAGTTAAATCAGCCTATCACTTGGAATAACGATTTGGATATGGCCTTCAGACTTTTGAAAGATAAAGTCAAGGAAGCACCTATCTTAGCATTACCTGATCCTAGTCGGCCTTATGTTCTTGAAACTGATGCCAGTGACTATGCTATCGGGGCTGCTCTATTTCAAGATGGTAGACCGGTTGCTTTTGAAAGTAAAAAGCTAGACGACACTCAATCTCGTTGGCCAACCCTTGAGAAGGAGCTTTATGCTGTGATTCATGCTCTCAAGGTTTGGAAACATTATTTATATGGCTCCAAGTTTGTGGTATTGACTGATCATCAGTCAATCAAGTATGTGTGTGATGTGGATGATTTGAGAGGAAGGAAAGCTCGTTGGGCTGAGTTAATGCAAGATTTTGATTTTGAGATCCGTTATCGGAAAGGGTCCATGAATAGTGTTGCAGATGCGCTTAGTCGAATTAGAGAGGTAAATTCTTTGTCGTTCACCGAGATTTCTACTGACTTATTTCAGTCATTGAGAGGGCTTTGCAGGACTGATAGTTATTTTGGTCCATTTTGACACAAGATCCAGGACGGGAGTTCATTGATTGACCAAGACTCAATGACTGAGCAGTCTATCATTCAGGCTGCAGGAGGCCAGTGGTGGATGACTCGGAATGGTTTACTATTATGTAATGACAAAATTTGTGTACCACAGATCCCGGACATTAGGGCCAAGATTCTTAAGGAGTGTCACGACGCTCCTTCTCCTGGACACCCTGGGGTACACAGGACACTATCGTTAGTGAAACACATTAACTCGTTGGGCTGAGTTAATGCAAGATTTTGATTTTGAGATCCGTTATCGGAAAGGGTCCATGAATAGTGTTGCAGATGCGCTTAGTCGAATTAGAGAGGTAAATTCTTTGTCGTTCACCGAGATTTCTACTGACTTATTTCAGTCATTGAGAGGGCTTTGCAGGACTGATAGTTATTTTGGTCCATTTTGGCACAAGATCCAGGACGGGAGTTCATTGATTGACCAAGACTCAATGACTAAGCAGTCTATCATTCAGGCTGCAGGAGGCCAGTGGATGACTCGGAATGGTTTACTATTCCGTAATGACAAAATTTGTGTACCACAGATCCCGGACATTAGGTCCAAGATTCTTAAGGAGTGTCACGACGCTCCTTCTCCTGGACACCCTGGGGTACACAGGACACTATCGTTAGTGAAACACACTTTTTATTGGCCAAAGATGAAAGGGTATGTAGAAGATTATGTTCTCAAGTGTCAAATTTGTCAAGCAAACAAAGCTGAACGCTTTAGACAGTCTGGGTTGTTGCATCCTTCGCAAATCCCAGGTAATAAATGGAAAAGTATTTCCATGGATTTTATTACCGGATTGCCAAGAACACATCAAGGCCACGATTCTATTTGGGTTGTGGTAGATCAATGGCTAGATTTTTACCGACCCGAAAGACTATTACAGCTACGCAATTAGCACGGCAGTTTATCGAGCAATTGTTTAGTCTGTACGGGTTACCGCAGGACATAGTCAGTGATAGGGACTCATAAGTTTACGAGTGATTTTTGGAAACTTGTTTTTGAGAAGTTGAAAACAACTTTGAATTTGAGTTCCTCTGATCATCATCAATCTGATGGCCAGACTGAAAGAGTGAATCAGATTTTTGAGGATATGCTTCAAGCATATGTATCCAAAAGACAGAGTTCATGGGAGGATTATCTTCCTATGTTAGAATTTACATATAACAGTACTAAGCATACGAGTATAGGTTTTAGTCCTTTCATGCTTATGTATGGTTTTCAACCTAGATCGCCTGTTATAGTAGGATTCTCAGGACTTTAGCATGATGCAGCACATAATGTTTTGCAAGATATGCAGGAAATGTTACAAGTTGCGAAGGAATCTATTAGAAGTGCTCAAGACCCAGACAGATTTTATTCTAATAGACATCGTTCACCCGGAGAGTTCTCTGAAGGAACGATGGTGTATTTGGGAGTTCCGAGAGATTCCGAGACTTTACGGACAGGTCGATCTCCGAAATTATCCCCTAGATACTGTGGACCATTTCGTATTACACGAAGGATTGGTTCAGTTGCATATGAATTGGATTTGCCTTCTATGTGAAAGTTCATCCTGTATTTCATGTCCGTAGACTTAAGGAAGTACTCGGTGGAACAGATCAGTTAGTTACTCCTCAAGAAATTATAGATGTCGAGGACATGACATTTGTTCTGCACGAACCTGAAAAGATTCTTGGATTTCGTGAAAGAAGATTGCGTAATACGCTTATCACGGAATACAAGATCAAGTGGAAGGATCGTGTTGAGGAGGACGCTACATGGGAGACATTGACTACTCTTCAGAGAGATTACCCTGGCTTTTTAGTGAGCTCCTACAGGAAGGGGAGTATGTCATGTGCACAGTGTGTATCTACCGTGTGCTACACGCACGCAAGACTAGCTTCGAGGTTTGGGGAAGCTTGGAGCTAGGCAGGCTGATTGACGAGCTGAGTTAGGTTGGGATAGACTAACAGGCGGGCGGGCGCCCAAGTATGGACGGGCGGGCGTCCAAGTGTGGATGCCCGATGACCGGCCAAGAGCCTATAAAAGGGTGGCCAAGGTTAGTTATTGAGATATAGAGAGTCTCGCGAGTTTGTGAGAGCTCTATGATCTTGGAGCCTGGATCTAGTGCAGACGTGCACCTGCTTTACGCAACCGAGGCCGGCAACAATCTCGAGGCCCGTGAGGGTAGCTTCGTGGCGGTATGGGACGTCGTGAGGAGGAGATTGGTCGGTACGTCTCGTGGCTCCGTGGGGACAGCCAAGACTGTGGGCTTGCCCACGGCTGTCATGGTTGGGAGGTGAGTCAGGCCTGCACCCCCTTGTTGTTTATTCGTTTGTTTGTAGGATTCGAGTCTCGTTCCAGGAACGATCACGAGGAGATCCGGTGGGGATACGACACTCGTCATGGCATCAGCTCCGAGTAGATGGTATATCACTCTCCAAAATGTCAAGCATGGGGTTGACGAGAATGGCCGAGAGGTCTCCCTCAGCTGTGTCACGTGGAAAGGTAGCTCGATGGCGGTGGAGCATGTCCTAGATCTGGAGCTAATGAGGTGATCGTGGCCGACCGCGGGGGGGGGGGGGGGGGGGGGGGGGGTCGAGGGCGTCGGACACGCTGGAGTGCAAAGGCTCGGTCCGAGGTAACTCCTCTCAGGCGAGGTAGGTCCAGAGCAGCTCGTCGAGGGTCCACAGGATCCACTATGTCGATGTCCTCCACCTCCTGGGTCCGGAAGAAACTGGTGATGGTTGGCTGCCAAGGAAGGGGGCGGGGTGGCTGGGACCTGTGTCTCAAGAAGGTGTCCCTGTGTCTGCGGAGCTCAAGCAGGAAGAGGCCCAGGCAACGCTGGTCCTGGAAGTCAATGATCCTGGAGAGTGGACCGAATCCCTCACGAAATAGACAGTGCATCCTCTCCTCTCTAGGTGTCCGTACGAGCTTCCCGGCTCTGAAGATGTGCTCAGCTCTACCTGTCTCCACTCTGAGGCGGTGGGAAGAAACCCATATCTGGCCAATCGCAATCGGCATGGCATGGGACATGTGAACACTCAAGTAGCCCGGCTGCTGGATGAATCCATCCTTAGTGAGTGTGAGGAAGTGGTCTTTCTAAAAGTGCATCTTCGTGGGGAACTCCAGGGGTGTGATCCATGTGCAATGTGTGTAGAGGCTAAGAAGATTTGAGCGGATAACCCGGTTGGTATCCTCGTGAAACAGCCGGAAAAAAGGGGAGTCCAAACTGTACTGAAGGGGGGGTAGGCGGTCCATGCAGAGCCCGTATACTAAGAACCAAGTGGAAACCAGTGCATACCATACTCCAGAGTGCCCCTCAAGTGCTAGCTGTATGGAGGACTCCAGGGCAAGCCTCGGGTACCTGTGGGGATCCATGTGACTGATGCGATGAAGGTACGTGACTGTCTGGAAGAGTGCCTCCACTACCATTGGGGCTGCAGCAAACTCTGCCTGGATAATCTGGTGCGGGACTAATGGTTTGCTGCGGATCATAGGGGAGAACATCATGGCCTGGGGCCTCTCAACTCGCTGCCAATCCTCATTGGATAAATCTGGCCCCTAGAAAGTTGCTCCATACATCAAGGCTGGTGTGACGAGGGTGTCAAAAAGCCAGCCCTTCGTCTTGGGCTCCTGGAAATGTGCCTGGAAGCACTGCCGCTCAAGTAAGCTCAAGGCTGCATATCCCCGCGTCACTCTGGCATGTGCTGCGGGAAACATGGTAAAGCATGGGCCACTAAAAGTGACACCAAGGTAGACATAGGATGAGACGATCTCCACAGGATCCCCTCTATATGTGAAGCTCAATCTGGATGTGACGGGGCGAGAGGTATTGAAGACCATTACCTTGGTTTTACCAAGGTTAACAGAGAGGTCCCGCTGAGTGCAAAAGTCATGTATAGCATCCAACTGTCTCTGAAGCCCTTCGGCTGAGTTTGAGAGGAGGACGATGTCATCTGCATAAAGTAGTATGGGGATCAATATGCCTGCCAGTGTGGGACCAGCCCCGCCTAATCCATCAATGAAGCTCGAGATCTCATCAATGTAGAGGCCGAAAAGAGTGGGTGATAGAAGGCAGCCCTGTTTCACCACAATGGTGCTGTAAATCTCCTGTGATGTACCTCCTGGGGCTCTCACTCGTCCGATGACGGACTCATAGAGGGTGATGATGCTCCAAACCATGTCAGATGGGACTCCGATATCCTGTAGACGGTGTAAGAGGCGGGCTCGGGGTACAGTATCAAAAGCTTTGCGGAAATCAACAAAGCAGCAGTAAATTCTCTAGTGTCGTGCTCTACCCTCCTCGATGATGGAACGGAGGGTGAAGATGTGGTCAAGGGTAGAGTAGCTCCTCCGAAAGCCAGCCTGTCCTCAGGCAATGCATCCCTGGCTCTCTGCAAATGAGCTGAGCTCCGCCTCTAGCACTGATCCATAGAGCTTGGCCAATGTGTGGCTAATCATGATCATCCTGTAGTTATTAGGATCAAGTGGATCTCCGGCTTTGAGGACGGGGGTGATGGTGGTGGTGGACCAAGAGGGTGGAAATCCTTCACAAAGGGCTCTATTGAACATGTAGGCTAGTAGGGGCGCTAGGGTATCATGGGCATGCGAGATGTACTCGGCAGTGAGTCCCTCATGATCTTGGGCTCGCCCATTGCGTAGTCTACGAATGGCCTTGAGGACCATGCCCTTTGTGAAGAAGGTGGAGGTGGTGGGACGGGGGTCTGGCGGTGGGGGTAGGGGTAGGGGTGGCTAATGGGGGATATGATAGAGGGAGCCTGCAAAGGAGTGCCATGTGTCTGGGCAGGTGATAGGTGTGGGAGGGCGATGTTCTCGAAGTTTCCTCCATGCCTCTTTACAGTTCGGCCCTAAGAAAAGTCGGTATAACTCATCCTCTTTCCGAGCATAGAACTCCCGTTTCTTGCGTCGGGTGACCCGTTGAGAAATCCGTTGTGCTTGGCGCTTCGTGATTTGCTCAATCCGTACCTCATGCTTAAGACGGGAGCATGTGGCTTGACATTCGTCGTTCTGGGGCATGGAACCGCAAGGTGGCTTGGCGGTAGACCGCCGCGTGCATATGAAAGAAGTTGTGGCGGATGTGTAGAGTATGGTGGTGAGTTGTGTTGTGAGGGTGGATAGGGGGACAATAGGTTCCACATCTTGGAGTTGGCGGTAGATGTGGTTGGAGTAAACAAGGTCAAGCTCATGATCAAAGAGGACCTGAGTGTAATGTGAGATGGGGGGAGGTGGTGGAGGGACGGGTGGTGTGCAGGTAAGAGTGAAAGAGAGGTAGGCATGGTCAACTTCAAAAGGGGGTGGCGGAATGGAGAAGTCGGGGATGAGGTGTGCCAAAGCCAGAGATCCCATAAGGCAGTCCACAGTGCTAGTACCTCCTGAGCGAGGGAAGGAGGTGAGGGCGCCGGAGGAGGGCCATCGAGACATCCCATTATAGATAACAAGACCATGTGCATCTCCCAGCTCTAAGAAATATCTCCCGGACACTGTGACCTCCTCACGGTCCTATGATGATTGTTGCAGCCCTGTGTCAGTGATGTCCAGCTCCTGTAGTCTGATAGGGTCGTCTAGACGGAGTAGTGGGACCTGCTGACTTCCCGTCCTGGCATTGAAATCCCCGAGTAGGAGGACTTCCCCCAGCTGTGAGAACTCCATGATATCCTCATATAATGGTAAGTACGGTGACTGGCCATGCTGTGCGGCGTAAGGAGAGTGGCGTGGTGCAAAATAACACACAGCAATAATGTGGATGACTCTGTCACTGCTAAGCTGTAGCCGCACCCAAAGATATCGTGCATCCTAGTCCTTCCGGACGATGCTGAGAATCTCTCGAAGATGGGATCTAAAAAGGACACCTACCCCCGAGAGAGAGAGAGAGAGAGAGAGAGAGAGAGAGAGAGAGAGAGAAATGAAATGATATATTAACGTCTTCAAAAGGCCAAAATGACCTATGAGACCAAAAAGGTTACAACAATTGGTGGATCTGATACAATGTCTGTGTAAGAAAAGCTAAAAACAACTAACTGAAACTGAAATAACTGTGAGGAAAAGTACGGTACTAGGAGCCCCAGAGACAGAGAGAGAGAGAGAGAGAGAGAGAGAGAGAGAGAGAGAGAGAGAGAAATGAAATGTTATATTAACGTCTTCAAAAGGCCAAAGTGACCTATGAGGCCAAAGTGGTACAATAATGTCCATGGCATATCTCATCATGGAATGGAAAATAAAACATAAACAAAGTGATGATACAAAACTGTCCATGGAAACTCATCACGGAATACTAAGAACATAGAAACATGAGAGCAGCATCAGATGGTATACCGCTCTCCAAAATATCAAGCATGGGGCTAATGAGTACGGCCGAGAGGTCTCCCTCAACTATGTCACGTGAAAAGGTAGCTCGATGGCGGTGGAGCATGTCCTTGATCTGTAGAGCTGATGAGGTGACCGTGGCCGATGGCCGAGGGCGTTGGGCACGCTGGAGTGTGGAGGCTCGGTCCGAGGTAACTCCTCTCGGGCGAGGTAGGTCTGGAGCAGCTCATGGAGGGTCCACAAGATCCACTATATCGGTGTCCTCCACCTCCAAGGTCCAAAAGAAACTGGTGATGGTTGGCTGGCAAGGGAGGGGGCGGGGTGGCTGGGGCCAAAGCTCTTTCAAGAAGGTGTCCCTGTGTCTGCGGAGGTCAAGCAGGAAGAGGCCTAGGCAACACTGGTCCTGGAAGTCAATGATCCTGGAGAGTGGACCAAATCCCTCATGAAATAGACAGTGAAACCCCCGGGGATCTCATAGTATATTGGGTAGCGGCATATGTAATGCTCCTCTGTCTCAACCTCTGTGTGGCATAATCGGCAAGTCCTCTCCTCTGGGAAATGAAATGAAATGAAATGAAATGTTATATTAACGTCTTCAAAAGGCCATAATGACCTATGAGACCAAAAAGTTACATCATGGTGGATCTAATACAATGTCTGGATAAAAAACCAAAAAATGGAAAAGAAAAATAAAGATGATACTACTGGCACCTAGAAAATGAAACTGGAACTGGAAGGTAAACAGAAACCCTTATAGCGTGTGAATATAGTGAGGGGGGGGGCTACGCTATGGAGATAAGTGAAGTATAGTGAGGGGATACAATATCATGTGGGACGGGGGGGTACACTATGGAGGTGCCTCCAACTCATAATATGCATCGGACGCTGGCGGATCTCCTCAATATCCTCTGTGGTCAGCACCCTGACTGGGTGTCCCGCATGTCTCGCAAGAATAATCCGAATCCGTCGCTGCAACCTCCGTCTATGCTAGGATGCCCTCCTCCGTGGTTGTGTCGACCACCCAAGCTCAATCGCACGATCAATCAGTGTACCGCTCGTGTGGGCGGTATCCATGTCCTGCTGCTGCTGTGGTCCATCTGGCGCAGTGATGGCTGGACTAAAGAAGTCTGTAATGTGCCTCTGAGTCTAGCTCTCTGTGCGCCTAAGCAGGATATCTCTATATCTCCGCAGCTCAAGCAAGAACAATCCCAAACACCTCTGGTCCTGGTACCCCATGACTCTGGAAAGTGGTCCAAAACCCTTTCTGAATAAACAGTGGAAACGACCACGTATCTCATAGTATGCAGTACAATGGCATATATAATGCAGCTCTGTCTCTGGCTCCCCATGGCATACTCGGCATATCCTGGCCTTAGATGGTATACCTCTATATCGGCCAATCTCAATCTCAAGCTGGTGTGAGGATGTGCGAATCTAACCAATAGCACATCGTACTGCATGAGACAAGTGTACATCCATGTAACTGGGCCTGATAACAAAACCATCTGCTGTGAGCTGAAGAAAATGCTCTCTGTAGAAAGCCATCTTCGTGCCCAGCTCCTCAGTCGGCTGTATCCATGTCCTCCTAATGTACAACTGAACTAAATCCTGACGGATGAGTCTGGTAATCTCTGTCCGTGTGAGAGTGAGAGAGGGTGCCTCTAGAGAATACTGGAAGGGAGGCAATTTGTCCATGCTAAAACCATGCGCCCGGAACCAAGATGTAATCTGTCCATACCAACAAGCCGTGTCTCCCTGTAAAGCTAATTGTCGGGAGGACTCAAGGGCGCATATCTGTCTCGGGGGAGATCCCACAAGCCATGTATGCAGGAGACTGATCTCGTAAGAGCCTCAATCACCAGAGGGGCAGCCGCCAGCTCTGCTCGAATAATCTCATGAGGTACCACGGCCTTGGCTCTAATAATCCTAGCAATCATAGATACCAAAGGCCTCTCCATACCTCTCCACCCGCCTGCGCTGTGATGGCCCACTGAAGGTCCCCATATCTGCACTCCATAAAGCATAGCTGATGTCACTAGAGTGTCAAAAAGCCAAAGTTTCGTTTGAGGTTCCTGAAACTGAACCTGCGAACACATCCTCTCCAAACCACCCAGGGCTGCATGTGCTCTAGTCAATCTAGTCTCTGCTGCTCTCCTCATCGAAAACACTGGCCCACTGAATACTACCCCAAGATATGTATATGCATCTATATACTCCACAATCTCCTGCCCATATGTAAATGTGGGAGCTGATTGCCTAACCCACTGTGGCGTGGTGTTAAACACCATAACCTTGGTTTTGCCAAGGTTGACAGACAATCCACTATCGTGTGCAAACTCATGTAAAGCATCCAGATGACGCTGCATACCCTCAGGGGAGTCAGAGATCAACACAATATCATCAGCATATAACAATAGTGGGATCCATGTACCTGCTAGCTGGGCTCCTCTGTCCCCCAATCTCTCAATGTAGTCAGAAGCCTCATCCACATACATACCAAACAATGAAGGAGATAACGGGCAACCTTGCTTCACTCCTATAGTGGAGTGAACCAAAGTAGAGACCCCCTCTGGGGTGCGTACCTGTCCTGCAATTGATCTATATAAAGCCATAATCCCCCATATGAGCTCTGTGGGTACCCCCATCTCCTGTAATCGCCTCATCAAACTGGCTCTGGGCACTGTATCAAATGCTTTGCGGAAGTCCACAAAGCTACAATAAATCCGTCGCCCATGCGACTTGCCCTCCTCAATAATGGCCCGCAGAGTCAAGATGTGGTCAAGAGTAGAGAAACCTCTCCGAACCCTGCCTGTCCCTCTGCTCGAATGCCCTCTCTCTCTACCCATCTACTCAACTGCTGCTCAAGAATGGATGCATACAATCGTGCTAGTGTGTGACCAATCATAATAGTGCAATAATTCCCTGGCTCCATAGGGTCCCCTGACTTGAAGATAGGCACAATGGTGGACATACTCCAAGTCTCGGGTAAGCCTTCACACATAGCACGATTGAACATCACTGCTAGAAGCTCTGCCAGCATGTCCCTCGCATGAATAAAGTGCTCAGCGGCCAATCCATCATGATCATATGCTCTCCCAGTCTTCATCCTATCAATGGCCTTCCTTACCATCTCTGCGGTAAAGAAAGTACATGTCTGTGGGCATGGTACTGGCGGGTCCGGAAAAGGTGTCTGTCTAGGAACTATATATAGAGATGTTGCATAACTACCCCAGACCTCTGTAGAAGTGATGGCCAAAGCAGGGGAGGACTCATGAAACAAACGCCAAGCCTCCCTCGAATCCTGGCTCAAGAACAGCTGGTATAATTCCTGCTCTAGCTAAGCAAGGAAGGCCCGCTTCTTCCTTCGCACAAGGCGCCGGAAGGCAATACATGACTGTCGGTGAGTAGTGACTCCCAAAGCAACCTCCCGCTGCAGTCGGGCTCTCGTCTCTCTGTACTCCTCATCATACCAGCTGTTCTGGGGCATACATCCAGAACGCTGTCTCTGTCCAGGCTGAGTATGTGGATATGCCTCTCTCGCTGCATCCTGTAAAGTCTCTGTCAATATATGGGTCAGCTCCTCCAAAGGTCTCCCTGGCTCCTCTATGTACAGACGTCTATAAATCCCATCTGTGTAGACAGCATCAGTCTCTGAAGTAAAAGTATATCGAGTGTGATCTGCCCCTCGTGTCCTCTGAGCTGTGGTAAAGTGAAAAGAGATGGTCAATGTCAACAATGCATGATCCACTACTACCCCAATGGGCCGAGATCCAACTGTGAAGTCCTCAATGCATGAAACAAAGCTCGACATAGCCATAACATAATCCACTGTGCTAGCACCAATGTTTATGTGGAAAGTAAGTAAATCCAGCTGCTGATGGAAACCTCTGCAAGCCATTATGTATGGCCAACCCATGTGCAATCCCCATATCTACCAAATATCTCCCATACTCTGTGCACTCCATATCCTGTGAGCATCTGTCTAATCCCATATCCAGAGTGTCCAGCTCTCTCAGCATCTCCTCTGAGGTATCATAAAAGGCCGTCTGGTGGTTGCCCGTCTGGGCATTAAAGTGCCCTAACAGGATGATGTCTCCATCCCTAGAGAACTCCCATATAACATCATCTAGCACAGAGAAAGGAGACTGCCCTCTAGGTGCTGCATATGTCGATGTACTAGGAGCAAAATAGCATATGGCAATATACAGGAATCTGCCTGTGTCGGCCCTCAGTCTCACCCACATATATCTGGCCTGATCATCTCTCCGAACGATGTGTAGAAGCGGTTGCAGCTCCTCCCTGAAAAGAACTGCCACCCCCCCGATCCTCTACTACTGTGTGTACCGATCTTGTCTCTACTCTGCAGGCTGTCTCCCATCTGTATCCTGTCACCTGTGGCATCATCTGACCAGGGGCCTGGTGAGTCTCCGAGTAGAAGACTATATCTCTATCTCTAAAGCTGTCCTCAAAGGCACCTACATCAAGTCTGAGGGATCTATTGCAGTTCCAGGCTGCCAGCTTTAATTTCGTCCCATAGGTTTCGCACCGTCATGTAGAGCGTTGCTCCACGATGACCACCCTCCCTTCTCTATAAAATGCTATCTTTCTCTTTTCTCTTGCCGCCCTAATCTCTGGCATGACTTCCTTCATATGTGCAAGCTGTGAAAGAGTAAGATCGTCACCAAGAAAAATGCCTGTATTCTTTAAAGTGGGTCGCCTCTTCAAGAACTCCTTCTTCGCCTCAATAGAGGGGAAGCGAAGTTGAGATCTCTTTCCTTTGATGTTTCCCCGTTGCCTCCGCTTTTTTTACCCACTCTCCAGGCTTTTGCGTGTGCCGGACTGTCAATCCCCATCAACACCATAAGCTCTTTCACCTCCTCTTCAACTTTATCCCTGTCTTTAAGGCCGGTAATCCTGACATGCAAAGCACGTGTACGTCTTCGTTGTTCCTCTTCCAAAGTCATGTTAATGATTGTAGGTGTAGGGGTTGTTATCTCCTTACCTTTACCCTTCTTGGCGACCTCTATCCACTTCTCCGCTTCATCCATCTTTCTTTGAGTCTTGGTGATGACTTCCACCCATGAGGAAGTCTTTGCTTCGTGTTGCTTCTCTTCTTCCTTATGAGAGAGAGAGAGAGAGAGAGAGAGAGAGTACAAAGCTCAAGTAGAGACAGAAACTGCACAACTGTAATGATGTGACTTGTTGATTGATTTCTTTCAATGAAGTACAACACCTTTATAGGCACAAAGGTTGCTTCTGTGACATCACTGCTTATGTAAAACTCACACAAATATCTGTATCACTTGGAGTAACATACAGCAAGAAACCTCATGCATCCAGCACTCGTACAAAATAATAATAAAAAGCATATATTCACACAAAAACTTTACCATCATCCCCTCAACAAAGAGCAACTTACAATGAAGCTTAAAGCATAAATCTACGAAACAAGTCTTGGAAAAGCAAGAACACCAAACACACTAGGAGTACCCAAGATGAAGCTTGCTCCCTAGATGATGCATGAGTGGGTAACGGTTGTAGGCCAAAGACTCATGATGTGTAGCATGTGGGGACCAGTGGGGACCAGTGGGGACACATGGAGCTTTATCATCTTATTCTTCCTGGGAGAGAAAGCATGCAAGGCTTCATTTGCTTTGTTAGGGAGAAGAAAGCAAGTTTTTCAATTCTATGTTTTCAGGCCATGCATGCTCTTCACTCAGGTTCACAGAGCACAGAGATCTCTTGCAGTAATCCATAAGAGCACTAGTAATCCATAAGAGCACTAGGATTTGCCTACATCTTTGAGAGCTGTAGCCACCGTCAAATTCCATCGTCCGTCAAGCTTAGTCCATCAGATTTCAGTCCATCATTGCAGTCGTCAATCCATCGACATCATCAAAACTCCGTTGAAGTGTGTTTTAGGCTTTCTTGCTTTGCTGTGGGTAGTGGTTGCCTGGTAAGCCATCCTAGGGCACCCAAGACCTTAGCCATCATCGTATTCAGGTACACAGTCCGTCTCACTCCGCTAATGCCTCTGTCCACCTATGCGCCTCCGCCGACAGTCTCTTTAGCTGGTCTTGGTGGCTTCTCAGTCATAAACGTTGCCCTTCTACGTAGCCTTTGGCCCCCGCCCGACTATGAATCCCTTACACCATATAGCATTTACAAAAATCTTTTAAAATAATCAAGCCTAAGGTTCCATAATTCAAAGGTTACAAGATTCATGGAGGCACAATGTAAAGGTTTCTGGTCGGGGACTTAAAGTGTGCGATCTCCGCCGTGCTTCCACTCTCGGGACTTGACCGGAGTGCATGCCTGAATTTTCTTGCTTTAAAGCAGTGTCTCTACTACTGCAACGAAGTCACCTCCTTTTCTTCAAATTTTTCTTGAATGACAGGGAGGAGCCCCACTAATCTAAGCCCAAATTCTTCTATACCTTTCGATTTTTTGAATTGTTTGTTTGATTGCCCACACTCTACTTCAATTAAGATTTATGTGATGAAATCTTCTCTGAAGCTTAAAAACTGGGAAAAATCCTGGCAAAAGCATGCTCTGGTACCAAATGTTGGCATGGAGTGACCTCCAAGAACAAGATGTGCAAATACAAAAGGTAGAGAAGCACACGAGCCAGAGGGATAGAACTCCAGGATATAATCAATTGAAAGAAGCAACCTAGTTACATCAAAAGTTAGGGCTTATCTTAACTAGTCCAAGATTAAATCACACTAATCCAACAGTCATGGATAAAAACTGTAACTGCTGTCCCTAAGTGACATCTTTTGCTACGAGAAGGTCACCAAACATATTACCTAGTACCTAAATACATATTTCTAGTAACACATGTCACATCCTTCACGTTTTTGGCTAGGGTTAGGGTTTCTCATACAAGGGCTCTTACAGCATTGGTAGGCGGGGGAACATTGAATGAGTGAGAATGGATAGATGCTATTAACTTCAATGATTACACAGTTATGAATGGCTATGAGATCTTCCACTTCAGTTACTAATTGAGTCAGCAAGAAATTGCACTTCTTATGTCTAGCATTAGGAGAGGTCTTACTAAATCTCTTGGGCTCCCTGCTTCACAGCCTGGAACATTTTATGAGGGCCTCGCAACACAAGGTGTTAATGAGATCATTCTCACAAGGGGATCTCTCGGGGCCTTTATACATCTATGGTCTCTGAGCTAGCACATGGACTCAATATGAGAGATTATTGAGAGCTTAACAGCTTGGGTGATTTGTAGAGCCAGATACACAGACCATTGCAGGTACTCAAATGTTTTATATGCAGTTGCTGGTCTTAAACCGAAGCACCATTCAGTGTCCCTCCAGAGTCCAGATTGCTTTCACAAGCATTCAGAGTGACAGCCCCTCTTTGTCACTTTTAACTACAAGAAGTATATGGAAATCTTCAACCCAACTGATAGACCTTCTGAAATATCCTCTTTTTTGGATAGCTCTAAGTCAATACAAGGCCCCACTGTCCACAGACATGCATGCAGAAAATTTTCCTGTACCTGCTTATTTCTGATTTTTCCAGCTGTAAAACAATTCAAACTAGAAAATGTACATCCCTTTGAATCTGACCTGTGCAGGACTTAATCCACTCCAGGGTTGCTGAAGGGTGAAAAGCTCCCACAAAATTACGCCAAAACTGTAAACATCACACTTTTCATTTGAAGGCTCGTCTCGCAAAACCTCTGGTGCCATCCACTCAGCCTGCATATAACCATTCAGATACCTTACAATGTGAAAACACATATACTAGTGACAGAAATGAAACTCAAGATTCCTGAAGCTTCAAAGTGCACAAAGCTTGATTTTTAAGGATGATACTGTAATGAAGTGGACATCCTGAACAATCGGTTTCAAAGCCCTTTCATTAATGTTTTCTTTGCTAAGCGTATGTCAACACTGAACAGTCCCATCTCACAGCAATGTCATGCTTTGTATAAGAAACAGTGATAGCAGTAAATAACAGCCCAAATATCATTATTATCATTAATTGCAGATATCAAGTATACCGTGCCAGCTGCAGAACGTGAGGAAAGAAATGTCTTCATTTTTAAGCGAGAGAGCCCAAAATCGCAAACCTGAACATACAACATCTTATCATTGTTTGGAACCAGAAAACCGAACAAGAAGAAAAGTAAAATTAGAGCCAAGCTGAGAGAAACAACCCCCCCCCTCTCTCCCCCTTACCCTCAACCCGCGTCCTTCACGCTCTGCCCAACCAACCCACCCCGACACCCACCTCGTTGTATCCCCCACTTCCCTGCCTGATCTCATTGTATCCCTCTCATCACGCACAGCGTTCATCCCTAACCGTCCTTCTTTTTCTTTGTGCAGCAGTTTGTGGGTTGTATTTTCTCAGCACCGCTAAGCCGCATCTGGTCCTTTACCCTCAAAAGGACTCCATGGCAGCCGTTCTGTCATCCCTGGCAGATGTGGTCCCCTGTTGCTTATTATCTGACTCAGACTTTCAGCTCTTCACCTCCTCAGTCACTGAATTGAATTGCCGTATGCTTATTTGCAAGCTTGTCGGGAGCCGTCCAGCACGAGGGCAGTTTTGCGACCTCCTGCAGGCAGCCTTGGCATGTGCCCAAGGCCAGATAACTAATGTCCAGTTCCTTAGCAAAGGGTACACCAGGCTAGAGTTCGACACAGCTGCCCTTTCCCAGAGTGTCATTGGGCAGAGCCCAATTCTTGTTTGGGAGGTGCAGGTTTTCTTAGCACGTTGGCACCATCGCTTCTGTCCTGAGTTAGACCCCTTGGCCGGAGTGGTAGGTTTCCGTTTACAGTATGCTTCCCCAGGCTCCCCAAGGAGTACCTTCTGATTCTTCCAGGGCTTAGAAGTACGCTTGGACAGGCTATAGAGTCCCCACCCTCAGCAGCTTCCATTGTCGCCCGAGCTGCAGGCCTTTCGCACTTTACTGGCCTCACCAAACTCCTCCCCCCGAGGAGATGGCCATCCCCATTTGGACTGCTGCTCCTCTCAGCATGCGGAGTATTATGGCCTTCCCGGTCAGTGCGGGAGATGGGCCAGAGCATGTCCCCGAAGCCGTCACTTGATCCTTGCCAGCAGGACTCCAGTGGAGATGCCCCCACCCCCGCCAAGGCACCCAGTCGGCATGACAGAGGCAACAGCATCCTGAGCACCAGCGCAACCAGCAGCATTGCCATCATTAGCAAGAGCGTGAGGCTGCTCCACTCGACTCCATATAATTAGTACCTCCCCCAACTCCACCTTCCCTCCAAGGAAATCGTGCCGAAGGCTTCACAGCCTGGCCCTCTTCCTCAGCAGCAAATCCCCGCCGAGGCTCCCATTGCTTCTTATCCATCTCCATCTCCATCTCTGCCCCTGCGCCCCTTGCACCACCGCTGCCTCAGCCCCCATCTGAACCTCCGCCCCACCCAGACCCAAGGGCCTCCTCCTCGGCTACCCAGCCCCAGCCCCCTCCTACTTCCCAGGAGACTACCACCCACTGGCATTCCTTCCAAAGCTTCTCCGACCCTGTGGAGACCCAACATCAATGACAGAGTTTGTTTCCTCTGGAGGCTCGAGTGAGGCTCCTCCCTGATGATGGGCTATCCAGTGCCTTAATTAGGCAGTTCCCATCGAAAGTGCATCCACCTTCGACGGGGGGGGAATATATGTCAAATGCATTTAAGGCATATTTGGCAAAAAAGGGCATAACGCATCAATGTACTATGCCATACACACCACAACAAAATGGTATAGCAGAGAGGTTAAAAAAGGTCATTGATGGAGATGGCCAGATGCATGGTAAACGCCAAGAATCTGCCTCATAAATTCTGGATGGAGGCTATTATGTGTGCTACACATGTCTTGAATAGGTGCCCAGCAAAACCATTGAAGACGATCACTCCATACGAGGCCTAGTATGACAGAAAGCCCAAGGTTGACTACCTTAGGACTTTTGGTTACCTTGCATACGCGTCTCCACATATTTGAGGCAAATTGGATGACAAGGCAATCAAATGCCATATTTTGTGGGCTATAGCAGTTGTAGCAAGGGATACCGTCTCTACAATCCATGCAATCAAAGGATTTTTGAAAGTGGGGGTGTTGTATTTGCTGAAAATTCAGCTCGGCCACTTGCAAAGTTTAGTAGGTCTTTTCAGAATGGCCCACAAAATATGTTTGAGGGACTAATACCATTGGAGAAGGACAAGCAGACCAGCCACATGAAATGCCTAATGGACAGCATATGGGTGCTGAGATTCAGCCCCACAATCAGCGCATTGCAAACAATGACATTGAGGAGAAAGACCATCAAAGCTGAGCATATGGTTAAAATATATCTTGCACAAGTGTTCAAACATCATGGAATGCCGAAGTCCATTGTGAGGGATAGAGATCCCAGGACTACAAGTCTCTTTTGGCGGGCCTCATTTCTTGACCGGCAAGCTCATTTCTTGCCCGTCAAAAAGACCATCAAAGCTGAGCATATGGTTAAAATATATCTTGCACAAGTGTTCAAACATCATGAAATGCCGAAGTCCATTGTGGAGGATAGAGATCCCAGGACTACAAGTCTCTTTTGGCGGGCCTTATTTGATAATATGAGCACCAAATTGGACTTCTCATAAGCTTATCACCCTCAAACGGATGAGCAAAGTGAGGCTGCAAATTCAGCCGTGTTGGATCTCTTGACATGTTATGTGGCGGATCAGAAGTCTTCTTGGGAGAAGTACTTACCGCTTGTGGAATTTGCATACAACAACACAGTGCATGCATCTACGGGAAAGACCCCGTTTGAGATTGTTTATGGTAAGGTGGTTTTGCCTCCTATCCTTCGCAAAAAGGATGAGATATTTGCAACTGATGAGTATGTAAGAGACTTGGATATTGCTTTTGCTCAGGCGCGGACAGCCATTGCAAGGTCACAAGATAGGCATAAAAAAGCTACTGACAAGCATAGAAGGCAATTGGGTAATAAAGAGAATGATTGGGTATTGCTGAAATTTGAGAAAGCAAGACTTGCAAAGAGGCCTGGCAAAGAGAGTGCATGTCCTAAGCTTGCAACCAGGTACTATGGGCCTTTTCGAGTGATCGAGAAGATCAATGAAGTGGCTTTCAGATTGGCATTACCTAGTCATTGGCACATACACAATGCTTTTCATGTGAGTCTCCTTCGCAAGTATGTAGGGCCGGAGCCCAGTGAAAAGATCATTGAGGATCCACCAAAAGTGGATGAGCTTGAGGAGATCTTGCAGCCAGAGCAGATTGTGTATCACAAAGAACGCAAGCTTGCTGCAGGCAAAGTTGTGAGGCGTTACCTTGTGAAGTTTAGGAACTATCTTCCCATCGATGCTAAATGGGTAGATGAAGAGTTCTTCAAAGATTGCCCGCATGTGCTTCAGACATACTTGGATGCTTTTCAGTTGCGGATAACTATTTAGAAGCCGGGGGGATGTCACCATTTGGCCACCCAATTGGTCCACCCGTGCTTTCTTATCATGTATGTACATTGGACTGGTGTTCATGGCAGTTGTTTATGCCGGGGATTGATGCCACTCATGTGATACAATAGACTTGGCTTTCCATTGGGACTTGTGCCTCCATGTACATGCCCGGAAATTCTTGGTGGATTGGCGTCCATTGGGTCTGGTACCTCGTGTACTTGCCTAGAGCACGTCTATTTTGGTATAGTCTCATGAACGGGGATTGTCCATACCAATGCTGCATTGCATAGAATCTTTATGTGCTTGCTTGCAATTGAAATTGCATGCTTTTTCATGCTTTCTTAACCAATGTGTAGTTCCGAGTAAGGGGACGCCGGCCCGTGAACCATGCGTGTGAAACTGTCTGCTGACATAGTTGTGTGGCATGTGAACAGGTGGTAAGTATTACCCAATCTAGGCTCAAATAGCCCTTAGGACTTGGCCAATATTTATAAGTGAGTGCGTTCCCACTTCATTAAAGTTTGGGCGCCCAAAAGTCACTTATAAATTGCTTCCAAGTTCACACTCACTGAAGTCCCGCGGCGGACAAGACTCAATGTCCAGGACCTCATCCTCCCCTTTTACTCATAAATGGGCATCTCCCCATGTCCCTTCACCTGATTGGACCCCAATTCACTTACTTATTAAGAGAAAATTCGTGTTTTCTCTTCATGAAGATTTTTGGAGGCTGAAAACTTTGTTTTTCCACCATTTTTGGAGACTGAAAACTCTCTTTTTCCACCATTTCTCTCCATTTCCAAGCTCTCCATAGCCATACCCAACTTGCTAGGGTGTTTTCCAAGCTTCCAAGAGTATTTCCAAGTGCTAATCACTCTCCTACTTACTCCCAATGACTGAAATTCAGCAAAACAGCTCTCATTTTTGCTGTAATTTCTGGTCTTTTTGCCCTCTCTTGTAGATTGTTGCTACCATGTGTTAGTGAAACAAAGAGAGCAGATGGTAGGGAACATGGGTACTTGAGAGGGTAGTGTGGGTTGCAAGTCTACATCGACAACCACTTGTTTGCAATACTGTATTCATATGCATTGGTATGGAAATCTGGTCAAAAATGCCCATGACACTATGTACTTGATTCTCCCAAGATCAATATACTTTATTTGAGGGAGGGGTCGGCCGTTCCGGCTCATTGGGTGTCTCTTGTCAATTCAGCAATTTACTTCTTGTATTTGAACAAGTGTCCATCAAATCTTAGTGTATTTAAGTTAATTGATTAGCATTGTGTTCAACCAAGTTACAGGCCGCTCCCCATGCTGCCTGTCCTTTTCCCATTCTGACTGCAGATCAATGAGCCCCACCCTTTGCCACCTCAATTGCTTTTATGTGGATGAATGGGGTTTTGATTTGTTGAGGCATGCAAATATAGTGTCACATGTGAACAAAAGATAACTCCAGGGACAGTTTTATCCCAATGGGTTTTTCCCCTTGAACACCTAGTGTGAAAGGATACTTAAACTAGGGCTTTCATTATAAGTTCTACTTGTACTTCATTTCATTCATTATCACTATACATGCAAGTATTTCTCTCACTCCCCTACTAGTTGACTTGCTCCTTGTGTGTGTGTGTGTGTGTGTGTGTGAGCTCCCAGGATAGAACCTACTATCCCGGGCTGCCCTTTTGCCACTTCACTTATTTGCGATTGGAAACAGGTCCTTTCGCATGCTCATTGGGCACCCCTCCTTTTGTCTCATGCCAATTCCCTTCGGCAGGAAAGCATTTACTGGAGTGCTGTTTTTGATTCTCCATTGGCCCTGCAAGAGCCGATTCGGGCATACAATCTCAGCAAATTGGGGATTAGGTGCATAAATGATGTTGTTGATGCTACTGGTCAAATGCTTTCCTTCCCTCAGGCTATGGCTTCATATCCACTAGCCATGCATCACAGGTTCATTTGGGGGAAAATTGCTGACTTGTTGCAGCCTTTTCTTCCCATCCCTCCTTTATCGAACAGGGACAGATTACAAGATTGGCAGTTACACCCGGTGGGCTCAAATTCTCGTCCTGTTATTCTTTCTGACCTAACGGTTAGGACGACATACTCTCTCCTCCAGCCATCACCATGGATTCATTCACATGCTAATTCTCTTTGGCATATGACAAAATCACTTGCTTGGTGACGAAAGAATCTTCGCAATTTATGGAGGAGTAAATTGCCTCTCAAGCAAAAGCTTTTCCTATGGCATTGTCTTACAGGTTCCTTATCTGTGGGGGTCACTCTTGCTAAACGAAGGATTACATCTGCTTCTTGTCTTCGATGCATGGCCCCTTCTGAAACCGTGCCTCATTTGTTTTGGACGTGCTCCAGCACTAAGGCCTTCATCCGCAAAATTTCCATGTTACTTCGCCTTCGTTTCCCTAACTCTTTTTTTGGGAAACACTTTTGGCTTTTTGGCATACTCCCTACAACCACGGTCCATTACTCTCTACTTTTGTACTGGGTCAGATATTGGGCTTTCTGGACCATATGGCAGGATCACAACATGAGATATTTTGGGAAACCGTTTTTGCAATCTTATCAGTATTTTAGAAGCTCCTTACGGCAATCTGTTTATGATGCTTGCCACCAAGGAGATCTTCATCAGTCATGCCTGGAAATAGTTTCTCTTTGCTTCTGATTTCCCGTTGAGACTCTCCGTTTTGGAGACTCTCATGTAAATTTCTTTGATAATATACTGTTCATGGATTTACCAAAAAAACGTGTGTGAGCTCCCATTGCTATCCTAACCCTAGCCCTATTCCTCCTATGTGCCAACAATTGGTGTCAAAGCCCATTTTAGGGTTTCAGCCTGTTTTAGGGTTACTGTACAGATTCAGGTCAAATCAGTCCATTCAGGGTACATAGCAACTCAACCCGCCTCGTCCATCGCCAGAAATCTTAATCTGCTCCCTTTCCGTACTGTACAACCAAACCCTAACTGGTTTTCGCCTTCACACATGTGGTCGCCTTACTGCCCTGCTTCTGTTAATACAACTCTGAACCGAAACCAACCAGTCACAGTTGTACTTGCTGCCAGATTGTACCTGACTGATGTACAAGCCTTCCGTACAGCTGAATCAACATCTAGACCTGTTGTACTTGCTAAAGGTGCCTTACATTTCACATACCTTGGATTTCTATAAACAAAAATTTGGGGCTTTTCTGATTTGGGGCTTATATTGTCTTCCGACATTGGTCAATTACACACTACACTACTCGAAGCCGACTAATTGCACTTGTAAGTGCAATTCAAGGCTATTTTCATTCTTTTCTTCAGTTCATTGCAACAGGTACAAGCAGTGCTACAGCACATGTGACTACAGCTTACTCGCAGTTTGTGCATTTTGGGCTTGATAGTGCACAGCAGTGCATTTTTTGTTGCATATAGATTATTTTTGAGCCTCTTTGCAGTTTGTGCATTTGCATCAATGGCACAAAACACAACGGATGTATTTGGTGTACTCTCACGGGAGGATAAGTTGGATGGCACCAACTACTCCTTGTGGAATTTTATGGTCAAGAAATTGCCAGTGAGAAAAAGCCTTTGGGGGTTTGTCATCAGTGGTGACAAGCCTAGATCTACAGACATTGCACTTGCTACAACTCTTGGCACAAATGCTCAGCAAGCACCAACACTTACATTGCCACTCATAAGCAACGCAGATGGGATGCACGTTATGGCCTTGATCTCTTTGTTAGTAAAGAGATCCATTATTCCTCACATCCATTCATGTAAAACCCCACAGCGTGCATGGGATATATTGGAGACTATGTACCAAGCCAAAAATGAGCCCAGAGTTTCCTATTTGAAGAAAGAGCTTAAAAACTTGCTAATGAACGAAGGGGATAGCATGGTTGAGCATCTTACGAAGATCCAGGATCTTCCGGAGAGTTGCTTAACATTGATAAAGTCCTTGCTAAAAGGGAGTTAGTCTCCAGGACACTACACTCACGTCCATAACCTACCTCAACTTCCACACTTCTCTCACTTTGTCCATGAGGGGTAACCCTCAACCCCTTATGTTTGAGGAGATGGTTGGTTTGCTTTTACAGGTGAAACAAACGCGGAAGAACAAGTCTTCCATGATACATGGAAGTGATCAAGCTTTTGTTGCCGATGATAAGGCCAAGGCCAAGGCCAAGGGTGGCTATTATCAGTCTAAAGCTGATTCTAGACAACCATCAAACAAGGGCAAAAACGATGCAAATCATCCCAAGAAGAAGAGCAAGTGTCACTATTGCAAGAAGTAAGGGCACTACATCAATAAGTGCAGGAAGAGACAAACTAAAGAGAAGAAGAAGGAATCAAGTTTAGCAGTGGACTCTTCCAACACCTGTAGCTAAGGCTGATGACTCGGCCAATTTTCTGTAGGATGATTGGGCTTTCTTGGTATGTAGCTCACAAGAGCACTTGTCGCTAAATGTAAATGAGAAGCAAGTCATTTGGTACTTTGACAGTGGAGCCTCCCGTCACATTACCTCTACGAGAGAGTTATATATACCTAGATGAATCCAGGAACATGCCCAAATTCACCTTTTAGGAACGGGCATGTTATATACTCATGGTAGTCAACCCACAAGACTATATAACTATCAACTCCATTGTGCATAGTATGGACTAGATACTACTACATCCCCACTAACGTCATCAGTGCCCAATAGTGGGTGTAGAACACTGTATCAAGATATGCTCTCACACACGCACGCGCGCACACACTTTTTTTTTTGGTAATATCCAGTGCAGTATATTTATATGCTCATAAATTTTATTTATATGCTCATAAATTTACATGATGGGAGGTCTCCGAAATGGAGAGTATCCCAAAGATCAGAAACATAAAAAGAAAAGCTCTATGCAAGAAGCATCCATATCATCCTCATGGCACGCATCATATAAGGATTGCCGCAATGAGGCTCGGAAAGATTCATACGACTTGTGAATCTGCCGACCCAAGTATGCCAAATTATGCTCACTCCAGATTGTCCAAAGAGCCCAATATCTCACCCAAGAGAGAAATAGTGAGTATTGAGACAAAGACCTCATAAATCTGCCAAAGAGCCAGAAATGTTTCCCAAATCTGTGACTCGGGAAACAGAGCCGAAGATAATCTGAAATTCTCCTGAGGAAGATCCTAGAACACGGGCAGTGCCAAAGCAAATGAAGAACAGTCTCTGAAGGAGCCTGACATCTTAAACATGTGGATGGTGCAAAGCGACGTTTAGCAAGTGTGACCCCCACTGACAATGTGCCTGTCATACATCTCCAAAGAAAAAGTCTTTGTTTCAATGGCATTTTGCACTTCCATAACATCCCAAGATTCTTCCGCCACCATGAGATGGGCTTCCTTATATGCCACAGAGAATTAGCATGTTGCTGAATCCATGGAGCAGGCTGAAGAAGCCTGTAAGCTTTGATGGAGGTTAAGGCGGGAAGAGGAACAGGATGAGTGCATGTAGCAGAGGGTTGAAATATCCCTGGAGGACCAATGCGGCAAAGGTAAATAGAACTGGACATAGGACATTACAATGGACTGTACTATTCTGAGCCTGACGTGAAGAGGCCAAGTAGAAATCTTCCAGTATTCGAGTTTATGTTGAAGTCTTTGGAAGATCCATTTTAGCTGCTGCTTCCTGGTGATATGCCATCCTATGGGATATCCCAAATGCCTGACTACATCTTTGGAATGCACCACCTGGCCCGGCCAAAGAATAGAATGCGGGGAAGTAATTTAGATTTGTCAAAATTGACATGCAATCCCGCTGCCAAGCCATACAATGAAAGAGTGGTCATAAGCATTTGAACTTCCTGGGAAGAATTCTGTGGCATAAAGAAGGAATCATCAGCATATGCTTGTGTCAAAAAAGATACAGCTCCAGGGATTTTAAGACCAGTCATATGTCCTGTGTTTGTAAGATGATCAAGATACATTAAAATGGGATGGGTCGCAATGGCATATAAGAGAGCACTAAGAGGACAGCCCTGTCTAACTGATCAACCCAATGTCCATGACCGAGACAGATGACCCCCAAGAATGCACTGAGAAGTAGAGCCAGAATAAAGCCAATAAACTGCATTTGCCATCTTGGGACCAAAGCCCAACTTGGTCATGATTTGAGAGCTAAAATCCCATTGAACAGTGTCAAATGCCTTAGCAATATCCACCTGCAATATAAGCACATCTTGATGCGAATACTTAGCATATTCAATTGCAATCAAGGCATTGGATATACTGTCATGGATTTGTCTTCGCGGCACAAACCCATACTGATGAGGATGAAGTCCCGCATCCAGTATCCTGTGAAGCCTATGCACAATCATTTTGGTAATGAATTTGTAAACTACAGGCATCAAAGTAATAGGCCTCCAATCTGACATATGGTCACACAGATGTTTTTTGGACACAAGTTTGACTATGCCATGCTTCCAAGAGTGCGGCAACTGATTTTCTTGCCAGGCAACATTGATCATTTGCAAGAGGACTTCTTTCAAATCATCCCAAAAAGAAATATAAAATTCCACCGTAAGGTCATCCCAGCCACGGGACTTGTATTTGCTGAGGTGGAACAATGCATTATCAAGTTCTGTGTCAGTAAAAGGTCTCTCCAAGGTAAGAGCTTCATCCATTTCCACTATTCCAGAAACATATTGGAGAAATTCAGTCCTAGCCTCAGTCATTTAATTTGATGGGGAACTAGGAGCGGAGAATAATTTCTGGAAATAATTCTGGCATTCATCTTAGAGATCAGAGAAAGAGTGCGTCCAAGAGCCATCTAGCTTCCTTACCCTTAGGCATGAGTTTTTCTTTCGAGTAGCATGCAAGCCCTGAAAAAAGGCTTTTGATGAGCAGCCCTTATCCATGAGGGGCTTCATTCTTGCCCTAATCTACCATTTGTGCAATTTCCTCTGATCATTAACAGTCAATTTAAACTGAGCATGTGAAAGGGAATCCTCCAGGTGAACCATATGGTGAGGCTGCTGAGGAGCTCCCATCGTAGATCCCTCTCCTGTGTCCAGCCGGCTGACGAGAAGTCAGGTGAAGGAACAAGGCGAGGCTGGCCCCTAATGAATCTGATGGCCTGGCTGTCCTGCTCCATCTCATAGCCCATAGCAGGCCCTGCCGAAGTCGACCAAGCAGCGGCACCCCACGTATACATCCCCTCTGGAGAGAGGGGGGCCAGAATGCGCAGCATCCGCAGCCAAATCTGGCGCCTGAGGGCAGTCCCATAGGCAATGTCTCTGTGTCTCCATAGGGTGGCCGCATCGGACACAGGCCGCCGGAAGACCGCTGTAGACAAGCCAGGTGCCAACTGCAGAACCCCTGTGGGTGGGCGACCAGCCACTGGAAAGTCGAGATCATGCGTGCCTGTCGACTAGCCCAGAGCCTGGTCCAAAAGTCCTCCAGGAACTCCAGTGAGAGTCCCTGAAGCCGCCAGTACCCCGATGCAGCTGGAGAGACCATTCTTCTCGCCGTCAAAATATGTCGCCCCAACCGAACAGTATACTGGAAAAAAGGTGATCTCTGTGGCCTCAAGGGATGCATAAGGATCATGCTACTCGTACTCACCAGGGTCCCACTGGAGCCGGGCCAAGGGCATATGCCCATATACGTCAATCAGAGTCCACATCTGCAGGGTCTGGGTCAATATGCCACTTCCGAGAAGCGGCGGCCACCACCTGTATCCTCTGAAAGATGCACTCTGCAACCAAAGGCGACTCCACCTCCACTCTCTGAAGTCTGCCCTCATCCTGGATCTCATAGTAGAAGCATCTGCCATCCTCAGTGCAAGCTCTGACAGCAATCGGGATCTCCAACTGAGTAAAGGCTCCCATCCATCGTGGGGTCACGGGCTCGAGAGGCGTGAACCACTCCTCTGTGAGTGCCTCCTGAATGTCATCCCTCATAATCAACCCCCCTCTGAAGTGACCCAGCCTCTCCACCTGGATCTCCTCTGGGAGACTGCAGAAGGCCTGCCAGTCTCCAAAACTGCGTGCTGGGCCTGCCGCCAATGGTCCCCATGCTAGACGAGGCCGAGAACCCAGCATATGACCCTGCTCTGTTCGAACCGCTGGGCTCCAAATGAGCGGCTGTCTGGCCCGCTCCTCATCACAAGAAGGAGGTCTCTGAGAGAGCCCCGGTCTCAGCAACTCCCAAGCTCTCAGGATGCTCAAGGCAAATCTGTCCTCCCATCCTCTACTAAGGCATGTCCTCCTCATCTCTATGAAGATCCATCGTATCTCTAGTGCCCAAGTACCCCCTGCTGGGGGAGCTCGAGCCTGCAGCCGCTGCAAAAGAAGCTCTTTCCAAGGCTCAGCGCCTGGAAGCAGCCCCTAAACAATAAGCTTCCCCAATAAGGCTCTACTCTAATCCACAGGATCTATAATGCCCAAGCCTCCCTGGGCAAACGGAAGTGTAATAACTGCCCAAGCAACCTTTGCCCTGGCTGGCTGACCAGCCCGCCCAGACCAAAGAAAGTTCCTGATCAGCCTCTGTACCTGGCTAATACAAGAGCTCGAGAAGATCTAGCAAGACGTAATGTACCACATGGTCGCTAAAAGCACCTGATTTGCCACCACCACCCTCCCAGCCAAGGATAGCCGAGCTGTACTCCAATACAAAAGCTTCTTCCGAATGCTCAGAAGAAGCGGGGCAATCTGCTGCTTAGGTGACAAATCTAGTCCAATCTGGCATCCCAAATATCGCACTGCTGTGCCAGGAGGAATCCATCTAAAACCCGGGTCTGGGCTCCATGCCGGAGTGGGAGCGCTACTGATCCAAAAGGCCATTGTCTTGCGCCAATTGATCAATGCTCCCGAAGAAGCTGCACTAAAAACCTGGAGTGACTGCTCTGCCCGCTGAAGATAGGCCTCCTGGCCATGCAAAAATAAACCCGTGTCATCAGCAAACTCAGCATCGAGCAGGTCCTCCCCCCTGACTGGGAGCTGGAGTCCTCTCAAACCAACCTCCTCTCCCGTCAGATACATGCTCATAGCCTCCGCAAAGAAGAGAAAAAGAAACGGGACGAGAGGACACCCCTGACGGACTGATCTGGTCAACTCAAAACTCGGCCCCCTTCCTCTTGCAATCAACACCTGGCTACGAGCTGTGGAATATAGAGCCGCCACCCCTCGAATCCAACCTGGCTCAAAGCCCAGGCGAAGCATAGTGCCCTCTAAGAAACCCCAATCGACTCTATCGTATGCCTTCTCAAAATCGAGAAGCATCGCGACCAAGTCCTCACCAAGAAATCTAGCTCGGGCCGTCGCCTCCCAGAAGGTGAAAATGTTGTCAAGGATACTACGCTCCTTGACGAATCCTGTCTGGGTAGCATGAATCAACTCCCCCAGGAAGGGCTGGATTCTCAAACTCAAGGCCTTTGCCAAGACCTTGTAGACAGTATTGAGGATCGTAATAGGCCTCCAATGCCGAATATCATCTGATACTCCCTCCCCCTTGGGGATAAGAAAGATCAAGCCCTCTGTAAAGCTCTATGGCATCACCCCAGTGTCCAAAACATACTAAAAGCCCCTGCGGAGGCCTGGCCCCAAAAGGTCCCAATAGCGCATAAAAAAGGCAGGCGTCAATCCGTCCTCCCCTGGGCAACTATGGCGCGGAAGGACCCTCAAGGCCTCAGCAAGCTCAACCTCTGAGAGAGGCTCACCCAGAACTGTACACATACGATCTCTGACCCTCCTCTGCACATGGGCCCACACAGTCTGTCTGCAAGCATCCCGAGCCTCAGTGGCTGGCTCCGCTGAAAGCAAGTCTCTATAGAACCCAGTGGCTATGGCTCTGATCTCCTCGGGCTCAGTAGCTACCGATCCGTCCAGCCTCCCAAGCTGACGGACTCCTGCTCGAGCATGGCGAGGCACAGTAATCTCAAAAAACTCCCCAGTCACTCTATCACCAAGCTGCGTCCACTGAGAGGCCTGGCGACGATAGTAAAACTCATGTCTCTGCTCCTCTGCCTCTCTAACCTCCTGGCGTGCCTGGCTCAGCTGGGACGCCACCCACTCACATGTAGGCTGCTGCTCCTGAAGGCGCTCAATGTCTATGCGCTCCCTCTCGCGGGCCTCTCCCAGCCGTGTCAAGGCTGTAGCGTGCAAAAAAGAGCTGAGCTCGATGAGTCCCTGGGCACACTGGCCTGCTGCATCCTGGTCAGAGCTCTGACTATCATGCCATATCCTCTCAATGTCCTCAGCGAGACTAGGATCTGTAAGTACCCTCTCTGGGATCCTCAACTGCAAGCTGGTCTCCCGTGTACTCTCCTCAAGAGTCAAAATAACTGGCGCATGGTCTGAAAAAGAGGTGCCAGCGAGAATGCCAACGGAGCCCCCTCGCTCCCCTAACCTATCGCCCACATAAAAGCGATCAATCGGTGATAGATTAGTCCCTCCCTGCCGGCGATCCGACCAAGAGAAACTAAGACTGTCCTGAGAGTGGGAGAAGGCCTCATGCTGCCATGCATCAGTGATCCTCAGTGTCATGCAAAATCGCTCCCAAGCTGCAAGCTCCGTATCGTGCACTGTAACATGACTGCCTCCCACCCTATCGGCCGGGTCCTCAAGCATGTTGATATCTCCCCCGACACACCAATGTGCGGCCTCTGGCAATGCATCCGTAACCTGGGTCCAGAACTCTGCTCTGCAACTAGCATGGTGGGGCGCATAGACATTGAGCACGCCAAAGAGCTCATCATGCGTCCTCAGAATGACATACTGTGCTCTACCAGGCACAATGATCTCGCGATCCACAATGGCTTGCCGCCATACATCCGCAATGACCATACATACTCCTCCCTGCCCACCCAAAGGGCCAAATCCTGCAGACCAAAAGGTGTCCCATCTACCAGGCATCACCGAACCATATCTCCGGATCCTGCTCTCACCCAAATGGTGCTCCTGCATCAACACAATATCAATACTGTCCCCAACCAGGCATCTCTGAAGCTCCTGCCTCAAGCAACCACGATAACGTATATAATGTGCGCCGCCAAGGCCCTGTACATTCCATGAGATGATCCTCATGGATGACCTGCTGAGGTGGATGCTGTCTCAGCCGTACGGCGGGCCTTCGCAAGCAGCTTGGATGGAGAATAGTCCCCATCCGAGCGGCTACGAATCTGCCCACCCAGTGTACTGCAAGAATCTCGGATCAGGCGCCAGTGGCTGTGTCCCATGGCGACTGCCTCCCGCTCAGACAGAGCACCCTCGTGTATGCATACATATCCAGGGTCGCGTGCTAAGTCTGCCACAATGCGAACGACTAAATGTCGAATCCCTGAGGCATCCACACTCCCAGGATCAATGAAAAAATGAGCCAACTCCCATAGTCGGCCTATCACATCTGTCACCTCCAGATCGCTCACATGGTGAAAAAACTCAACTGCCTGAGTCTTCAAAGTGCTAAGAGCGAGCTCCAGGGTCCACTCCCCGTCTCGCAAGGGCCACAGAGAGGGAAGGAGAAGGCCACCGCTGAATCAAGTGCCTCCTCCCCGCGGGCTGGAGGTATCACTACATGAACTCGGATGGGTGCTGGCTCATGGGGGCCCTCTGCTCCAAAAAGCCGTGAAGGAGTAATCAAAAGCCTCCGAGCGCTGTCTAGTGTCGAGACGACTCAGCCGACTGCGGATAGAGGATATCCGTGAAGCCCGAATCGGCATGGTAAGTCTCCTCTGCGGTGCTCAAGCAAGGTCGGTGCTCAGAGCCCTCCGGACTGCAGGTGAACCCCAAGGGACTGCCAGGGCCTCCCGAGGAGCTGAGGCGAGCGGGGGGGGGGGGGGGGGAAGGAGCCGCTGCCGAAACCGGAACGGGAGGAGGCGAAGGAGGAAGCGAGGCGGGAGGGGGGGACAAGGGAGGGGGAGGGGGGGTGGGGGCGGGGGCGGGGGCGAAGGAGGGGGTGCTGGCATCTCCTGGTCCTCAATCGTCGGCGCTGCGGTCTCCTCCTGGAGGGGAGCAAAGCTGTTCCTCACGGGAACCCAGTGATGCTGAGTCTGTGGCTGCTGCTGCATCGGTCTCTGGGCGTGCTGCTGGGGCTGTCTCCCTCGACGGCGCCCCTGTCCAGGCTGCCACCCCGAGGTCTCTGTGGGCTGAGCAGGTGTCCCGGAGGCTGCCTGCCGAGCCGCATCTGTGGGCGGGCCATCAGGGGCCTGTTGTTGCGGTGCAGGTCGGGGTCTCCTGCGAGGGTAGGCCTTGGCCAGGTGGCCAACCTGTCTGCAAATAAAGCACTGGTTCGGGAGCGAGAACTCCACTCTCTGATCAATCCATCCCCCCCCTATCCTAGGTAGCTGAATGAGCTTCGGAAGGGAGGAGATGTTAGGAACCAAGACTCTGACCGAAGGTAGCCCAGCTGCTCGAGCCACCACTGAGGCTGCAGTGGGGCCAGTCTCGAGCACCGAGCCCACCAGTGCTCCTAGCCTCGAAAGGAGCGGAAGGTACTCGCGGCGGAGTCCAGGGAAGCAAACACTAACATGGAAAAGGCGCTCTCCCTCCTCGGCCGCTGCGGGGTCAAAACCATGCTGCCAAGGTCTAAAGAATGCTCGAGCGCCCCTGATGTCAAGGGGACTCATGGCAAGGACCTGGGCCATGCTCTGGGCAGTCTCGAACTCGATCTGGTAGTGTCCACGGCCCAGAAGCTGAACATCCAGGATCTTGCCCACGTCTACAAGAAGGCCGGCCTGAAGAAGATCCCAGATCTCCCCTCTGCTGGGGCGAGTGCCGACTATACGGCAGATGGTGGAATGTGCCTGGAGGCGTTCCACCTCTGCGGCGAGGCTCGCTTCCTCTTCTGGCGAAAGAGAAAGCCTGATGGGGGTATCCTCAGGGGCGGTCGAGGGGGCTGCAGAAGAGTCCCTCTGAGGTGGGGCGGGAGGAGCCTCCATCAGAGTCTGAAGCTGTGGCGAAGGCGGAGCGACTGCGATACCTGCAAGAACCGAGCTGCACACGAAGGGCGGAGAGGGAAGGCGGAAGGAAAAAAAAAGAAGAACCCCTAGGGGGCGGAAAAACCAGCAAGAAGGGGAGGGGGGGGAAGGCGGCGAAGAAAAAAAACCCCCTAGGGGGGGGGAGGGGGGGCGGGAGCAGCACGAAAGGAGAGGCGGGGGGAGAGAGAGGGCTGGCGGAGGGGGGGGGGATGGGGCGCTGAAGAGGGGAGGGGGCGCGATGGCGAGCTAAAGGGGGGCGGGCGCTTCAGCGCGAGAGAGGGCGCGATGGCGAGATGAAGGGGGGGGGCGCATAAGCGATGGCAGGCGGGGGGGGGGGAGGGCGCGTGGGAGGGAAGGCGAGGGGCGAGCAGGCAGGGGTGAAGGCGGGAGCTTCAGCGAGCACCAAAACTTGAACAGTTATACAAGTGGTGTTATCTCTTGGCAGAGGGGAATTATTAAAATCTCCACAGATGAATGCATTGGATCTCCAAGGATATCTGCATAAAGAATCCCATAATGAAGCCCTCATGGCAGAGATCTGGGAAGCATAGACTGATGCAAACTCAAGAATATCACCATTGACGTTACATTGTATGACCATCCATCTGCCACTGCTGTCATTGAAGGCTAACTAAGGCTCCAACTCATGTCTAACCAGTATGCATACACCTGAGTAGGTAGTGGTACCAGCATAATATATATCATAACCGCCAAAATAAACATGATGACCAACCATGGAGTGTTGATTATGCTCTTGCAAACAAACAATATCTGGCTGCATTTTATGTACATAATTCCATAAAAGCCTCCACTTTGAGACATTGCAGAGGCTCTGTAAATTGTAGGTAAAGCACTTAAGTGTTTGAGGCATGAAAGAGGTATATACAGCAAAGTATCAGATATAAAAAACAAGACATCAGAGAGGCAAAGCCTCTGCCTGCATGGGCTACATTCCATCATGACCCATGAAAGACATGTTATCCCCTTCTTCTGAATCACATATGGGGATGCCCTTCTTCAAAACCACCACCCAATTTTGAAGGACAGGAGCTGAAGTAGAAGCCTGTCTTGGTAAGGGAGAAGAAGCATCCCATTGACGAGATTGAAGAGGGCGTTGCTTCAATACAACCACCTTCTTAGTTTGTTGAAAACCATCCTGATCAATCCCCGCAGATTCCTTCATCTTCTCTTTTCCTTTATCTTTTCCTTTTCCAGCAAGTGACTGCACCTGATTGATTGGTTTGTCATTCTTTGCTCCATTTCTATTTGCTGTCTTAGCTTGCAAATTCTCATTCTTTTCCCGTGTCTGGGGGCAAGGCATTGGGAGGGGGCTGATTTAGAACCATTGGGCATTCAGAGGCTAGATGCCCAAACTTGTGGCAGGCAAAACAAGCTCCTGCAAACACACCCCACTTCAATTCAAAATACTTTTTTCCCAATTGCACTCCCTCAACTTCCACTGCAATAGAAGGAGGGGTAGGTGTATCAGTGTCCCAGAGAATGCAGAACCTGTTACGGTTTCCCATGGGGCGTGGAGGACAAATGACATGTCCCAAAGAAGCAGCCAGGCCAGGCAACTCTTCACGCATATAGTCCGGGAAGTTAACAACCTCAACCCATACAGGACAATGATGTCGTATAAGACTTTGATAATCCTTGTTTGGGGACCAGGGCATAGCATGTACCATCTGCTTCCCGTAAAACAGGGGAGAGAATTCAAGAAGCCTCTGCTTGCACGAAGCATCTGATAAATGCACCTCATAAGAGCCTCTGGAAGCAAAATACACTCCCTCTACAAAGCATCCTCCAAGGATAGACTTAATCCACTGCGTGACATCACTGGCCGCTGGGATTCTTCCTGGAAAGAAAATTATAACTGCAGTTTGAGACAACTTCTTGAAAGGATTCACGAGGGACGGCAATTTCAATTTGTACGTGACCTCTGGAACCAGTTTGCTACGCGCGCGCGCGCGCACACACACACACGAGCATATACTCACACAAAGCCCTTCGTACTGAGTTTCTATCAAACCTCCGGAGATGCAAGGCAGACTCAGCCATAATGAAGCCTAGCACTAAGGGATGTAGCAAATAGAAAGAATTAGTACAGCACATAAGTAGTTGATAGAGCAAATGCACCGCTAAAGATAGAAAGAATAAGCACAATATTAACTGGCCGCAACTCAGACAAAAACTTCACAATGTGAAATCTACATGTCCGCTAATACGGCTGAATTATATACCTAGATGAATCCAGGGACATGCCCAAATTCACCTTTTAGGAACGTGTATCTTATATACTCATGGTAGTCAACCCACAAGACTATATAGCTATCAACTCCATTATGCATAGCATGGACTAGATACTACGACATCCTCACTAACGTCATTAGTGCCCAATAGTGGGTGTAAAACTCTGTATCAAGATATGCTCTAAGAGAGATTTGTTCATTTCACTAAGGGCTACCCCAGATGGCAAGAAAGTTACATGTGCAAACAATTCTTCCTATCCTGTCCAAGGCATTGGTGAGATTATGCTTACGGCTGTAGATGGTTCAAATCTATGCATTACAGATGTATTGTAGGTGCGTGGAATAAAGAAGAACTTGTTGTCAATCTCCTCTTTTTCTAAACGAGGATATGTTGTGAACTTTTTGCGGAATAGAGAAAAGGACTATGTTATAGTCACTTCTGGCACATTGTACCAGGGATTGTTGGACTCATATGGGAAGAGAGGACAAGATGCATGCTTGGCCACTACTACTTTTGCCATGCAAGAGGCAAAATTATGGCATGACAAGTTTGGACATATAAATTTTGGAAGCTTGATGCTGTTACAAAGGCATCAAATGGTGCAGAATAAGCCACATATAGAGTTGCCACCTCCACACGTATGTGAAGGATGCATTTTGGGAAAGATGCACAGAAATGCCTTCCACAAGGATGGATTAGTAAGGGCTGTCCGGAAACTACAGCTCATCCACAATGATGTGTGTGGTCCCATAAGGACACCATCACTTGGGAAGAATCTATACTTTGTAACATCCATTGATGACTACTCTAGATTTGCATGGGTTTACACTTTAACGGCAAAATCTAAGGTCTTTATGTGTTTTCAGCATTATGTTGCCAAAGCTGAAAATGAGACAGGTTGCAAAGTGCAAACCCTCCACTCAGATCTAGGGAGGGAATATATGTCAAATGCATTTAAGGCATATTTGGCAAAAAAGGGGATAAAGCATCAGTATACTAGGCCATACACATTGCAACAAAATGGTGTGGCAAAGAGGAAAAACAAGTCATTGATGGAGATGGCCAGATGCATGGTAAATGCCAAGAATCTGCCTCATAAATTATGGATGGAGGCTATTATGTGTGCTACATGTCTTGCACAGGTGCCCAACAAAAGCATTGAAGACTATCACTCCATACAAGGCCTGGTATGACAAAAAGCTCAAGGTTGTCTACCTTAGGACTTTCGGCTGCCTTGCATATTCTCATCATGTGCCTCCACAGATTAGAGGCAAATTGGATGACAAGGCAATCAAATGCATATTTTGTGGGCTACAGTAGTGGTATCAAGGGATACCGTCTCTACAATCCATGCAGTCAAAGGATTTTTGAAAGTAGAGATGTTGTATTTGCTGAAAATTCAGCTCAGCCATTTGCAGAGTTTAGCATGTCTTTTCAAAATGGCCCACAAAATATGCTTGAGGGACTACTACCATTGGGCATAGAAGGAAGAGCAGACCAGCCACATGAAATGCCTAATGGATAGCATATGGGTGCTGAGATTCATCCCCACAATCAGCCCATTGCAAACGATGACATTGAGGAGGTAGTACAAGAAGAGCGGACAACATTGGAGGAGGCGCGGGCACCAGATTTATCCCCGGCACGAAAGCCTATACTACAATGCCCCCTCGCAGCCCATGGGAGTTGCACACTTCAAAGAGCTAGACGCCCTCATCCCGTCGGGACCCCGGCCACCCCCACCTCATCAGCCCCAGATTCATGAGCTCATCCTTGTTGGGATTCGGAGCTTCATGTGTGAACAGCCTCGTTGGCTAGTTCGTACCTTACAAGAGAGGAAGCTCTCCACTCCTTTGAATAGCAAGACACGGGCTGGTTCTAGAAATGCAAGAGAAATTGCAAATGTGGCCTGCATGAGTAGTCTATGTGACACAAATGAGCCAACTTCATTTGAGGAAGCCAAGGAAAATGAACACTGGCAAGAAGCAACAAGAGATTGATGCAATCCAAAAAAATTGCACATGGGATCTTGCGGACTTCCCACCAGGCAAGAAGCCAATTGGTACAAAGTGGGTGTACAAGGTCAAGAAAAAGTTTGATGGTACTATTGACAGGTACAAAGCAAGACTAGTAGTCAGAGGCTATGCCCAACAAAAAGGCATAGATTATCATGAGACATTTGCACCGACTTCTAGGTCGTCCACTATTAGATGTGTTGTTGCAATGGTTGCCCATCATGGATGGAAAGTGTACCAATTGGACATCAAGACAGCTTTTCTCAATGGAGACTTGCACGAAGATGTTTATGTGAGTCATCCCATTGGTTTTCTGATGCCTAGCCATGAGGCTAAACTATGTAAGCTTAGGAAAGCACTTTATGGTCTCAAACAAGCTCCCAGAGCTTGATATGAGAAAATACATTCTTATTTGGCCAGCCAGGGCTTCTAGAATAGTCCAACAGAAAGCACACTCTATGTAAAAGAGCATCATGGGATTTTACTTGTGCTCATTCTTTATGTGGATGACATGTTGCTCACTGGGAATGATGAGGATACAATTTCAGATTTCAAAGTTGAATTACATGCATCATTTGAGATGTTAGACTTGGGTCTATTGCACTATTATCTGGGCATCAAGTTTGTGCACATGGATGAAGGCATTGTTTGCTTCAATCCATGTAGAAGCTCCTACATAAGTTTGGGCTCCAAGATTGTAAGCCCATCTCTACACCAATTGAACCAAGGCTCAAGATGAGCATGCATGATGCACGAGAGCCACATGACATGAGTGTGTACAGCCAAGCAGCTGGCTGTCTCATATATTTGTGCAACACAAGGCCCGACATATAGTTTGGTGTTTCCTAGGCCAGCAAGTACATGCACAATCCCGGTACTAAGCATTGGCAAGCATTGACGAGGATATTCCGCTATCTTCAAGGCACCCAGGATCTTGGTTTGTTTTATCCTTGGGGAGGCAACTTGCAGTTATATGCTTAAAGTGATGCAGGCTGGGCAGGTGACTATGATACAAGGCAGGATCTTGGTTTGTTTTATCCTGGGGGACAGCTTGCAATTATATGCTTACAGTGATTCAGGCTGGGCAGGTGACTATGAAACACAGCAGTGGGAACTATTTTTTTCTTAGACAGTCATGCATATCTTGGTTGAGCAAAAAGAAACCCACTGTTGCCACCTCTACTTATGAAGCTGAGTACAGGGTAGCTTTCGTAGCTCCAATAGATTGTGTATGGCTGAGAAGGTTACTTGCAGATCTCTGTGAGTGTCAGTAGACACCCACCACCATTCTCACTGACAGTCAGAGTGCTATGGCCGTGGCACAAAATCCACTTTTCCATGCTCGCACTAAGCATTCACTATCACTATGTCAGAGAGAGGCTATCTGCAAGGGAGATTACATTAACCTACTCCTCTACACAAGACAATGTTGCAGATCTATTTATGAAGGCATTGCCTAGAGAGAAGTTTGAAGCTTTCTTTAGGCTTACTCTCCTACAGAGAGTGATCTGCCACCTTATACAGGTTCACATATTTCACTACAAGGGGGATTTGAAGATATGCAGATATGTAGTGTCACATGTGAACGGGAGTTAACTCCAGGGGTACTTTTATCCCAATGGCTTTTTCCCCTGGACACCTAGTGTGAAAGGACACTTAAACTAGGGCTTTCATTAGAAGTTCTACTTGTACTTCATTTTATTCATTATCAATATGCGTGCAAGTACTTCTCCCACTCTCCTGCTAGTTGACTTGCTCCTTATGTGTGTGTGTGTGTGTGTGTGTGTGTGTGTGAGCTCCCATTGCTATCCTAACCCTAGCCCTATTCCTCCTATGTGTCAACAATTTGGGCAACATGGTGGGCATCCTTCCTTGCAGGCACAACTTCCTCAGACCATTCCCTGATGATTCTTAGCCTCGCCAATCCTTGGCAGCAAGACCGCTAACACGGATCCCTAATAGCCTCATCCAAGACCCCATCATCGCTCGACGGAATGAGGAGTTGCCTTTTGACACATAGACCAAGCTTATCTCTCTTGTAGAGAGTCTCTCCCTGACATAATGCTAATGCACCTTGATGTGCTTAGTGCGAGCATGAAACACTAGGTTTCTCGCAAGTCCCAATGCGCTCTGACTGTCAGTAAAGATGCAAGTGGAGGATGGCTGTCCAACACTCAAATCAGCCAAAAGGCACCTCAGCCATACACACACAACTATCGTTGTAAAAGCTGCCTTGTACTCAGCTTCACAACTCAAACTGGCCACTGTTGGCTTCTTCTTGCTGAGCCATGATATACATGAATCACCAAGACAAAAGAAAAAACCACTAGTGGATGCTCACATGTCGTAACATCGAGCCCAATCTAAATCAATGAAGGCATGCACTTGTGACGGGATAGAACAATCTAAGGTGTTGAGTGCCTTGCAAATAGCCTAACACCCGCTTGACAACCTGCCAATGCATAATACCTAGGCTATGCATGAATCTACTCAACTGTGAGACCCCATATTGAATGTCTAGCCACGTGTTGCATAAGTAGATGACGCATCCAACTACCTGTTAGTGTCTGATCAAAAGGCTCACCTGAATCCTGAATGCTAAGCCTCACACCTATCTCAACAGATGTAGCCACACACATCAAGACTAAACCTTTTGCATGCTCGTCTCTGACCCGGCTCGAAAAACAAAAACTAAAACTAAACCTTTTGAGCAATCTCTGTATATACTTTGACTGCATCAATACAATCACTTTATCATGTTGTGAGAACTAAATGCCCAAACAGTAATGCAATGGGCCTAAATCTGACATCTCAAAAGAAGCTTGTAATTCGCTGATTTCCAGCCATCGGCTGAGCCAACACCTGGTAAGTGTGGCCATGGTAGAGATGGTACCCTTTACTCTGCACTATAGCCCACAAAGATTCATTTCACTACCTTGTCATCAAGCTTCGTGCGTACATCAAGTCTGTAAAGACCATGGCATCAAGTACCTGAGGCAACTACTCAATCATGTATAGTGCATTTGTTGTCAACAAAGTGAACAGCTAGGCCAGACCCAGCAATGGCTGAAACCATCAAGGAGATTCTTCTTAATTCCTGGCACAAACAATGCATTGGAGAGCGTGATTGTCCCACCATTGGCAACAGTGCGCACAATCTTTCCAACTCCTTTGGCTAGATAAGAGGAGCATGTAACTATACTTCCCTTGTAGGCATCTCCCATTAAGTAAACATGTGGCAATGTGGTGTAATGTGCTTGCTAGCACCACTATCAAAATATCACTAATGCAGCGCGCCGGCAACGTACGGAAGGTGGCGGAATTGGGCTAAGCCACCAATTCATGAGCGGAGCTAGCATAGATGGCCAAATCAAAAAATTGATTTGGGGTTCTCTAATTAACGCCTGGGCGAGTTGATGGCCCCAAGGCCCAGCAGGTATGGCAACGCACCCTCCAACTCTCCACATCTGATCCAAGCGCCGCCTGCGCAGTCACATGGATCGCGAAGGCAGGCCAACCCCTATTTTATGGGGATGACGCGAGCGGCTTAGCACTCATTCTCACCCATCATTGTGGTTACAATGGCCACGGGCACCAGCCAACAATGTGAGCTCATAAGCAGCTTAGCACCTTGGCAAATCTGGTGTGCTCGCTGGCGAGACCATTGATTCAGCGGCTGCTACACCTGTTGAGACAATCCGAGCCATACGGGTGGATCTTCGAGCGCTTCACCAGCGAGTCAGAGCGCATGGCATTCCTTCGGGCTTGAATACTATTGTGATGCCACTACTCCTGATTTTTGGTCATTCTACACACAAGGAGAGGACAACACTCAAGCATACATAAGCACACCAATGCCACCCCATGCACGCAGGAATATAACATGTCTTCGGACAAGATCACACACCACAAGTATTGCTTACAGCCACACCCACTTTTTGGGGGCATTCATCACTCGACTCTTCAAACATAGAGAGGAGCTTGAGTCACATTATGCCACACACTAGCTTGCTAGTTTTACCCTTCATAGTAACACAGAAGGGGAATTTTTTTTGGTCTTCTACTAGTTTGTTGATCCCATGGGTCATATTTGGCCCCCAGTGGACGATAATACAATCTTCTTCTTCTTCTTCTTCTTCCAGGAAGGACGGAGAAGTTGCCTTGTATTACATACCCCAATGTGGCTTTTCCCCCCTTCCTCTCTGACGTAACCTCCCTCCAAGAGCAGCCAACCATGAAAGGAGCTCCCCCTTTCATGTCTTTTGTATATATTGACTGCTTTTTTTCAGTGTTTGTACTTTGCCACTCTGGCAGGCTTTTCCTTTAACTAATAAAAAGATCTTCTCTTGGGGGAAAAAAAACTGAAGCAACAAGATGCTAGTGCCTCTCCTCCAACCCTTTCAGAACAGCATTGTCCTGCTCTACAGAATCTGAGATATGACCTGCACTGTCCATGTCTTTCTCTATCCTTTAAGAATGCATCATTTTCCTCAAAAATAATTTAGATTTTTTACTCAAAAATAGTAGAGCTTACCTTCACAGTCCAAGTCTTATCCACCAAGAGATTAGGAGACTTCAAGTCTCTATGCACAATTGGAGGGTTCAGCCGATGAAGATAATTCATTCCTTTTGCCTGTTTTTTTTTAAAAAACATTTAACTCAATGGGAAAATTGCATTTCTACAATTCAAAATAAATCGAACAGCATAACAAACGTGTAGAAGAGACAGTTTCTTGTTATTCTTCTAAATGTAACCATGCTATTATGTACCACATCTAGGGCCATTCGAACCCGGCGCCGTTCATCCAGCAGTTCTCTCATACCAGGTCTATGTAGAAGTCGAAATAAGCTACCTCTAAAGACAAAAACTCAGGAGGAATGATTAGAACATATGACTGAACTCCAACGTACAAAATGGGGGCACATGTTTCCAACCCTTTCCTCAGAAAGCTCCTAACCATAGTTACTTGTGAGAGTAAGGTTGAGGATAGAGCTCAACATCACTAGAATCAACTGTATTTGAGTTGTATGACCAATGTAACGTTAAAAAAAAACCCTCCAAGGACATACCTAGGAAGGAACTCCGTGATGATAGAAAGATTAGGCCGTTTTGTCACTACACCCATAAAAAGAACCACATTTGGATGCCGTGTCCTTTTCATGATGGCCACCTTCAGGAAGAAAATTCTGGCATTAGTACATTTCTTTGCATACAGGAAATTTATGTTCAACATAACAAGTCTAAATGAAAAGGAGAAGCACAAGGAACCACCACAGTATTGTTCAAGTAATTATCACGAAAAAAGCATTGCTGCAGCTGGAGCTTCCCCCTTGTGCGAGTCACAGCAGCCCCACCCCTCCTCCCCCCTGTTGCAAATCAAGACTTCCAAGGAGGAAGACATCCATGGTGTGTGCAGAAAGAAAGAAAGAAAGAAAGTTATATTAACGTCCACGGGAGGCCGAATCCGACCTATGGGACAGATCAGGTACATCCATTTACATTCCACTCTGGGTATCGATGCCAAAGAGGCATAAAACTGGGAAAAAAAATAACTCAAAATGAACTCTTAAGACTCTTAAGAGTTTAAGTTACAATGGGTTCTATTGCATCTAGTTCGAAATTGAGGTTCAAAATAAAAATAGCTATATTTCATCCATGGATGGATTTGCTCTTGAGGGGGGTGGGGTACGGAATTCTTTAATGATTGCTTGTCCTCCTTTGTATATTGCCCATTTGCCATTCTTTCTTGCTTCTTTAACTTTATTCAGCTCTGCCGATTTGTTCTTGAGTTGTAGCGGGGTGAGTTCATCAGCTATCCATACCTTTGTTCCTTGGAGAGACCTTGTTTGCTTCATCACTGCTATTTTCTCGTTGTTGTCCATATAGGAGACTTTTGCCTGTGTACCCTTTACTATAATAGAGATAGGGTCTCCTAAGTCCACGAAGGGGACTACTTTGCTCAGTTGTGCTTTGTGCTGTAAGTACATCTGTATCTAATATGTAGTCTTCTCGAAGCTCTTGAGCTATGTCTGCCCTATCCCAACCTTGAGGAAGACCACCGACTCTGATTACCTTTTTGTTACTTTCCATTCGTTCCTTTTCTTTGACCGCTGATATGACTTCTTTAACAAAATCTTGTGAGTTAACTGAATTTACCTTTGAAACATGGTTTGTCGTTTCTGTTTGTAGTGTTGTAGGTATGGGTCCTTCTCGTGCTTCCTCTTGCTTCGTCTTCATGGCTTGCACTTGCACTTTCAGTTCGTTGATTTGTTCATCTTTCTTGATAGTCTCGTGTTTCAGTGCTGCTAATTCTCCCTAGAGTTTCTTCAGTTCTTGCATGAGGTAGGCTTCCCATGGTGTCGGCTTGCTCACGAATGGAGGAATGGGCGGTAATCGTGAAGCGGTGACTGAGGCAAAAGACTTCTTACTTTCCATGTGTTGCTGCTGATAAAGGAGAGGGCTGTTGGTGGAACGAGTCCCCCCTCAAGGGTACCCTCTCCCCTTTGGGGGAGACTCAGAGAATGCGACCTACAAGATGCTCAGCTACAGGTACAGGGGAGAGTTATGTTGCTGCCTTGGGGGCCTGAGCAAGGGTGGGTGGGGAAAGGGGGCGGAATGCAGGCAGAGAGAGAGAGGCGAGGAGAAAGGGTGGGGAAAGGGGGCGAAGAGAGAGAAGGCGGTGGGGAAGAGAGAAGCGAAGAGAAAGGGTGGGGAAAGGGGGCGAAGAGAGAGAAGGCGGTGGGGAAGAGAGAAGCGAAGAGAAAGGGGCGGAATGCAGGCAGAGAGAGTGAAGCGAAGAGAAAGGGGCGGAATGCAGGCAGAGAGAGAGAGAGGCGAAGAGAAAGGGTGGGGAAAGGGGGCGAAGAGAGAGAAGGCGGTGGGGAAGAGAGAAGCGAAGAGAAAGGGTGGGGAAAGGGGGCGGAATGCAGGCAGAGAGAGAGAGAGAGAGAGAGAGAGGCGAAGAGAAAGGGTGGGGAAAGGGGGCGAAGAGAGAGAAGGCGGTGGGGAAGAGAGAAGCGAAGAGAAAGGGTGGGGAAAGGGGGCGAAGAGAGAGAAGGCAGAGAGAGAGAGAGAGAGAGAGAGAGAGAGAGAGAGAGAGAGAGAGAGAGAGAGAGAGAGAGAAAATGAAATGAAATGAAATGATATATTAACGTCCTCAAAATTCCAAGGAGGAAGACATCCATGGTGTGTGCAAAGAGAAATGAAATGAAATGATATATTAACGTCTTCAGAAGGCCAAAATGACCTATGAGACCAAAAAGGTTACAACAATTGGTGGATCTGATACAATGTCTGTGTAAGAAAAGCTAAAAACAACTAAACAACTCATTGAAACTGAAACAACTATGAGGAAAAGCACGGTACTAGGAGCTCCTAATGGATAACATCTAGGAGGAAAACTCCAGCAACAACGGTAAGCATCATACACATCACTATCCAAAGATGTCTCTCATCGGTCAATGGCGGATATCCTCAATGTCCTCCATGGTGAGTACTCTGACTGGACGTCTCCCATGCCGTGCTAGTATGGTCCTGATCCTCTGTTGTAGTCTCCGCCGATGTCGAGATGGGCCTCTCATCTTGGGGCGCCTGGACCGCCCCAGCTCTATAGCCCGATCAATCAGTGTACCTCTGGGGAAGCTATACTCTGGGGCTATCTGCAATGCCTGCTGGCCTGACTGCTCAATCTCTGGTCGAAAGAAGTCTGTAATCTACCTCTGTAGGTGTCTCTCCCTCTCTAATCCCCTCCCTCTCAAGAGACCCTCTCTATGTCTACGAAGCTCCAGCAAGTATAATCCGAGGCATCTGTGATCCTGGTATCTCATGACTCTAGAAAGTGGTCCGAACCCCCCTCTAAACAAGCAGTGAAAACGGCCTCGTATCTTATAATATACTGGACAATGACATATGTAATGTAACTCTGTCTCTGGCTCCATCTGGCATAGCTGACAAATCCTGGCCTCTGCTGGTACTCCTCTGAATCTGCCAGTCTCAATCTCTAGCTGGTGTGAGGATGTGCGCATCTGACCAATAGAACACCGTACCCCATGAGAAAGATGAGTATCCATGTAGCTGGGTCTAATCACAAACCCATCCTCCGTGAGCTGGAGAAGATGATCTCTATAGAAAGCCATCTTCGTACCAAGCTCGTGTGTCGGCTGTATCCATGTCGTCCTAGTGTCCAGCTGAATCAAGTCCTGCCTGATAAGTCTGGTAATCTCTGCCCGTGTGAGAGAGAGGGAGGGTGCATCCAGGGAAAACTGAAATGGAGGTAGCCTGTCCATACTAAAGCCATGCAGCTGGAACCAAGCTGTCATCTGTGCATACCAACATGATCCGTCTCCCTGTGATGCCAACTGTCGTGAAGACTCCAGGGCTAAGCGAGCATATCTGTCTCTAGGGAGAGCCCAAGTGCTATGTATAAAGGAGACTGATCGAGTGAGTGCCTCTACTACCAATGGGGGGGCAGCCATCTCTGCACGGATAATATCATGTGGTACGGAGGCCTTGGCCCTAATCATCCGAGAAATCATAGAAACCAAGGGCCTCTCCATACGTCTCCATCCATCAGTGCTACCAGCTTGGCTGTGGTGATCCACTGAGGGTCCCCATATCTCCACTCCATACAGCATGGCTGAAGTGACCAAAGTGTCAAAGAGCCAGAGCTTTGTTCGAGGTTCCTAAAACTGAACCTGCGAACACATCCTCTCTAGTCTCCCCAATGCTGCATAAGCTCTGGTCAATCTGGTCTCCGCTGCTCTGCTCGAGGAAAATAGTGGGCCACTAAAAACCACAGCAAGGTAAGTATATGCATCTGTATACTCCACTGTCTCCCGACCATATGTAAAGGTGGGTCCTGACCTCCTAAACCACTGTGCTGTGGTGTTAAAGACCATCACCTTGGTTTTACCAAGGTTAACAGACAATCCACTGTCATGTGCAAACGTGTGCAATGCATCCAAATAACGCTGCATCCCCTCTGGAGAATATGAGATCAGCACAATATCATCAGCATACAATAACAGCGGAATCCATGTCCCCGCTAGCTGTGCTCCTCTGTCACCCTCCTGCTCTACATAGTCCGAAACCTCATCCACATACATCCCAAATAAGGTGCGAGAGAGAAAATGAAATGAAATGAAATGATATATTAACGTCCTCAAAAGGCCAAAATGACCTATGAGACCAAAAAGGTTACAACAATTGGTGGATCTGATATAATGTCTGTGTAAGAAAAGCTAAAACAACTAAACAACTAACTGAAACTGAAACAACAACTATGAGGAAAAGTAAGGTACTAAGAGCTCCTAATGGATAACATCTGGGAAGGAAAACTCCAGGACTGGACGTCTCCCATGCCGTGCTAGTATGGTCCTGATCCTTTGTTGTAGTCTCCGCCGGTGTCGGGATGGGCCTCTCATCTTGGGGCGCCTGGACCGCCCCAGCTCTATAGCCTGATCAATCAGTGTACCTCTCGTGCGGCTATACTCTGGGGCTAGCTGCAATGCCTGCTGGCCTACAATCTCTGGTCGAACGAAGTCTGTAATCTGCCTCTGTAGGTGTCTCTCCCTCTCTGATCCCCTCCCTTTCAAGAGACCCTCTCTATGTAACTCTGTCTTTGGCTCCATCTGGCACAACTGACAAATCCTGGCCTCAGCTGGTACTCCTCTGAATCTGCCAGTCTCAATCTCTAGCTGGTGTGAGGATGTGCGCATCTGACCAATAGCACACCGTACCCCATGAGACAGATGAGTATCCATGTACTCGGTCTAATCACAAACCCATCCTCCGTGAGCTGGAGAAGATGATCTCTATAGATAGCCATCTTCGTACCAAGCTCGTGTGTCGGCTGTATCCATGTTCTCCTAGTGTCCAGTTGAGTCAAGTCCTGCCTAGTAAGTCTGGTAATCTCTGCCCGTGTGAGAGAGAGGGAGGGTGCATCCAAAGAGAGAGAGAGAGAGAGAGAGAGAGAGAGAAAGAAAGATTTTATTAACGTCTTCCAAAAGACCGAACTCGGCCTATGAGACAAATCAGTGTACCTGTGTGGGGTATCCTCTGTCATCCCAACAAAATGAAAAAGTACTGAACTAAAAAAGCTGAATCTGGGTGTGCAATAAGTATAATGAGTGGGGGAGGTGATGGAGCTCTACTACTAGGAGAATGCAAAGCTATATGCATGGAGTATACAATCATGATATGCAACCTAGCTAGCTCCATCCTGTATCATACTGGGGGTATAGAATGGTATACATCAATGAAGGGGGTGTCCACAGCTCCCTGAAGAACATGCCTGGGTCTGCTCTGAAGCGAGCCAGTCGCTCCGCACCCTCTCTGTGAAACTGAGCTCTGATCTCTGTCATCTCTCTCAGGTATAGGCGTGGTGTCCGAAAGACAGGTGTCCTCTGTCTCCTGCGGGCTCTGAGTGTCTCTGCTCTCTGGAGAGTAATTCCCTGCTGTGTAGGGGCTGGGAGTGGGGTGGATCTCTAAAAAAATGTAGTAATCTGTGTCTGTCGTCCCCCCTCTAGAGCTGTTTGAGCCTGTAATGACGTCTCCTGTCTCGATGTATGAAAGACCATAACCTTGGTTTTTCCAAGGTTCACAGTAAGACCCCTCTGTGTGCAGAAATCATCGAGTGCATGTAGATGCTGCTGTAGACCTCCTGGAGACTCAGACACTAATACAATATCATCAGCATAAAGCATAATATGTCCTGAGGTACCTGCTAGATCAACACCATCTCCGCCTCCCCGTGTAATGAAGTCAACCACCTCATCAATGTATAACCCAAATAGCGTGGGGAAAAGTGGGCATCCTTGCTTCACACCAATGGTGCTAGCAATAGTCTCGGACATACCTCCTGGGCATCTGACTCGCCCAAAAACCTGCTCATATAATGCATAGATGTCCCATGTCATATCTGCTGGTATGCCAAGAGACTGCAAGCGCTGAAAGAGCCTCTCTCGTGGTACTGTGTCAAATGCCTTGCGGAAATCCACAAAGCAGCAATAGAGCTTTCTCTTCCTCACTCTGGCCTGATCAATCATACATCTCAAAGTGAATACATGGTCAGTGGTAGAGAAAGCTCTCCTGAAGCCTGCCTGCCCTGAGATGAGAGGACAGAAAGTGATAGAAAGAGAACAAGGCTCTTAGAAAGTATTTGCACAACTCAATGTGCAGGGCTTCAATTGACTGATTTTCATCTCATTTATGAAAAAACCCTAAATTATTGAAGACTTTTGATGCTAATTTTTCTACAAGTACAGGTGGCTGGAGCTCAATGGGTGTGGAGACGGCAACTCTGGCAAAGCATATGGAGGTGGCAGCCAGTAACCTATCAGCAGCGCCTGAGGCTCAACAAGAGTAAGCTGGGCATGAACAGGTAAGCAACAGACACGAAGAAGCGACTTCACACGTGGCAGGCGAGTGAGCTGTTGCTGCAGTAACTCGACGACAGATGACACGCGAAGGCGGCAGTGGCACGGTGGGCAGCGGGCAGAGCGGCTAGACCCAGAGACGGGAGGCTTGGACAAAAAGGCTCTGGACCTGGGCGCGGCTGGTGGCTGTGCTCACAATGGCGCAACATGGTAGCATGCAGTAGCTGATGGCGGGTGACGAGCAGCAATAATTCGCAGCAGTTGAAGGCGACAATTCTGCTACTGGCAGGCAGTGCCAAGTTACTCCAATTCAGTGGTCAGCTACAGGTGACGGCGGACAGCAGCATGGCAGAAGCGGTGTCCAGCTGGGTGACGAACTGCATCAGAACTGATAGGAGGCAGAAGAAAAAAGAACCCTAACTAGCCTAGAATCTAGCTCTAATACCATGTTGTAAATCAAGAGATCCCAGGAGAGCCAAGAGCTATGGGGGATGGAAGATCTCCATGGTGTGTGCAGAAAGAGAGAGAGTGATAGAGAGAGAACAAGGCTCTTACAACTCAATATTTAGATGTATTGAGCTTACACCGAGTACATGCTTTTGTAGGCTGTAAGCCTTATCTTTTGACTCAAGGGAATCAGACACACATACTAGACATGGCACACTTATCTTATCCACACCTACGAGTGGGTTCACACAGACTAACACACTTAACCCTTTTAGGGGTTGTTCACACAAACACAAGCGGGTACACATACACGATGGATACACACACAAAGACTCCGAAATACCCAGCTCCCCCTTTGCATCCCTCCCTGCCCAACCTTTTCCCCCTTTGCACCCCTATCCGCTTTATCCCCCGCCTTCCGTCTTCTGCCCACATGCAGAAGCAGCTATTGCCTTAATAGGAGAGCATAGTGAAGGTATATATATATATATATATATAAACCTTCACTTGCTATATATATCAGGTTATTTTCCAAACTTAACAAGAAAGAAAGAGCAAATTTAACAAAGTGATAGCATGAATATTCTAACATGTCTCCCTATGATAGGGTGGAATGACTTGAACTTTTTGGCCTAGCATGCACATTCCACCCTATGATAGGGTGGTGTGAATTGAATTCAATAGATGCAATTTAGCATAGGTTTGCATACCCCACAAGAGCCACTTCAAGGCAACCACGGTCCTCAGTGCTATCTACTTTTTAAAGAACCTGACACTAATTGAGTGCATGAACCTCTAGGGAAGGTGTAATTTACATTCAGCATTCAGCATGAGTTTGCATACCTAACAAGAGCCACTTCAAGGCATCCACGGTCCTCAATGGTATCTACTTTTTAAAGAACTCGACAATAATTGAGTGCATGAACCTCCACGGAATGTGCAATTCAGATTCAGCATTCAGCATGGGTTTGACTCCTTTTGGCAGTTACACCCTAAGATTGTAGAACTATTAGTGCAAATGTTGGCAATGTTCCTATGATCCCAATTCTCTCTCTATCTTGATGACCCTAGTTCTACAACAGTATGCTTGCTTAGTTCATTTTTTGAGTTGGTGTCTATGAGCACATTTTAGTGCCTATGTGCACAACATGTATGGAATTGATGTACACGTTTTGTCCCATACGCGAGGCATCCAGTGGATGTTAATATCTCTATAGGAAGACCACTAATGCAGCCGCCAGAGCCATACCGCTGAGACACACCAGAGGAGTCACACGGGAGCGAGCAGGAATACTACAGCGTGCCAAGCGCTCCCATCCCCACGGCAAACATCTAGTCTACAGAGCCAGATCCACGAAATCCTACAGTGGCACCAAACTACTTCCACTCGGCCATCCAATTCGATGGACCTAGGCGGCCTCTTGGCAGCTGCCCTTGATTGCCCCATGGCCAATGTTCTACATGGACCGCTACCAAGGAGAGCTCCACCCCCTCCTCAAGGAGTCACTTCAGAACGGGCTTGCGCGCTTTGACATACCGGCATCCCAACCCCAAGGGACACCAACCACGATCCTCTTGTCAGCTCCAGATCCACAACATGCTCAACCGCCATACCCCACTTTCCCACATACCCTGACGGAAGGGGACCGCTCGGCCATACTCAGTAACCATGTGCTCAACATACTTGAGAGAGGTGTACCCTCTATTGCATGGTGATGTGCCCCACATGCTTCATATTCTCGTGATGAGACTCTCTTGTACTAGTGCTTATACCCCATGATGATCATTGTATCAGCCTCTACTTTGAGAGAGCTATGTTATTTGTGCCTATTTTGTTTTTCTTTTCCATGATGAGGCAGACCATTGATAGCATTGTATCACTGTGGTCTCATAGATCCATTAAGTCTTTAGGAGGCGTTTAATATAACTTTCTTTCTTTCTCTCTCTCTCTCTCTCTCTCTCTCTCTCTCTCTCTCTCTCTCTCACAAACACAACACATTGCATCATTGTAGCCTTGTGCCACCTACACTTGCAGTGCTATTTTTTCTTCTTTTTTTTCAGCTCTAGTTGAGTTTTTATATTATGTTTTTTCATGTACACACGGTGTACTGAGATGGCGGGCAGTGTACGAGAGAAGATGGGTGATTCTCCAAGTTTATATGTGCATATGCATAATTGATGCATGCTTGGACACTATTTTTCGTTGTGTTTTGCTGCATAGGCACCTGTGATTATCCATGCAGCTAGGGACACGTCCACACCATGCAGACGTGTGTGTGCACTACCTATTTGGGCCTACAGCATTGTCTTATGGATTTTGCATGTGCTAAGTGTCCACACAACCCTCTTACAGCTTAGTTTAATTTATTACTCAAGTGTATTGTTGCAAGTCCACACTTCATTCAAAAGAGGCCACACAAGTTATAACATGTTCACACAGTCGGACCATATTTTTAAAAACTTGTGGACAATTGGAGAAGGAAGGTACCTATCTGCTTCATGGCCACCTAGACACCCTGATTTGGCAGCAATCCTCAGGAATAGTGGCCTGATCCAGTAGGGTTAGGGAAGCCTTGGGATTAGGAGAAAGCGAGCTAATATGGGCGGCTAAGGTTTTTATTAATAATAATAACCTTGGCCACCGTATTAGCTTGCTTTCTCCTAATCCATGTATATGCTATGTACCTAGTGCTAATCCTTGGGATTAGTGGCCTGATTTGACAAGGTTAGGGGAGCCCTGCTTTCTGCTAATCCCTATTAACCTGCTTTCTCCTAATCTCAGGGCTCTCCTAACCTTGCCGGATTAGGCCACTGATCCCGAGGATTAGCACTAGGTACGTAACAAATGAGTAAGCCCAAAAACGAGTTTCCTAATTGGGAAACCCTAATTCTAATCTGGAAGCTTGCTTGTGGAACACTATAAAGCTGGTCGCTTGCTCTTGGAGGTGTATCTTAGCTGGTCGACTTGTTCTGGAGCAACACCAAGACTGATCGACTACTGCTAGGACTAGGTCGACTGCATCCAAGCTATCTACAGAGCTGGTTGACTTCCTTATAGAGCTGGAGATTCTGGTTTACAGGTGCTTTGGGCTCAAAACAGGTGTCAGGTAGCTGTTTTGACCTGGCTGTACAGATTTAGGACCTCCTCAAGGCATCTACAACTCACATGTGTGGATTTCTGGAGCAGGAAACATGCTGAGTTGGACTGGTCAAACTGGCTGCTGTATACAGGCTGGACAGCATTGGCTCATGAGCTTATGGGGTGTTCAAAGTGACCGGGAGCCAATTGGTGTTACTAGGGAACTCCAGGAGCAATGAGCTAGGCATCAATACACCTGGTGGGTGTGTTCACCAGCTACACAAAAGATAACCGTGTCCTGCCAGATATCTAATGCTCGGAACTATGAATCACGGTTCCCATGCACCAGTAAGTCGAGCTATAATGAGCCCCTTCTCCTGCCCACAAGCCTATTCAAGCTGGAAGCACATGGGGGGGAAGTGCATGTGTACTAGAGAAGTACACCATCTAGGTTCTCCTAAGCCAAAAGCGCCCTGCGAGCCCTAGAAGTGGTACTAGAATCTGTATCACTACCCTGTGTCGTATCTTTGACTTTTCTCTAAGATGAAGCCTTGCTCTTGGTCTTGTCCTTCTTGGACAAACAATCCTTGGACAGATGTCCTCTCTTCCCACAAGAGAAGCAGCTATTCCGACCTTTCTTCTGAACTAAGGAAAGTGCCTGGTGAGAACTGTTGATTGACACCTTCAACTTACCCTGTGAAACGAGAACGAACTCTTCTTCCAATAGTAAGGAGCTAAGATCATCAAAATTCAACTAAGTGGATGTGACCTGGCACCGCAAAAGATCGAGAAATCACATCATAGTCCGGAGGAAGCTTGGTGAGGATAAGTGCAGCCGGCTGAGAAGAGGACAGAGCAGCACCCATAGCCAGTAACTAGTCATGGATAACCTTGGTCTTCATGAGGAACGACCGCATGGAATTGCCTTCAGGGAATAACAAACCGTAGAGCTGCCCTTGCAAGGTAGCTGCCCTCATCGACGAATCTCGAGCAAAGAGATCCTCCAATTTAGACCATACCTGATGAACACTAGTGAGAGTTTGCACTGCCAGTGAGACCTCCTCTGTGATGGTCCGCACAAGCACAGAATGCGCCTTCGGGTCCCGATTCTCTCAGTCTTGTAATTCCGAAACAAATTCATCCTCTTGATCCTAGGTCCACCTCCTAGGGTTTTGAGGACGCTAGGGCTTTTCCTTTCAGTACCATGAACAATATCCCACAAACCCTTGTGGATGAACCAGATCCGCATTTGAAGCCTTCCAATGAGCATAGTTGGGTCCTTTCAACTTGTCATCCTTGTTTGTACAGGGGAAAGCCATATCCACAGCAACAAGAAACACAGATCTCAGCTCTCAAACACTTCTCTCAAGTGCTTTCCAACAAAGCGAGGCTCCAAAACCAATCAGCCCCCTCTCAAACCTGAGAGAGAAAGAGGCTGGACAGCAGCAAAACAGTCCAAGAAACCACCAAGAACCTCCTACCGGAAGGGTACGGACTCGCGGAGGAAGAAGGAAATGTACAGTCACTTGTCTGGCAACTCCACCCACAAGAGAACTCACCAATAACTGATGCCGATGCAGAATTTGCAGCCAAAACTCCAACACTTGCCTCTGTAGGAGAAAACGCAACCAAGTACCTGGCCGGCTTGCCTCTATAGGAGAAAACGCAGCCACCAAATTGGCCGGCAGCAAGTGGCTGGACCAGAAAACGCAGCCACTGTTCGGGACTGATCTACAACCAAGAGGAGCTTGGGCAAAAACACAAGGTACAAATGAGAAAGCGGGCAGATTTGCAGAAGATGGAGCAGCCTAAACCTAAGCGACTGCCTCTAGGGCTGGCCAACTGCTCACAAGACAAATAAATAGGAAAAAATGCATAAAATACCCAATAATAGGTACAGCTCCAAAACACTCACATGCATAAATTCTGACATTCATGAGGACACCAACCGGGTTATCCAGATAGATCTTCTTAGTCTCTACACCCACTATACATGGATCACACCTTCGGAGCTCCCACTGAAGATGCACTTCTACAGAAATCATTGCCTCACACTGACTGAGGATGGATTCATCTAGCACCCAAGCTACCTAAATGTACGGATTGCAATTGGCCAAATACGGGTTTCATCCCACCGCCTCAAAGTAGAGACAAGTAGAGTTAAGCATGTCTTCAGAACCAAGGAGCTCATACGGAGACCCACGGAGGAGAGGATCTGCCGACTATGCCACACAGAGGTTGTGTCACATGCACTCTGCACTATAGTGCATGGTGACAAGATGGCTCATCATCAATGCAACATTGTACAATATTAGAACCCTTTAGGATTTGATATTTGTCGTACGTCGTGACCCCATTGTAATCCTCAGTCCAGAATATGTCTGGCACGAGCTACGTAGGTCATTCCTCAGCCTTAGTGAGTCAATCAGTCAGTCAGTTAAAGTCCCTTAACCCAATTGGAGAGAATCATTCATGCATATAGATGTTATAGAAGCCTTAGAGTTTGCATCAAGACATGTGTGCATTTTTGCATAGCATTCATCCCATATGCATTTAGGCCATCTAAACCATTGCAGAAGCCTAAGAACTTTACCTTGGTAATTTTCCCATATTTTATAAATTTATAGTATTTATTTAGTATTTACCAGCATTTAATACCATCAATAACCTATTTTATACATAATATTCAGTCGTGTAGCATTAGGGAACCAGTCGGCCAGCCCTACAGCCAACCGACCAGCCCTTAGCACCCATATAAATAGCATCTTGCATTCATACATCAGGCATCTCAGCAATCAGCAGTAGAAGCATCAACGATTCAGCCTACACGCCATAGACCTCAGCATTCTTCAGCGTTTTCAGCAAGCGATCCATCCTTCAGCCCTAGGAGCATCATCATTGGAGCATCCAGCCCTCCATCAGCAAAACGCAGCAGCCTACAGCATTCAGCCCTCAGGAAACCTTGCGTTTTCTGCATACAGACAGTTTTCAGCATTCATCTCTTCATCGTTTTGCTACAGCCATCCGGTGAAGGTAGAACACACGCATTCATTCATTTACAGCATTCATACACAACCTAGAAACAGTCCCAAACAGCCCATATCTTAGCCTCAGATATGCAGCCTTCCTACATTCCATTCGGAAGAGTGCTTAGGCTTGAGATCAATAATCATTGGTGCTTCTACAGCAGTGTACAGTTCAGCCAGACTCTTGGTCTTTCAGAGATCTTGCGTTTGGCTTATCTACAGTCCAAAGTCATTCTCTTCAAAGTAATAAAAGCAAATACTCCTAGCAATAGGAGGGAGCCCTTCAGTGGGTAATTCGGGACCCAATCTAGTGTACAGTTCTATCTCTCTCTCTCTCTCTCTCTCTAAATCTCTTAAAGTTTGAAGTGATAAAATTGGATTGCTAAACTCGCGAAACTCAAGATAAAGAAGGCGGTGTAAAACTTGTGTGACATGATCCTTAATTACGAATACTTCTGCTACATGTTACAAGTTGAGATAGAGAAGCGTTCCATATGTCGCTACCCACTATACTATAAGATCTGCAAGAGGTTTCACTGTCTGTTCCATGAGGGATTTGGCCCACTTTCTAAGATCATTGACTTCCCGGACCAATGTTACCTAGGGCTATTTGGTCGCATTGGCCTATTTTTGGAAGAGCTTGTATGCTCAAAAAGCTCTTAAGCTTTATTTTTAGAGTTGTCTTTTTGAAAAGCAAGCTTTAATATATATTTTTGGAAGAGCTTGTATGCTCAAAAAGCTCTTAAGCTTTATTTTTAGAGTTGTCTTTTTGAGATGCAAGCTTTAATATATTTAAATATGGATGGGTGGCACAATGGGCCACACAGCTCTAGGGAAGATTGAACCCAATCTTGTGCCGACAGTGATCTCTCTTATTTTCAGGCTTTCATTTTTTATTTACTTTGGTAAACATCTATTTCCGTAAGGTTCATGCTTTTAATTTATTTCAAGTCTATGGTTTGCTCTAATTTTTGTCTTTGAGAAAAAGAATTCTTCTCCGAGTGTCATAAAGATCCTGACAAGATGCCTACCACATGTTGGGCTCCACTTGCACATTTACCCGAAGGAATTACTCGTTGTAATTCCTGCCCTAACCATTTGAAAACACTACCTTTTTGTCACCTGCACCATCTGTCCTAGGGTAATATTCTCCTTCATCTAGGACAAAGGATACCTTTCCTGATGGGCCTAGAGCATGTTGTGAGCCCGGACAAGTCGCCAAGTGCCATCTAGGTCAATAGGATTAGCACTGTCATGCCCATGGCACAAGTCTATGTAACCCTCTTTGCAAAATGTACTGTTTGTACAAGCCAAACCACACTTATTAGACCCATGGTCGGGTGTGTAGGAACTTGGAAGGCTAAGTCAATGTCAAGTCCTTGTCCAAATCTTGGGCAATTAGGTCTTGCCATGTGTGAAATCCATACACAGAACTCCATAATAAGTCAACTAGGGATGAATACACCTAGGGAGTGTGTACATGAGCTGAAATTAAGGCAGAAGCCTGTGAAGACTCTTAAATTTTTGGGAGAAACTTTATGGCAGGATGCCATATGCAGGACTGAATGGTAGAAAACAATCTCTAAGAGGGGTGGCCAAACATGTGTTTGGGCATGTTGGTCATGTCCACTCTCGACTAGTTCAGGTGTGAACCCAGCTTACTCACCGGCACTTTTTCCCTGTGTTGACTGGACACGGTTTTTTCCTCGTGTGAACACACTTATGTGTGTTGGGCACTTAGCCCTAGGCCTTTTAGTACTCACTTGTACTTTCATTTCATATCATTATTGAGTAAATCTTTTCCAGCACTCTCACGTTTCTCTGTGCTTGAGGTTGTGTGGGTGTGTGTGTGCAGGCTAGCTTTCCTCCTACCCAACATTGGTATCAGAGCTTGGTTAGGGTTAGGGTTAGGGTTTGCCCCCTACTGCCCTTCAGAGCTTGAGCTTCAGCCTATTGGGATTAGGGTTTTGCTACATTAGGGTTTTGTTGTTTAGAGTTAGGGTTTCACCCTCATCCACCCTGCCGCCGCCCTCAGCTACCCGTCGCCGCTCTTGTGCGCCGCTACCGTTCGCCGCCAGATCTGCCTTCGCCGCCTCCAAATTTGCGCTCGCCGCCGTTTGCCGCTTCAGATCTGGTTCGCCGCCCTGTCCTGCGCCGCCTGTACGGTCATGCGCTGCCTTGCGCCGCCTGCATCACCGTCGCCTGTGACTGTACCTGCGCCGTCGTACGACTGTACCTGCGTCCTCCAAATCCCTTACAGATTTCAGGTTCATGGGATTTGCAAATTTTGACCTTGAATTGCTAAAAATTAGCAAATTAGTTGCATTAATTTTGGGGCTTTTGACCATTGAGCCTACAATTGCAACATTGGCGCATATTGGCATTAATTTCAGTAGATTTGGTGCATAATTGCACTAGAAATTTGGGGATTTTGCAAAAATTGGCACTATTTGCAAGCATTTTTGGGTATTACACGCACATTTACTTGGCATTGGGGCATTTCCCCCAATTTTTTGGGTATTACAGGCACATTTGCTTGGCATTGGGACATTTCACCCAATTTTTTGGGGGATTACAGCATTTGGTACAGGTGACAATTGCTTTAGTAGCTTTACACGTGCAGATCCGGTTCAAATTTGGTCTAACTGGCTGCCTAAAAACTAGGGCTTTTCTACATTGAGCCCATTTTTGGAGCATTCAACCAATTTACCTTTGATTTGCCAAAATTTGAGCAGTTGCAGCTTTTACAGGTGTCAGCTGATTGTGTTTTTCACGGCACATGTATACATTTGTGGTTTGCTGCAGTATATGTATGCCATTGTGGACACTTTGACAGATTTGCATCATTGTGCAGTACACTTGCAGATTTGGAACATGCATATGTATTTCTCGTGGTACTTGGATGATTTTGTTCTTGTCTTCTTTGATGATATCTTGGTACACTCAAAGAATGCTGCAGATCATGAAGATCATGTGTGCATAGGATCTTTATACCTAGGTATGCTCAGATAGCATCCCCTTTAATTAACCTTCTCAAGAAGAGTACCCTTTTTCAGTGGACTACAATGTGTCAGAGAGCCTTTGAGAAGCTGAAGACAGCCTTAGTAACCAACCCTGTCCTTAAATTGCCAGATTTTACCAAACCCTTGAGGTAGTTACTGATGCCAATGGGTTTGCCTTAGGTGGTGCTCTTATGCAAGAAGGTCATGCAGTGGCCTATGAATCCAGAAAACTCAGAACACATGAGAGAAATTATGTCCATGACTTGGAGTTACTCTCAGTAGTTTATGCTCTGAAGCTGTGGAGACATTATCGCTTGGGACAAAGGTTCACCTTGATGACATATCATCAAAGTCTAAAGTGGATCTTCACCCAAAGGGATCTCAACATGCGTCAAAGGAGATGGATGCAGACCCTGTAGGAATTCGATTTTGAAATTAAGTATCGGCCAGGGAAAGAAAATGTGGTGGCAAATGCACTCAGCAGAAAAGCCTCCTTGCTTGCAATTACAGTGGTGTCAAATCCATTGATCAGTGAAGCAAAGGAGAAAATCATGCAAGACAAATTCTTTGCCCCTAGCTACCCTTGTGACATTAATAGACCCAAGGGACTCAACAATTCCCTTGATCTTTAAAGCATACTCATTTGATAGACATTCTTTTCTTCTCCACCCTTTTAGTCCATTGATTATCATGTTATTTATCTTCCGCATTCTTACGGTTTTGCTCGGCATTGCCTACTCGTGGTGACTTGTGACAGATTTGCTGTGTTATCATGGCCAACAGTAATAATGACCTCTTTGGAATGCTATCTCAGGAGGACATGCTCAATGGGGATAACTACCCTATGTGGGCTTATATGATGCGTCATGTATTGGTTGCCAAGAATGTATGGCTATATGTGGATGGCACTGAGGAGCGTCCTTTTGCACCTGCTCCAGCGGAAGGTGAAGTGATTCCGCTCACCCTCCTGCAAGTCCACTTCCTCGTCTTCCTCCTACTCAGCAACAGCGTACTTGGGATACTAGGGATGCTCAGGCCCATGCATTGATTGCTCTCTTGTGCCGCAAGCATATCATTCCGCACATTCGTTCCGGCACCACTGCAAAGGGTGCTTGTGATACCTTAGCGGCATTGTATTCAGGTCACAATGAGACTCGTGTAGCTTACCTTCGGGGCAAGCTTGAGACTGACCCCATGCTTGAAGATGACTCTATCGATCAGCACCTTACGCATGTGAAAGACCTACGAGAGCAGCTCATTAACATTGATGAGGTCTTGACAAATGGCTATCTTGTTCAGACAGTTTTGCATAATTTTCCTAACTCTTATCAGACATTTGGCACCACTTTGCGGTTGTTGGTTGGCAATGCACCTAATGCGGTCACTTTTGACGACCTTGTGACTCTCTTGCTCAGTGAAGAGCAATCTCGTTCCAACAAGAACAACATGATGTCTGTTGAGTCAGCAATGGGTGCTCCCTTTCGTGGGAATAGATCTGGGCCTAAACCTAGCCCATCGGATCCTCCCAAGACAGAGGACAAGCCTGAAAAGAAAAAGCATTGTAACTATTGCAGGAAAACAGGGCACACCATAGAAGAATGCAAGAAGCGTATTGAGAGTGAAAAAAAGAAGAAGCTGGCATCTTCTTCCACAGGTGCAAATCAGGCCAATTTGGCTACACATGTGTCAGCCTTGACCCTCACATCTTCATCGCCTGCAGAGATGTCTTCTGATGCCGTTGCTTTTAATGACTATGCTCTATAGTTTGTACTCCATGGTATGCATTGTCTGGCAGATGCATTTTAGGGGGGGATTTTACTTGTCCACATGCAGCTGGTGATGCCTCATGGTCACTTATGCTTGTTGACCCTTATGCTGGTCTATGCTAGACGCTTTCTCTTATGTGATGTCTACTGGAGATGTCTTTTATGATGTTTTCCCTTGCACGGGATTGTTTCTACAGTGTTGACGTTGTCACTTTCTCACATGTGATGTTTACTGGGAGTGCCTTCTACACACTTGGCCAGTGTTGGCTTGCTCTCATGGTTTTGACATGTCACATGTATATTATTCATTTTGGGATTATGCATCTTTACACTTGCCATACATGCCTTTGATCATGGCATCGCTGAGAGTTTACCTATCCTCTCATAGCATTGGCTGATGCCCGCCTCGAGCCTCCATTTTTTCTCCCCATTTTCAACTTTTCCCATTGCTGAAGTTTTACTTTTATCAGCCCTACCAATGCTGATTTTTCCTCATCGGATCCTCCATTGATGAGTTTCACTTTTGCAACTTACATTGCATGTCTCACAGGCATGACTTTTGGATCCTGTTGCCTTTACACATGCGTATATCTGCTAGCTCTTCTTATGCTTATCACTGGTGCAGTTACAGAGCATTGATGTGGATTACATACAGTTCAGCTTGGCATTTGGTACTTGCCTTCAGGGGGGGTATTATGCGATGCCTCTTGATTTCATGCAGTTGATGTCCACATGATCTTTGCCATGCATTTCTGGTGATGAATTTATTTACAACTGTGCTCTAGCATTAGCGCTATGACATTGGGGATTCTCCTTTTTCCCGTGATATAGTGCTTGCTTTTTCCATTGGCACTGTAGTTCATTCTTACTGTGGAGCATAGTGCAGGGCAGCATTCACAGCTTTATCACCCTGCTGCTACCCGTTCACACCATTCACTTGAGGGGGGTTTGTTGGTCATGTCCACTCCCGGCTAGTTCAGGTGTGCACCCAACTCACCCACGGGCACTTTTTCCCTGTGACTGGACACAGGTTTTTTCCCCGTGTGAACACACTTATGTGTGTTGGGCACTTAGCCCTAGGCCTTTTAGTACTCACTTGCACTTTCATTTCATATCATTATTGAGTACATCTTTTTCAGCACTCTCACATTTCTCTGTGCTTGAGGTTGTGTGTGTGTGTGTGTGTGTGTGCAGGCTAGCTTCCCTCCTACCCAACAGGGCCTGGGCAGGGGATCACTTTGCCCTAATACTTGGCATTTATTTCAGTCAAGAAAGAAGTTGTGCCGGTAATTGGTGATTCGTTGATGTGGCCGATTTTCTGTCAAGAGAGTCAGCTGGTAGTGTTATTTGTCAATGTCCAACATGCACAAAAGCATTGTAGCTAGCGTGTGTGGAGTTCTCACTAACCCATGTGGTTTTGTAGGCTGAGTGCCATCATCATTTACAAACATGCTAGAGACGCACCAACACCCAAAAAGAGGGCTCCCCACTGTAACTCCAGCAAATCCGCATAGTGGATAACTTTCAGGAGGAGTTAAGATGTTAATCCAATAATATTTAGTTTTGGGTAGTTACAAATGTCAACTGTGCTTTGAAAATACAGCCTAATATATGGTTCTGAAAATATAAAAGTCTAAACACTTTGTCACTCACCTCCCTCATGAACTCATCCAAGCGCTCTTCAAGGAAATCTTGCTCTATGAAAACTTTAACAGCAACATCCTGAAATTGCCAATGGAGAAGGTCAGATAGACAGAAATCAATAGAAAGAAAAAGTGGAGTTTTTCAACTGAAGAAGCTGGGTTCCCAGTTAAAAGATAGTCAATTCCGTCCCTCCCACCTAATCCATGCATGCTGAGGGTTTACTAGCTTAATAATGCAGAAAATATACTTACAGATCCATTCCAATCAGCCCGATGTACTGTCCCAAATGACCCTGCCAGGATAAACATCACCACCAGAATAGATACACAAACATAAGCACTAGCTTTACACCAAAGCCGCTCAATCGTTTCTAAGAATGAGCAAGGTCAAAATGCCCACTGACAATCATACATACCTGCCCCAATGCGCTCCTTAACGTTAAGCTCCTCCCAAGCTATTTCCAAACCATCTAATGCAAGCGCTAGCTCCATACTCTTGGCTTTTAGCACAGTTCCCTCTAATGCTTCAGGAGGATCTATTCTACTTTCATCCAGCACGTCCACTTCTGCAAAGGAAACATGCAAAGAACCTACTTGGCCAAATTGCAATGTGGGCTGTTGTGTGGTGTTGATGTTAGCTTCCCGAGGGTGGACCAAATTATGTACAGTGGATCGTTTATCAGGTGTAGATGTATCATGTTGCCCAGAGACAGACTCTTTCATCTTTCCCACTAACTGCATTTGCAGAGATGTGGCATCATTAGTAAAAGAGCTTGCTTGATGCGGATGTATTATGCCATCAGCCTTACTAGCCAAAGAAGTAGCCATTGGAGTAACACCAGCCAACTTGTCACTCTGAGCACAAACCCTCCTACCAGCTAAAGTGTCACTTGACAAGCTCTTCCAAAAAGCATGATTGCTTTCTCTCCGTTTTGATTCCACTACAAAACCATTTTTTGCATCAGATAATTGGGAAAACAAAGAAAAACAGCTTTTAAGATTAAAATACCTGGACACACAGAACTCTGGCAAGCAAGCTCACAACATATGATTTCTGTGCCTTTCACACTATTTCTAGAACTCTGCCACTCCAGCCCATCATTTCCCAAAACTTCTGATGCCTTCAACTCTGGAAGCCGAAGAGGTGAAAAATTCACTGGTGAACGTAGGCTCTTGAGAAAAGCCTCAGGAGAGCATAAGTCTCCAGGACTAGCAATCAGATCCACTAAAAACTCCCTGCACAAATATAGATCTGCCACTCTTAAGACGCTGCAAAATGCAACAACTTAGTTGCCGAACATCCTACAATAGACCTTGTTCGGCTCTTTAGTTCACTTTACAATTAAAAGAAACATCGTTTCCAAATCATGGCAAGTGATCTGCACTTTCCGAAAACTGGCACAAAGAAAGTACCTTTGAGTCCCACAAAGAACAAGACATGAGACACCATCATCCTGCCCACAATATTTACACCCACGAGCAATCCGACATGGGAGGTTCACACTGTCAGCCAAAGCCTGCACCAGCATAATATGCACTTTAAACTCTTTCAGCCACAGCTTCAAGCTCCACCAAGCAAAAGTTGGAGAGGAGTGTTTAGTATTCTACTTAAGCATGGTCTCTTAGAGAAAGGTTTATGTCTATATTTCCAGAAATCAACAAGGTTAGAAAAGATCCCCATTTGGCCAATGAGGTGATAGCTCAAGTGGTAAAGGTGTTTGTCTAGGACCAGGAGGTCGTGGGTTCATATCACATGCACGCCCATGCCATGGCTAATGCTGTGCATGACCAGTCTTAATCCCTGGTTAAGTATCAGTAGGACAGCATTAGCATCAGCAACCTCATCATCTTCAGCATCATCATCATCATCAGCAGCCATACCATCACCAGAATCATCATCATCATCATTAGCATTAGCAACATCATGGGAAGGCACAGGGGCCTAACGGCTGGCAGTAAATGCCCTGTCGGCTGGCAGCTGACCTTGTGTAGCGGTGACCAGATGCTCCTACAGTGGGCAGCAGGTGTGGCAAGATCAGCAGGCAAAAGCACAGCATATTCAGCATATTGTGGGAATATTTGTCCACACAACAGGCCGACAGCTGTTGTAGCTCGCAGACTGCATCCCAAGCATATCTATAGGCATTCAGTCCATAATTCAGCAATTATCAATTCATTCTCATCATTCATAAGTTTAGTCCTCAGTAGAAGATATGCAAAAGGGCCTACGGGGTCTGACCAAGGCCTTAAGCATGTACAAGCATTTATGCAAACTTTTTGTACCATATGAAAATACAAGAAAACCCTGGCACCAATCTCTCTCTTCTTCGGGGGAGCAACACTCCAAAGGCTGGCTAGGGTCCCACGATTAGCAATCTATTAATTGGCCAGATCCGCCTTACGAGGTTCATTGACCATTTTGGCAAGCCTACAAGACCTTTGCTGGTTTCCCAACAGCTGACATGCCCCTCTTGCATCGCCACATGCATCATCCTCAGTCATTGGATGCAACTATCAATTAGGGTCAGGATTAGTCCACTAATTAGGAAATAATCGGTAGCAAATCAGCATGGATTAGATATGGGCAGGTTTGGAGCAATTTTGGACCAGTTTTGAGCAGCCTAAGCATGAACAAACTAGCCTAGCCAAAGGTTGGGCACCTTTTTATGACACTCATGTAGGGCTTGCACTCTCACCAGCTTGGGGATTAATCCTGGGTTTTGGATCAAACTCATATAGATATTTTCGATGAGACATCGTGGGATGTGTGCCCTTGTGTACCCCAACAACATAGAATACAAGCTTGGAAGATGGAAGTTGGGCCATTACCATGGTGCATGATGCATTGAACATGTTTGTTCGGCATAAAACATGCATTCGTGAACCTGTTCCGGAAACCTCGATTTAATGTTTGTGAATGTCCACGGGGCCAGCCACGCCTAGGAAGCCCGTGTCCAAAATGGCCAGAAATTGAAGCAAAAGATTCAAGTTTTCCTATGTATGTTTATGGGTTGATCATCTATCGAGTCGGAGGATATAATAACATGTTGCAGCAATGATGCAAGAAAAAGATGTATGCAACACTTTTGACAAAGTTGTCAAATACATATGTACGCAAAGTTCTGCAAATTTCAATAGCATGAGAGCCCAAGACATTAGTGGATGGACCTTTCTTTGTGCCAGTATATGTGAGGATTTCTACCTCTTAATCCTTCTATTAACTATTCTAATCACATGATTAAGAACTAGAGAGACAAGACTTGCAAGATTAAGCCTAAGAACTTGAGTTGATTGAATTGCACACGGGTGCCCTCTTTAAACAGGGATTGAAGAGTTACAATCAAAGAGTCATGTTCCTATGCAGGATCATGCCCTTTCATGAATAGGTGTGTCTTTAGACTAATAGTCATGTCCTTTGTGAAGTGGTGTGGCCCTTCGAAAAGGAGCGTCCCTTGACCGGTGACCACTCGAGAAGGCACAACTCTTCACTTAATGAATAATAATAATATTAGTCACAAATCGTGACATTCCCTCCCATTTAAAATAAGACCCACGCTAAATAATGAACTGCCGTTTGTCAAAGATATCCTGGAGAAGCTTTGGGTAATTGGGTAATTTTGCAAATCTTCATCACTTTGCCATGTAGAATCTGACTCATCCAAATCTTTCCACTTAACAAGAAACTCCGTAGTGAGCTTTTTTCGAGTCTCTTTCTGTCGAACATCTAGAATCTCCTCAGGAATTAATATAAAATGTTCATCTTCAATTTCAGGAACATAGGAGGAAACATCTGGTATAAGCGAATCTCCTTGAACATACTTCTTAAGCCAAGAAATATGAAAGGTCGGATGAATCTTTCCCCAAGAAGGAAGAAGTTCCAACTTATAACTGACTTCTGAATTCTTCTTCAAAATCCGAAAAGGACCATATAATCTAGGCCTGAGTTTCGGAAATATTGACTTCACTGTCTTATAAAAATGAGGCGCAACATACAGTAAAACAAGATCACCTTCATTGAACTCTGCATGTCTTCTACTCTTGTTTGCATTCTTTTGATATTTCTCTTAAACTCGAATCATTTGATCACGAATTTGAAGAATAATGTCTTGTATTTCTTGAACTAACTAGTCAGCTAATGCCACTTTATGTTGCAAAACAAAATTTGTTGGCATAACTGGTATATGGCCATAAGCTACTTGAAAAGAAGTCATTCCAATTGCCAAATGGAAAGAATTATTGTAGGTAAACTCTACCAAAGGCAAATAATCTTCCCATGATGCCAATCGAGATTGAATATAGTGTCGAAGTATTTCCTCTGAAATCTGATTCACTCTTTCAATCTGACCATCTGTCTGAGGATGATAAGCTGAACTGAACAAGTTATTAGTTCCAAGAGACTTGAATAACGAAGTCCAAAAATGTCCAATAAACTTCGGATCTCAATCACAAATAATCGACTTTGGTACACCATGAATCCTAAAAATATACTGCACAAATAATCAAGCAACGTTTGGCGCAGTAGCTCCTTTCTTACAAGGAATGAAGTGAGCCATTTTAGAAAAGCGATCCACAACCACAAGAATCTGTGCGCTTCCCTTGGAAGACTTCGGCAAGGAAGTGATGAAATCCATACTAATACTTTCCCATCTTTCTTGTGGTACCGGCAAGGGCTAAAGAAGACCTTGAAGTAACTATCTGTTAGGTTTCATCTGCTAACAAGAGTGGCATGCTGCAACAAACTTAATAACATCCTGTTTCATCTGAGGCCAGTAATAAGACATTGTCAATAATCGTTACGTCTTGTTTACTCCAGGGTCTACTGCATAAGGTACTTCATGATGTTCACGCAATACGATCTTTCGCAAATGTGCATTGTGCGGCACGCATATGTGATCTTGATAATAAAGAAGACCATCCACAAGAGAGTATGAAGCATAAATCTTCAATTCTGAAGGAGTCGGCTGTGTCGAATGCAAAGTCATGAAAAGCACTTGAGAAATCCTTATCAATCAAATACTGATCTTTAAAACAATCTGGGATCTCCATTGTTACTGTAGAAATTGCCATCACCGTTGCTTGAGGCATGCGACTAAGAGCATCAGCCACAACATTCTGAAGTCCAGGCACAACATTCTCAAGTCCAGGCACATGCTCAATAGTCATGTGAAAATTCGATAAAAATTCAACCCATCTGCCTTGTCGAGGATTCATCATCAAGGCTGAGTGAAGATAGACTTTTAACAATTGAATCTGCTCCAAGAAGATAATGCTTCCAAGTACGATAAGCATGAACTATCGCCAAAAATTCCTTGTCATAAACTAGATATCTCATTTGTATGGCTGAAAACTTATGACTGTCAAAAGCAATGACACGTCCAAGCTGCATAAGACCACCATCGGAAGCACAATCGGAAGCCTTAGTCATTACTTCAAACGGAAGAGTAGGATCTGCAATTGCCATAACGGGTGTAACATGCGGAGGCTTCGGGGGAGATCGGTAACTTCAATGCTCAGAAAAACAGCACACTTGTCGCGACGAAATTAACACAAAAAACTGAATATAGATGTGCAGAAAAATAGAGAGAGAGAGAGAGAGAGAGAGAAATGAAATGAAATGTTATATTAACGTCTTCAAAAGGCCAAAGTTACAACCATGTGACATCTGATACACTGTCTAGAAAAGAAAAGAAAGAACTGAAGGTAAGTATCTAGCCCTACAATACATCAGTAGGGAGCATCCGGAAGCAGCAACTAGGGAGAGTGGGAAGCTAATGCTACTAGTCAAAATGGGGTACATGAGTACATGGATACATGAATACATGAATATGGGGGAGTACAAAAGTGACAGTGAGTACAACAGTATATTGCTGGAGTGGTAATCATCCTAGGAGCTCTAGCATGGGTCTCTGCCGGATGGCTTGGATATCTGCCATAGTGAGATGCCTGGTCGGACGAGCCCGATGCCTCGCAATGATGCTCTGAATCCTCCGGTGTAGGCACCGTCTCCGATGTGAGGATCCGCGAACCCTTGGGCGTCTGGATCTGCCCAACTGGATAGAGAGAGAGGAAGAAGAGGACACAGTATTGGGTCCCGAATACCCTCTCTAGGGGCCCCCACCACGAATGGTGTATTTGCTTTTATTAGAATGATGTAAAATACTGAAATAAAAGACTGACTGAACCTTCTTGGGTGAGATGAATCTCTACCCTTGACCTTCAATCCTTCACCCCTTCTGCGTTAGCTTGATCTAGGCTGTCCAGGCCCTTGCTTCAGCTTCAGCACTTGGCAAATGATGAGATGAATAGAATAATATGTGGGCTGGGTATTTATACCCTTTCTGGACAGCAGTCGGCTGGCTAAAAGGCAGTCGGCTGTCTCAATATGCTCCACGACTGAATAATACAGCACAAAATCAGAATTAAATGCTGCGCATGACTAATAATAGGCTTGGGCACTTAGGCGCATGGGCAAAGGAGGCTCAACACTGTGCGCCTGCTGTCTTGGAGGCTGGGCAGCCTGTATAGGCTGCCCCACACTTGCCCTACAGCAATCCCATGGCTGGATAACCAGTCGGCTACCCATGCCAAGCCCCTAGGGCTGTCTGTAGCCCTCCCATGACCTACCCATGGTTGGTGGGTATAGCCAGGGCCTTCCTGGCCCTTATGGGGATTGTCTTATACTTTCCCCATGCCCACATGAGTTCCTGGGGTAGCCCTATGGGCTGGCCCCTTTTCCTAATGCAAACCCTAACTGTCTACACAGTGTTCTGGCATCCGGTATCATACCAGATACACAAAGTCACTGACATCATTCCAGAAGGAGACTCGCAGAGCGCGGACTTGCACTGTTTCATGTGCACACCTGACCTTGGACTCATGTGCAAGACAATGCACACCTGACCTCGGACGACTGGAATGGAACCCTGGCTGACTCGTCCCAGACTGGGCTCACATGGGATCAGCTTTCCATCCCAGGTCCTGCACCTTCTGTACAGATATGTCTACGTGGCATCCAAGTACGGGATGCACGTGACAACGGGGGTAGTAGTCAAGGCCTCTTTTAGTGCTGTAAAAGCTGCTTCTGCTTTGGGGGACCATTGAAGCCTTTCGTACTTTGTCAACTCTGTTAGAGGGGCTGCAATTTCAGAAAATCTGTACACCTTCGTGTGATAAAAGTTAGCAAGACCCAAGAAAGATCTCACATCAAAAATTGTCACTGGAATTGGCCACTTGACAATAACTTCAATCTTCTTAAGATCCATTGAGATGCCATCTGCGGAAATGATGTGTCCCAAATACTCTAGACGAACTTTGAAAAATTCACTCTTCTTCTTGTTGATGAAGAGAACATTAGCTCGAAGAATTGAGAACACAATCCAAAGATGCTCTTTATGCTCACTGACTGTCTTACTAAAGACCAAAATATCATAAAGATAAATGATGACAAGCTTATCCAGATGTGGTTCAAATATCTCATTCATAAGAGTCATAAATGTAGCTGGGGCATTGGTTAACCCGAAAGGAATTACCAAGAATTCATAATGACCATACTTCGTTCGAAAAGCTGTCTTGTACTCATCTCCTTGACAAATACGAATCTGATGATATCTGGACTTCAGGTCAATCTTGGAGAACACCTTCGCATTGAGAAGTTGATCAAACAGTTCATCGATGCGTGGCAAGGAAAATTTGTTCTTAATTGTCAGCTTGTTAAGTGCACAGTAATCAATGCATAGACGCATTGAACCGTCTTTCTTTTTCACCAACAAGACTGGAGCACCAAAGGGACTCTTGCTTGGGCGAATATGTCCTTTGTCAAGAAGTTCCTTGAGCTGCTTTTGGATCTCTTGCGATTCTACAAATGAGACACGATAAGGAGCTCCAAAAGGAGGAGTACCGCCAGGGGACAAGATCAATTGGATGATCCACTGGACGTCTGGACGACAACTCGTTAGGTAATTCATCTAGAAACAGATCAACAAACTCCCGGAAGAATGGCTACTGCAAATAGGAGATTGTTGATTTCGAGGCTGAATCGGCTGCGTCCATTGCCCACACCATGAGAAGGGCTACTGGCGCAGTTCTTTTGCGAATTAACTGCTTGGCTTGCAATGCGGAAATGACTGGAGGTGGCTTATGTCTAAAAAGTCCTTGTAAGTGAAAACATCGATTTCCTTTTACAAATTGCAATGTATGATTCCGAAAACTGATAAAGGGATCAAACTGGTACAACCATGCTTGCCCAAGGATGATGTCATAGCGAGTGTCACATGCACTCTGCACTGTACTGCATGGTGACAAACTAGCTCATCATCATCAGTGCAACATTGTACAGTATTAGTTCCATTCAAGATGATATTTGTCGTACACCGTGACCCCATTGTAATCCTCAGTCCAGGATAAGTCAAGCACGAGCTACATAGGTCATTCTCAGCCATAGCAAGTTAGTTAGTCAGTCTAAGTCTCTTAACCCACTTAAAGATATGCATTCATGCATATACAGCAAGGTCAACACACGAAACGTTTCATTACTGAAACGTTTCGCTGTCGAAACGATCTATTTTAGAATGAAACGTTTCAAATGTGGATAGGTGCACAATGAAACGGTAGATCGAAACGATATATGCATGACAGTATGAAAATATATTGCTATAACGTCACCATTTAAGAAAGGAGAGCAAAAGAGACATAAAAGAAGGGAAGTGAAAGGCTTAAAAATATTGAGAGAGGCTAAACCATAGGAAAAATCACAACTTCTTGTTCCACATCAAACGAAATGGTTTCAGTGATGCGCACGAAACGTTTCAACACCGAAACGTGAAACGAGTTTCAAGGCCACCGAAACGAGTTTCATGGTTACCATGATATACAGTCAGTAGAAACCTTAGGGTTTGCATCATCAGAAAGCATTCTGCACATTGCACATCATTCATCCATTGCATCTAGACCATGGCAAACACCACATATCATCTAGTATTTATCAGGATATTTACTAGGATTTTTTTGGTATTTTTTCCATCATTTTCAGCATTTTACACATCATTTAGGCATTTATGGTGGACATGAGCAGTCGGCCAACTCAGTAGCCAGCCGATTGGCTCATGGTGTCCATATAAATAGAGTTCTTGCATATATTCAGCCATTCGTTCGTCATATTCAGCAAAGAAGCATTCAAGCGCTTGTCATCCTCAGCACTAGGAGCATAAGCGATTGCAGTTCCAGCCATCTTCTCTACAGCAATAGGCGCATCAACGCATGAGCATTCAGCCATCTTGCATCAGTTCAGCATTGAGCAAAACGCATCAGTTCAGCATTGAGCCTACAATCCACCTTGCGTTTTCTGCATCCATACAGTTTTCAGCATTCATCATCTCATCGTTTTGCTCCAACCACTTGGTGAAGGTAAAACGTAGA